>NW_026126032.1:0-365524 GCF_943737965.1 Phodopus roborovskii | reverse complement strand
TGGCTGGTTTGCAGTCCCAGTTATCAGTGGAAGTTGTCTTGTTAGAGAAGATGGCTGGTTCAGGTTCCATACCCTCCATTAATAGGAGTCCTCAATCGAGCCACCTGCATAGAATCCTGTGTGTTTCTACTAAACTAGTTTTCCACATCACTCCTCAAACACCCTCAAATTTCAGTCATCTTCTCCTTTACATTCTCCCTCCACCCCTCTTCCTCATGTTTCCATTCCCACCTGCTCACAGTCCACCTGTAAAAATATATTCAGTTTCCCCTTTCCTAGGGAGATCCATGTATCCCCCTTAGAGTACTCCTTGTTACTTAGCCTTTCTGGGTCTGTAGAGTGCATTATGATTATGATTTTCTTAATAGCTGATATCCACTTGAAAGTGAGGATGTGCCTACTGTTTGTCTTTCTGGGTCTGGGTTACCTCATTCAGGATCAGATTTTTCTAGTTACATCCATTTGCCTTTAAATTTCATGTTGTCATTTTTTTTTTAACACTGAGTAGTACTCCATTATGCTAATATTTATACATTCTTCAGTTGGGGAGCGTCTAGATTGTTTGCAGTTTCTGGATTGTGAATGGAATTCTTAGTTGGTCTAGATAATTAAAAGCTTGAGTTCAGATACAGGGTGAAATACTGAGAGATCAGAGAGAAGGAGCAAGCCACAGCCCACCTGACCTCCTTAGCATCTCAGCAGATAAGAGGGCAAATTCCTGTTCCTCCCTGCGTATATTCTGTTTCTGCCTAACCACCTCACTTCCTGCCTGTCTGTATACTATGGTTAGCTAGTGGCAAGCTCCAATCTCCGACCCCCAGACAGACTTTATTTGTACAAGCAAGATATAACCATACCGGATATTATGAATAATGCTTCTATGAACACAGTTGAGCAAGTGTTTTGTGGTAGAATGAAGTAACCTTTGGGTGCAGAGTCATATAACTGGGTCTTGAGGTGATCATTTCCCAGTTTTCTGAGGAACTGCCATATTGATTTCCCTAGTGGCCATACAAGTTTGCACTCTCACAAGCAATGAAGGAATGTTCCTCTTATTCCACATCCTGACCAGCATGAACTGTCACTTGTGTTATTGATCTTAGTCATTCTCACAGGTATAATATGAAATCCTAAAGTAGCTTCGATGTGCATTTCCCAGATGGATAAGTATGTTGAACCTTTAAATGGTTCTCAGTGATTTGAGATTCCTCTGTTCAGAATTCTCTGTTTAGATCTGTTCCCTATTTTCTTTTTTTCTTTGTTTTCTTTCATATTTTTCCTTTTGAATTTAAATTTCAAACAAGGTTGTTTTGCATGTCAATTCCAGTTCTCTCACCCTCCCCCCCCATCACCCCTACCAAACCCCAGCCTTTCTTCTCCCAGGGAGGGCGAGGCCTTCAATGGGAAGTCTTCAAAGTCTGTCATATCATTTGGGGCAGGGCCTGGACCCTCCTCCATGTGTTTAGATTGAGAAAGTATAGCTCTATGTGGGATGAACTCCCAAAATCCATTCATATACTAGGGATAAATACTGGTCTTACTAGAGGCCCCATAGACAGCCCAGTCTTCCTAACTAACACCCACATTCAGGGGGGTCTGGGTCAGTCCTAGGCTGGTTTTCCAGCTATCAGACTGGGGTGCATGAGCTCCCCCTTGTTCAGGTCAGCTGATTCTGTGGGTTTCTTCAGCCTTTTCTTGACCCCTTTGCTCATCACTCCTCCCTCTCTGTAACTGGATTCCAGGAGTTCGGCTAGTGTTTAGCTGTGGGTGTCTGCTTCTGCTTCCATCAGCTACTAGATGAAGGCTCTAGGATGGCATATAAGTTAGTGATCAATCTCATTATCATGGAAATGCATTAAAATTAACCTCTCTACTATTGCTTACTTTGTTAGTTAGGTTCACTTTTGTAGATCTCTGTGCATTTCCCCAGTGCCAGATTTCTCCTAAAATCTATAATGGCATCTCTTTTCTTGTTCTCCTCTATTCTTTCCCTGTCTCAATCTTCCTGCTCTCTCATGCCCACCTCTCCCCTAATCTTTTCCCCTTCCCTTTCTCCTAACTCCCTCCTAAGGACTGAGGACTGCATGCAGGGAAGCCTGCCCTAGCAGTCCAGACCATATAGAGGTTGCCAGCCTCCTGGCCCTACCTCCAACCACTGGAAGGGGTGTGAGCCTGTATGTTCCCTATTTCCAATACAATTATTTGGTTTGTTGATGTCTAGTGTCTTAAGTTCCATATATATTTTGGGTTTGAGCCTTCTGTCCGATGTGGAATTGGAAAAATCTTTTCCAATTGTGTAGGCTGCTGTTTTGTCCTAATTGACAGTGTTCTTTGCCTTACAGAAGGCTGTCAGTTTCACAATTCCCATCAATTGATTATTGATCTTAGTCCCTGCTCTATCAGTGTTCTGTTCAGGAAATTGTCTACTGTGCAAAACATTCAAGGCTATTACACACTTCCTCTATCAGGGTCAGTATATCTGATTTTATGTTGAGGTCTTTGATCCACTTGGACTGGAGTTTTGTGCAGGGTGATTGATATGGATCTATTTGCACTCTTCTACATGCTGGCATCCAGTTAGACTAGCACCATTTGTTCAAGACACTTTCTTTTAATTCATGTACTATATTGAATAGATATGGAGAGAGTAGACAGCCTTGTCTTTTTTCTGAATGTTGCCCTTGGCCACATTCTTGGGCTGATGAGTTCCTAAAATAATTGGCCAGTTTTTACTTCACCCATGGAAAATAAACCAGCCTATATATCCCCTACAAAATAAGTCAAATTGGCCAAAATCACTGCCAGGGAACAAGTAGATGGAAGGAGTTTTTTCTACCTCTCTGCTAAACAAACTCTTTCCCTAAACTTGTTTCTGTTCTTCCTGCCACACTAAAACTCTCCTGCCCACAGCAGCTTGCAGCCTGTCTCAGGGCTGTGGGCTGGGCTGATGTAGCATCTGCTCAAGATACTCTGAGAGTTTTTCATTCTTCCTCATGAATGAGGTTTTCAGATTTTGTGCCCTAGCACCACTCATGCTGACTGGTGCATTTGTCTCTCCGACCCACGAGGGGTCTCTCAGGTTGTATACCCTAGCACTGCCCTTAGACTGGTACATACAATTCTCAGACCTACAGTGGTCTTTTTGGATGTTGTACCCTTTGGACTCAGGTGTCATGTTAGTTTCAAAAATCCTTCTGCCTCACTCATGGAGAGAAAAAAATCCAACAAAATTATATCTCAAAACTTTATTATTTCTGCCAGCTGTTGGGAATATGTTTATGGCAGCCGTCGTCTTGACCATGTGGCCTAGTCTCCCCCTCCCCCCCATGGTTCTTACCTTTGCTACATCAGCCACCTAGGCAGAGGGAGTATAGCCAGCTTCTGCCGCCAACAAAATCTGTAATTCATTTACCTTTTGCCTTTTATTCTTTGTCTCTAATTTCTTTTCTCACTGATTATGTTACACATAGCTTCACACTCTAGTCCTTCTCCTTTTTATCCAGTCCTGTTTAATATATCTGTACATTTGATTTAAATTTAACTTTATTTAAATGTAAGCTAACTTGATATAACTTAAATTCATAAGCCTCTATTATCAAAGGGAGTTTTTCTCAACCCTTTGTCCTTTACAGGTATAAGTCTAACCTACTAAGTTAAAACCAGTTACAGGAAGGCTGGAGGGCTCTGAATAAAACATCCCTCCACAGCCTCTCATCTTGGATCCAGTTTTCCAGACAGATTAATTAATTACAGGGATAAAGCCTTACCTATCCACATATGTGCTTAAGGCAAGTAACTGAAGACAAATTTTGTCTACTGATATACTAAACAGCTAGACAGTCTTCAAATGCTCAGAGGTCTAGAGAATATGGCATTTATAATATTTCATTAAAAAGCTTTCATAACAGAGAGACATGCCAGCTTCTGGCACCACCCATTTCCTCCAAGAAGACTGATGAACACTGAAGAAGCTCTACCCACGAAAGTGGCAATGCTAGCCACTGAGCAATCCTGCCTTTCCTCTCAACTGCTGCAAAGGGCTCTAAAGACTGTGAACAAGAGGGCAGTGGAATCTTCTTTCTCCACATTGCTTGGGCCAAGGGTAGGTAAGTCCTCCAAAAGCTCCTAATCCACAGGTCTCGTGCCATCAGCAGAAGGCAGAACGCCCTAAAGCCTCTGATTTCAACAGCTGTGGAGGACCTGGGGGTGGATGTCCATGCTGCCAGCTAGTAAGTCCCTGTTACTCTCTAATCATTCAGGTAAAATTTTATCCTTCTCATGAACTCTGATGCGTTTGATGACTGGTAGCTTTGTCAGCTTAAAACAGCAGCCAAGGCACCAATTGTTACAAAACAGATTTCAAAAACAGGTATTTTTTATTTTATTATTTTATTTTATAAAACAAAGTCCACTTAAATGAAAACAAACATTTATACACAATATTTGGAAATTTGGGCGTTGTTCTTTCCAAACTACTTCCTGCTGGTAAGGGGCGCTGTCATGGGGAATTCGAAGAAGATTCAGAAATCCTGGCTGTAGTCTGTAGGGCTGCTTTGTCCAGCTGTTTTGAATGTAGGATCACCTTGTACTCTGTTTCAGGAGGTCTGGCATGATCAAACCACATTAGTCTGGAAGGAATCCACATCTTTTCATTTTCTGTGGAAACAAAAATAGAAATCCTTTTACCCAGTAACTTGTCCTTCTACTTAAATTTTGGAGTCAAAGCATTTTTTTTTAATTTAATTTATTATTTTACATGTCGATCCCAGTTCCCTCTCCATCCCTCCCTCCCTCCCTTCCTCCTTCCCCGCCTTTTACCCTCACTGCCCTCTCACATGCACTCTAACCACCCTCCCGTCCCATCTCCCCACCCCAATTCCATATGTAGGGGAATGCCATCCAGTTGGGGTCATGTAGATCTGACAGGTCATGTGAAGTAGGGAGTAGGGCTTCTCTCCTGTCTCTAGATTAAGGCAGTTATCCCTCCATGGGGGATATGTTCGCAAAGTCCTTTTGTGCACCAGGGATACATCCGGGCTCCACTGTCTGAGGTCTCTTAGACTGCTCAGTCCTTCTGGCTGAGACCCATATTCAGGGGGGCCTGAGTCAGTCCCATGCTGGCTTCCCAGCTATCAGTCTAGTGGCCTTTAGCTCCTCCTTGTTCAGGTAAGCTGTCTGTATGTGTTTCTGCCGCATGCTCTTGTCCTTGCCATCTGCATCTGGGTTCTAGTTTGACTCAGTGTTTATGTATGGGTGTTTGATCCTGTTTTCAACAGGCATTAGTTGAGGGCTCCAAGGATAAATTAGTTGTTGATCCCACTCTCCGGGAAGGGCATTTATGATAGCCTTTCCACGGAAGCTCAAATTGTTAGTTAGGAGCAGTCTTGTAGTTCTCTAGACCTTTCTTTGTGTTCAATTTTATCTTCAAACCAATATTGGCTCCCTCTTTTATGTTCTCTCTCTGTCTCTGTCTCTCTCTCTCTCTTTCCTATCTTCTATTCCTAACCAGGCTCAATCTTCCTGGTCGCACATATTTTCCTTTCCTCCCCCTCATTTTCTCCTACTTCTCTTTCCATTCGCTGCCCCCCCACTTCACCTGAGCTCTGGGAGACTTGTCCCTTCCCAGTTCTGTGAGGGACTTTATATGACTCTCTTAGAATACACCTTGTATCCTAGTTCCTCTGGTGATGTGAATTATAGGCTGGTGATCCTTTGCTCTAGGTCTAAAATCCATATATGAGTGAGTACATACTGTGTTCCTCTTTTTGTGACTGGGTTACCTCATTCAGTATGGTTTCTTCAAGTGCCATCCACTTGCCTGCGAATTTCAAGATACCATTATTTTTTTCTGGAGAGTAGTATTCCATTGTGTAGATGTGCCACATCTTCCTTAACCATTCTTCAATTGAGGGGCATCTAGGTTGCTTCCAGGTTCTTGCTATTACAAATAGTGCTGCTATGAACATAGTTGAACAGATGTCTTTGTTACATGGATGTGAATATTTAGGGTATATGCCTAAGAGTGGGATTGCCGGGTCCTGTAAACTAATTCCCATTTTCCTGAGGAACCGCCATACTGATCTGCAAAATGGCTGTATGAGTTTGCACTCCCACCAGCAGTGGAGGAGTGTTCCACTTTCTCCACATCCTCTCCAACAAAAGTCATCACTGGTGAAAAACAGGTATTTTAAGGTTGCTACTGTTTGTAGTTTTAACATTAATCAATAAAATTTTAATAAGCTCTTAATTCATTTCTGACAGAGTACTAAACAACATACTATGCCACTATATGATCATAACTAATATAAGCTCACAATTAAGGTGATTTTCATTGAGCTAAAAATCTGCCAGTTGTGTGTGTTAATTCTTTCAGCCAAATCATTTCTAACATGAGTACGCTGCTAATGTGCCCTAATATTTATGTTTTCACAAATCCAAAGGATTCTTGTACGTTCCACTGAGCTGGATTGGACCCATCCAAACAGGAGAGATTCACTCCAAATAAATATTCAACCTTTCCCTGGTCCCAGGACTCCCTTCCCTCACCTCAGGAACACCTCCCTCATCTTATAATTCTCCCCTCAAGTAGCAGGACCTAGAAAACAAAACTTTGTTTTCTAAACTTAACCTTGTCCTCTGTTATGCTAACATCTTTGCAGGTCTCAAAAAGATGCCAGTGTTCCATACAGTCAGGACTATGATGAAACAACCAGCTACCAGGAGGAGGTGGCAGCCCTCCCCCCCATATTCTCATTCCTCCAAAGATAATCACCTCCCCAAGTCAGCAGGAAGCAGTGTTGAGAACTCAAAGTCCTTATTCCCTATCCTGCCACACCCAACCCCCACCTTTTTAATAACAATAAGAGGTGGAAATGTTGGGAACCCCTTGATGATGGATGGGATGCTCATGTCCATGTCTCCTCTACATCATGAATTACCTGGCTGCTCAAGCTTTACCTGGCTTCCAGGGACTCATTTATGCATGCACAAGTTTCCCTTTTAAAGCAAATGTACCAAGCACATCTCTAGCTTGCCTTTTCTCTCTTGCTCTCTCTCTCTCTCTCTCTCTCTCTCTCTCTCTCTCTCTCTCACCCCTTCTTTTGGTTGGCCACCAGCTACCCCACTTTCTCTCCTCTCTGTCAATAAACTCCACGTGGGCGCTGTTTGTGTCTCACACATGTCTCATGTTTGTGTTTTATAGGCAATAGTTGTCTTTTTTTCTGATTTTAGTGGAATTGCTTTGGGTTTCTCTCCTTTTAATTTGAGGTTGGTTATAGGCTTGGTTAAAGTTGCCTTTATTATGTTGAGTTATGCTCCTTGTATCCCTACTCTCTCCAAGACTTTTATCAGGAAGGGGTGTTGGATTTTGTCAAAGGCTCTTTCTGCTTCTATTGAGATGATCATGCAAGTTTTTCTTTGGTTTGTTTATATAGTGGATTCTACTTACTGATTATTTTTCTTGATCACAGTGGATGATTTTTTGATGTGTTTTTGAATTTGGTTTGTGAGTAACTTATTATTTTTGCATCTATGTATATGAGGAAAATTGGTCTATAATTCTCTTTCTTTGTTGCATCTTTGGGTATCAGAGTGACTGCAGCCTCATGAAATAAATTTGGCAATGTTCTTTCTGATTTATTTTGTGGAATATTTCGAGGAGTATTGGCATTAGCTCTTCTTTGGAAGTCTGGTAGAATTCTGAGCTAAAATCATCTGCTCCTGGACTTTTTGGTTGGGAGATTTTTAATGACTGCTTCTATTTTCTTGTGGATTATAGGTCTATTTAAATTGTTTATCCGATCTGCTTGTTTGTTTTCCAAGAAAGGGTTTCCTTTTGATGCCTTGTCTGTACTGGAACAAGCTCCGTAGACCAAGTTGACCTCAAACTCACAGAAGATCTGACTGTCTCTGCATTCTGTGTGCTGAAATTAAAGGTGTGTGCCACCACTGCCTGTCTTATCTGCTCTTGATTTATTTTTGGTAAATGGTAACTATGCAGAAAATTATCCATTTCTTTTAGATTTTCCTATTTTGTGGAGTACAGGTTTGCAAAGTATGGCCTAGTGATTATTTGGATTTCCTTGGTATTTGTTGTTTTGTTCCCTCCCCGTTTTTTTCTAATCTTGTCAATTTGACTATTCTTTTTGTTTTTTAGTTTGTTTGCATAAGGGTTTGTATCTAGTTGATTTTCTCAAGGAATCAACTCTTTGTTTCATTGATTCTTTGTATTGTTCTCTTTGTTTGTATTTTACTAATTTTCGCATCTAAATTTATTTCCTATTGTCTAATCCTCTTGAGTGACCTTGCTTCTTTTATTTCTAGAGATTTTAGGTGTGCTAATAAGTTGCTAGAGTGAAATCTCTCCAATTTCTTTATGTAGGCACCTGAAGCTATGAACTTGCCTCTTAGTATTACTTTCATTTTTTCCCATAGGTTTGGCTATGTTACATATCCATTTTTATTGAATTTTAGAAAGTCTATCTCTTTATTTCTGCCTTGACCTCCAAGTCATTCAGTGTAGAGTTGTTCAATATGTGTTTGTACATTTTCTGTTGTTGTTAAAATCCTGCATTAATCCATGGTGTTCTGGTAGGATATAGTGGGTTATTCCAATGTTCTTTGTTGTGACTTGTTTTATGAACAGTATGTGCCAATTTTGTAGAATGTTCTATAAGGTTCTGAGAAGAAAGTATATTCTTTTTGTTTAGGTGGAATGTTCTGTAGATATCTGTTAGGTTCATTTGGGTCATAATTTCTGTTAGCTCTAGTATTTTCCTATTTAGTTTCGGCCTGGATGACCTGCCCATAAGTGAGAGTGGGGCATTGAACTCTCCCACTATCAATGTGTGATTTAAGCTTCAGTAACATTTATTTTACACACATGTGTGCCCTTCCTTGTACTTGGGGTATAGATGTTAAGAATGAAAAGGTCATCTTGGTGGATTTTTCCTTTGATGAGTATGAAGCATACTTCCCTGTCTCTTTTGATTAATTTTGGCTTGATGTCTATTTTGTTTGATATTAAAATGGCTGCACCACCTTATTTCTTGGTTCCTTTTGCTTTGAAATTTTTTTTCGATTCTATACTCTGAGGTAATGTCTCTGTTTGATGTTGAGTTGTGTTTCTTGAATGCAGCAGTGTGCATTCACATCCATTCTGTCAGTCTGTCTTTTTATTGGGAACTTGAGACCATTAATTTGAGATATATCAGTGACCAATGATTGTTAATTCCTGTTTTGTTGCTGTTGTTATTTTTACAGTGATAGAAAGAAAGTCTTCTTTTGGTTTTGATGGTATGAAATTATTTATGTCCTGTGTTTTTGTGGGTTTCCTTGGATTAGAGTTTTCTTTCCAGTACCTTCTGTATAAGGATGGATTTGTAGATAGATGTTGTTTAAATTTGACTTTATTATGGAATATCTTGTTTTCTCCATCTATGGTGATTGAGGGTTTTGCTAGGTATAGTAGTCTGGGTGGTAATCTGTGGTCTCCTTAGTATTTGCAGGACATCTGTTCAAGCCCTTCCTGCTTTTAGATTCTCCATTGAGTAGTTAGGAATAATTCTTATATGCCTGCTTTTATATGTTATTTGGCCTTTTTCTCTTACTGATTTTAATATTCATTCTCTGTTCTGTGTGGTTGGTGTTTGATTATTATGTGGCAGAGGGACTTTCTTTACTGGTACAATCTATCTATTTGATGTTCTATAAGCTTCTTGTGTCTTTAAAAGCATGTTTTTCTTAAGGTTAGGAAAATATCCTTCCATGATTTTGTTAAAAATATTTTCTCAGTCTTTGAGCTGAGATTCTTCTCCTTCTATCCAAATTAATCTTATGTTTGGTCTTTTCATCACAGATATCCCTGGTGTTATTTTATCAAGAATTTTTGTAGTTAACATTTTCTTTGACTGATGTATCTATTCTTTCTTCAATCTCTTATATTCTGTAGGCAAAGCATGGATCTGTAGTTCCTCTTTGCTTACTTACATTTTTTTCCAATTTTACCCAGTTCTGTTTGCTTTTTTGTTTCTATTTAAATTTTTAGGTCTTGAATCCTTTTATTTATTTCCTTTAATTTTTAGTTTTTTCTTGGCTATCTTTAATGGATTCATTCATTCATTTCCTCCAAATTTTGCTTGCATTTTCTTCAATTTCTTTAAGGGATTTATTCACTTATTCTTTAAGGACCCCTATCATCTTCATAAAGATGGTTTTAAGGTCTTTTTTCTTGAGTTTCAACTATATTGGAATATTCAATATTTGCTGTAGTAGGCTAGCTGGGCTCTGGTGTTGACAGACTATCTTGACTATTGTTGATTATTGTCTTATGCTTGCTTCTAGGCATCTATGTCTGAGGTGATTATAAATCTAGGTGCCAGTTTCTGAGTTTCTTCTTTGAATGGGTGTTTTGTTTTTTAGTTTCTGTTTCCTCTCTGGTCATCTGGCTGGAATTGCCTATGATTGGGTAGAGAGTCTCCACCTGAGGTGGGGACAGACTTTTGGAGGGTAGGCTGGCCTGTGGTTAGACATGGGGCCTCTGTCCATGTTGGGGGCTTGAGTACAGTGAGAAGAAGGGGAGGGGTGATTGGTGATAGGGTGGTTAGGCACTGACAGTGTTCAGGTGTCTTTGAGTTGGTAGCCTACCTATAGTTTGGAGACCAGCATGAGCTCTGGTCAAGCAGGGGCCCTTGTCCAAGTCAGGGGCCAAGACATGACTGGTACAATTGTTCTTATCTGCCAGAAATGAATTTCACTTCCTAAAGGTGAGTAATCTTTTAAATGTGCAACTGAATTCACCTTATGTTTGTTGACTTTTGTATTTATTTTCATCAGAGAAATAAGCCCATAGTTTTTTGTTTGTTCTGGTAGTGGTAGTGGTGGTGGTGGTGTGTGTATGTGTGTGTGTGTGTACACATGTGGAAGAAAGAGTACAATTCTCAGAATGAGGTTATTGCCTTCTGCTTTGTTAAGGCAGCGTCTCTTGTTTCTGCTACACTGGCACTGAATTCTCCAGGCTGGTTGTCTTTTGTGCTTCCACCAATTTCTCTGTTTCAACTTCCCATCTTCATGTATAGGTAGGTTTCTAGAGTTAGCTGTGTCTGTTTGTAATGGGGGTTGAAGGCATCAGTCATAGCTCTGGGGGACTTGTCCCTTCCCGGTCCTGTGAGGAACTGTATATGAATCACTTAGAATCCACCTTCTATCCTAGTTCCTCTGCTGGTCATCCTTTGCTCTAGGTCTAAAATCCATATATGAGTGAGTACATACTATGTTCCTCTTCTTCTGACTGAGTTACCTCATTCAGGATGGTTTCATCAAGTGCCTTATACTTGCCTGCGAATTTCAAGATACCATTATTTTTTTTCTGCAGAGTAGTATTCCATTATGTAGATGTGCCACATCTTCATTATCCAGTCTTCAATTGAGAGGCATCTAGGTTGCTTCCAGATTTTTGATATTAAAAATTGTGCTGCTATGAACATAGGTGAACAGATGTCTTTCTTACATGGATGTGGGTCATTTGGGTATATGCCTAATAGGGGGATTGCCAGGTCCTGTGGTAAACTAATACCCATTTTCCTGAGGAACCACCATATTGATCTCCAAAATGCTGAATGAGTTTACACTCCCACCAGCAGTGGAGTAGTGATCCCCTTTCTCCATATCCTCTCCAAAATGAGTCATCATTGGTGTTTCTAATTTTAGCCATTCTGGCAGGAGTAAGATGGTATCTCATAGTTGCTTTGATTTGCATTTCCCTGATAGCTAAGGATGTTGCGCACTTTCTTATGTGTCTTTCAGCCTTTTTGGTTCCCTCTAGTGAGAATTCTTTCTTCAGTTCTGTAACCCATTTTTAATAGGGTTATTTGGTGTTTTGTTGACAAGTTCTTGAGTTCTTTGTATATTTTGGAGATCAGCCCTTTGTCAGATATAGGATTGGTGAAAATCTTTTCCCAGTCAGTGGGCTGCCGTTTGGTCTTGTCAACTGTGTCCTTTGCCTTACAGAAGCTTCTAAGTTTGAAGAGGTCCCATTTATCAATTGTTTATCTCAGTGTCTGTGCCCCTGGAGTTATGTTCAGGAAGCAGTCTCCTATAACAATTTGTTCAAGGGTACCTCCTACTTTCTCTTCTAAGAGGTTCAATGTGGCTGGATTGATGTTGAGGTCTTTGATCCATTTGAACTTGAGTTTTGTGCATGGCAACAGACATGGGTCTATCTGCAGTCTTCTACACCCTCATCCAATTGAGTCAGCACAATTTGTTGAGGATGCTGTCCTTGCCCCATTGTATAATTTTAGTTGTTTTGTCACAAATCAGGTGTTCATAGGTGCATGGTTTAATATCAGGATTTTCAATTTGATTCCATTGGTCTACCTGTCTATTTTTGTGCCAATACCAGGCTGTTTTCAGAACTATAGCTCTGTAGTAGAGCTTAAAGTCAGGAATGGTGATGCCTCCTGAAATTCTTTTATTGTATAAGGTTGTTTTTGCTATCCTGGTTCTATTGTTTTTCCATAAAAAGTTGATTCTTATCCTTTCAAGTTCAGTGATGAATTTTGGTGGGATATTAATGGGGATTGCATTAAATCTGTAGATTGCTTTTTGGCAAGATTGCCATTTTTACTATGTTTATCCTACCTATCCAAGACCATGTGAGAACTTTCCATTTTCTGGTATCTTCTTTACTTTCTTTCTTTAGAGCCACAAAGTTCTTATTATATAGGTCTTTTACTTGTTTGGTAAGCATTGCACCAAAATACTTTAGGTTGCTTGTGGCTATTGTAAAGGGTGATGTTTCTCTGATTTCTTTCTCTGTCTCTTTGTCATCTGGAAAAAGTAGAGCTAATGATTTTTTTTTTAGTTTATATTGTATCCTGCTAGTTTGCTGAAGGTGTTTCTCAGCTGTAGGAGTTCCCTAGAAGAGTTTATTGGGTTGCTTATGTAAACTATCATATCACCTGCAAATAGAGACAGTTTGACTTCTTCCTTTCCAATTTGTATCCCCTTGATCTCCTTTTGTTGTCTTATAGCTTTAGCTAGAACTTATAGTATGATATTGAAGAGATATGCAGAGAGCCTTATCTTGTACCTGAATTTAGAGGAATTGGCTTAAGTTTATCTCCATTCAGTTTGATTTTGGCAGTTGGTTTGCTGTATATTGCTCTTATTATGTTTAGGTATATTCCTGTTGTAAGACTCTCAGAATGAGGAGTGTTCCAGTTTTGGTAGGTACCCCAAGAACTCAATGTCCAGTCCAGTTGCTGCAACACGCAAGAGGCTTTAATGAACGGAAACATTTGTGCAAACGGGTTCCTCCAGCAAGCAGGCTAGAGAGAAGCCCCCTCCCCCAGGCACAGGTGTTTTTAAAGGCAAACCCACAAGCTTAGGGAGGGGGTAGGACCCTCTGTCCTTTGAGTACCTGACTCTTTGAGCCTGGATGGTGTGCTATTAGGGTCAACAGATCTTAGGGCCTCAGGGTGTGCTAATTAATTTTGTCTGGGCAAACCGGAGTTGCAGCTATCTCTTTATTTCCTAAGGACTCTATTCACCACCTGTTGACTCACAAGAAAGGAGGGGCAGTGTGAATTCTTGTTTTCTCAGGGCCTTTTGAGGGGAAGTTAGCAAATTCCAAGGAACAGATATTGGTTTCCAGGTTAGTCCTTCATTTCAAGTGGGGGGTTTCTTTAACTTTACATTTTTTTTGTCTTTCACTGTCATCCCTGAGGTCTCCAAGACCTTTATCATGAAAGGGTGTTGAATTTTGTCAAAGGCTTTTTCAGCATCTAGGGAGATAATCATATGGTTTTTCTTTTTCACTTTGTTTATATGGTGGATCATGTTTATAGATTTTCTTATGTTAAACCATCCCTGCAATCCAGGGATGAAGCCTACTTGGTCATGGTGGATGATTTCTCTGATGTATTCGTGAATTCGGTTTGCTAGTATTTTACTGAGTATTTTTGCATCGATGTTCATCAGGGATATTGGTCTGTAGTTTTCTTTCTTAGTTGTGTCTTAGTGAGGAGACAGAAGTAGGAGAAAGCGAGGGGGAGGAGAAGAAAACACGTGCGACTAGGAAGATTGAGTCCTGGTAGGAATAGAAGACGAGAGAGAGAGAGAGAGAGAGAGAGAGAGAGAGAGAGAGAGAGAGAGAGAGAGAGAGAACATAAAAGAGGGAGCCAATATTGGTTTGAAGAGAAAATTGAACACAAAGAAAGGTCTAGAGAACTACAAGACTGCTGCCAACTAACAGTTTGAGCTTCCGTGGAAAGGCTACCATAAATGCCCTTCCCAGATAGTGATATCAACAACTAACTTATCCATGGAGCCCTCATCTAATACCTGTTGGAAACAGGAGCAAACACCCATACATAAACACTGAGTTGAACTAGAACCCAGATGCAGATGGAGAGGACAAGACCAGGCTGCAGAAACACATAGAGACAGCTTAAATGAATAAGGAGGAGCTAATGGGCACCCAGACTGATAGCTGGGAAGCCAGCATGGGACTGACTCAGGCCCCACTGAATATGGGTCTAAGCCAGAAGGACTGAGCAGTCTAAGGGACCTCAGACAGTGGAGCCAGGATGTATCCCTGGTGCACAAAAGGACCTTGCGAACACATCCCCCATGGAGGGATAACTGCCTTAATCTAGAGAAGCCCTAGTCCCTAGCTCACATGACTTTCAAATCTCCATGACCCCAATTGGATGTCATTCCCCTACATAGGGAATTGGGGTGGGGGAGGCGAGGGGATGGTGGTTAGTGTGCATGTGAGAGGGCAAAGAAAGTAAAAGTGAGTGAGTGAGGAAGGGATGGAGAGGGAACTTGGATAGACATGTAAAATAATAAGTTAAATAAAAAAATAAAAAATAAAAGGAAATGCTTTACAAAGGAAAAAGTATACGTAGAAAAGACTTTTCTCCCATTCTCTAGGCTGCTTGTTCACTTCATTAACTGATCTTCTCTTTGATGAGAGACCATTTATTACTCATTCAGTCTCTTTAACTTTTTTGGTATAATTGTTATCATCTTGGCAATCCTGGCCCTGCCACTTGGGGACCTGGCAGAATGGTCACCTCTGTACTCATGGCAGGCAGTTCCCTGATTTTGTACATAGGTAAAAATTTCCCCTTAAAAGACAAACTCCACTCACTCCCACTCTCTTTTTCCATCATTTGTCTAAGGAGACAGATCTCTCTATCTCTATGTCTCTCTCTCTCTCTCCCCTCTTCCCTCTTTTCTCTTTCCTCTCTCTCTTCCCTTCCCCCTACTCCCTCCTTTCCTACAATAAAATTTCTTTCCCATGTAAGTTCTGCCTGCATGATATATTTGTTCCTTACCTGTCATGGAATCTTGCCCAAGTTCACCTTGTGCCACATATCATAACAATATCAGATGTTCTACTTTTTCATAATTCAGTCTTTGTTAGCAGGTTGTGTGTGTACATCAAAGAATTAATTGACTTTTTCCTAGTTTGTCAAACTTGTCAGCATATGCTTCTAACAACCTCATAAATGTTGCTATTCCAGCAGTATTAATTGTAATCTCTCTTTTTTATTTCTAATTTTATTTACTTGAATTTTTCTTGAAAGTGACAATTTTTTTCTTCTTTAAGAATGAATATAATTTGTATTATGTACCTCTTTCATTTGTTGATGGATACCTAGTTTGATTTCATAATTTAATATTGTTAACAGTGACCCACTAAACATCAGTGTGCAGATAACTTTGTGTTGTACTGACTTATTTCCATTTAGACCTAGGACAGCTACAGCAAGATCTTATCACATTTCTATGTTTAGCTTTTTGAGGAGTCTCTATAACACTTTCCATACTGGCTTAACTGCCTTACATTCCCTTTGATGGTCTGTAAGAACATCCCCTCTACTATTCTTGTTCATTAACATTTTAGTATTATTACCACTAATTGCTTTTATATACATATTCAGAAAGCTACCTCAGTTGTATCGATGTTTCATATTGTCTCTCAAGTCTATAATTTATTTCTTCTTTGATTTTATAATTTCTATGCTCCTACTGACTTTGCATGTCAATTATTCCTTTTTTTCAGTTTTTCTTTCTTTCTCTTAGTTAGGGATTATTTGAATTCTTTATTAAAATTTTAATTTTTAGCACTCTTTATTAAGATTCAGGACTTTTATCATGAGAAAAGATAAGGGTTTTTAAAAAGAATAGAAGATACAATTGGTTATAATTGGACTTTTTCCAGTTTCCTCGTGTACAGTGTTATATTGTCATTTGTGATTTGTGTATGTGGGGGGGTATTTATTGCTTTGCATTTCCCTTTGATAATTGCAATTTCTATATCCCATAGGATCGGGTGGGTTTTGCATTTACATTCCCATTTCCATTAGAAATTTTTTAATCTCTGTTTTAATTTCTTTCTTGACCATCTGTTTCCTCCCCTCCCTATTCCATTTAGTTCCTCATTTTCTAATGTTCCTCTGCTACTGATTTCTGTATTTAAAACATTGTGGCCAGAAAAGGGGACGTTATGAGATAATATTTGCATCTTCTTAACTTTGAGAGTTAACTTGATATTCTTGTTTATTTTGTAATTTACTGAAAGAGACCTAGGGTCCTGGTCCAGGGCCAAGCCTTGTGCACACTTTCCTTTATTTTCTGCAATGAATCAGTATCTACATGTACTATGCTGCCAGAGAGAAGAGATAACATAGTGATTAAAAACTACTCTTGCAAACAAACAAACAAGACTGTTCTTGCTACTGTCTACATAGATCTTTTAAATGTTATTGTTTGTTCTTTTTCCTTACTTTCCTTATGTCTTGTGAAGATCTTTTTATTGTGTGGATAGTTGTTCAAATCAAAGTTTCTTCCAGGGAGGTGGTCACTGGAGAGACTGCTCTGCCATCTTGCTTTACACTTTTATCCTCTATGTGCTCTTTTAGTGTTCAGAAAAAAAAATGCAAAATTTGATGTGTTACAGGTATCACAGTTCTGTGGGAGAAGACTTAGTCAGTGCTTAGTAGAAGCAATTGACACTGACCATCTGAACATTATATCCTGTGGGTAAAATGAGGTATGGGCAGGTGAAGCAGTGGGCAATATCCTTCAGCCCATTTCAAGAGAAAATAGAATAGCAAACTCTGCTTTAAAAAAATAATAATAATAAATAATGTAGAAAACCCATGTTGGCTGGTGACGTAGCTCCAAGCTTAGATGTACAGCATTCTGATTCTCTGAATAGTTTCAAAAATAGGATTTAGGAAATGTAGCAAACATGGATTGTATGCTTTTCAGTATGAATTACTTACATAGAAATATATCAAATGTATTTGTCCAAATCATGAAAAAACAAGGTATGTGAGAGGATATGGAATAAGATGATCTAATAGTAAGCTCACATTGCCAGAGAATTTCTTGTTAATATCTTAAACATTAAGTTAGTCCTTCCATAAAACATAGCAAAACTTAGCTCAACCCTGACTCCCAAAAGATGGGATAAGACTCTCTGTTAGTTATGTGCTCTCTCACCAGTGTTCATACTCTAACAAGAAATCTAGAGAGATTTAGCATTAGCGTTCTTAGAAATGTTTACAGATTTGCTCACTAGAAGTGGGGGAGGGGCTACTTGATGGCATTTGATAGTTTCTGTACTTTGAATGTTTCTATTATGGCCCATCTCAAGCTACAATCCTGAAGTCACTGTAAGTGCCATCTTGCTATAGTAATGGTCCCTTACAGACTCCCCTCCCATACTGACTCTGGGATTAATTGAATGACCTTATTTCAGATATGAGTAATAAGAAAGGATAACAGAAGCCGGGGTTTAAAATTCTAAACATAAAACAATACTACCTCAACAAGGAACTGTATTTATGAAAAGGGTTGCACATATTCCTCTACTACTTAATTAGCTATCTAAATGTTCTTTCTGGTTATAATTGCATTCTCTTAGCTGTGTCCCTAGAGCAATCAAGACTGTCCTTGTTGGAATTCTACACCATAGGAAGAACCCTGGCTAGATTGCTGAAAGATTAGGAGTCACTTGGAGATATTTTGCTCAATTGACATCTAATATCACCTCCAGATATGTAAGAAAAGTCAAAAACACCAATGACAGCTTATGATGGAGAGGATGTGGAGAAAGGGGAACACTCCTCCACTGCTGGTGGGATTGCAAACTCATACAGCCATTTTGGAGATCAGTATAGCAGTTTCTCAGAAAAATGGGAATCAGTCTACCACAGGACCAGACAATTCCATTTTTAGGCAAATGATCCACATCCACACAACAAAGACATCTGTTCAACTATGTCCATAGTAGCATTATTTGTAATAGCAAGAACCTGAAAGCAATCTAGATGCCCCTCAACTGAAGAATGGATAAAGAAGATGTGATACATTTACACAAGGGAATACTACTCAGTGGAAGAAAACAATGGAATCTTGAAATTCTCAGGCAAATGGATGGAACTTTAAGAAACCATTCTGAGTGAGGTAACCCAGTCACAAAAAGGGGAACATGGTATGTACTCACTCATATATGGATTTTAGACATAGATCAAAGGATCACCAACCTATAATTACAATGCCAGAGGAACTAGGATACAAGGAGGAACCTAAGAGATTCATACAAGGTCCCTCACAGAAAGGGAAAGGAACAAGATCTCCTGAGCATATTGGGAGTAGGTGGGGGCAGTGAGTAGAGAAGGAGCTAAGAGAAAGAGAAGGGGAGACGAGGAGAGCATGTGGGACTACGAAGATTGAGTTAGGTGATTAATATACGAGAGAGAAAGAGAGAGAGAGAGAGAGAGATACCATAATAGAGGGAGCCATTATAGGTTTGAAGAGAAAACTGACTCTAGAGAAATGTCCAGAGACCTATAAGGATGACCCCAACTAACAATCTGAAAAACAGTGCAAAGGCTACCTTATAAGCCCTTCCCTGATAATGAGATTGATAACTAACTTATATGCCATCATAGAGCCGCCATCTAGTAGCTGTTGTGAACAGAAGCAGATACCCACAGCTCATAAGAGGGAAAGTATAGTGTGGTAGATTCTGCCAGTGTGCCTCATAGGAAAGTCAGTGTTTGGATGTCTAACAAGACAGAAAATATTCAGTGGTCAATGAAAACATTAGTACCATTTGTAAGCTGCTTTTTTCTACATTTCTTCTTTAGAGAAGTCATTGATGGTAATAAGAAATATATTCATTACTTGTGACATACCAAATCCTGTCAGTTTCCTAAATTGGCTATGTTTTCTTTTAAGAGACTGAAATGTTAACATATGCATTATGAGTGGCTTATGAACACTCACCCAAATTATGTAACACTATTTTATTTGTCAGTCATTCATTTGTTAAATACAAATACTGTCAGGCAAGTTTTAGTATACAATAAATCATGATACTATATTATTGTTCAGCCTCCTAGAACTTGTATTCTAACACTGGGAATAGAAAACAAACAGAACTGTTTTATACACAGGGACATAATAAATTTACTCAGCAGACATGACATGGACACTGTGAGATATTTATAAATACATGAATGGGGCACACTTCAGGTGACACAAGTTCTCATACATATTTTCTTACATGCCCATTTGCAACAGTCCTGTGGGTGAACAAGTGTACAATTGGAGAAGCTGCTGCTTTTATACTTTAATGTGCAGGTCTGGGGCATTTCTAATGTGGCTCCATCAGATGACTGGAAAATGTTGAAGCTAGGGTTGGAATACAAGTTCCACCAGATCATTGCTCTTTAAGCTGCTGAGGGACAAAGCTGTCTCCAAGGAACAGCTGTCAACTGAATCATTAGGAGCTGACAATAGAACTCAGGGACCAAATGCTCTAGGTCCAGCCTTTTATCTGGCATTCAACTGATACCATCACATTTATTCTGCCATGGTCTCCCTAGTGAGGGCTAATACAGTAATTATATCCAGTGGGAACATCAACTAGCTAATTAAATGGTAAGGGAACTGGTCTGTAAAATTCTTTTCAGAAATAAAGTTCCATGCTGGGCAGCATTGTTTCACCTTTAGAATTCTAGATAAATCTGATTTTAACTCATTCTAACAGTAAAGTCTCTAACTGGCCAGCATATTTAAAAAATCTTTTGTTTAAGCTTCCTGGTGCTAATGAGAGGGGTATAGAAAATCCCTCTCCTGAAATTAGTCTTCAATATAATAGATCTCTGTCACTGAATGACACTCAGTTAATGCATGGGTGGATTTCAATAGTTCTGATAATGAGCTTCACTTTGATGTTTCCCATTTCACACAGTTATCTGAGCTCTAATAAAAGCAAGGGAGACATTTTTATTTAGATTTTTACAAATGTTAAATCTAAGAGGGTCTGCCATAGGAATACTTTATTATCTTAATACAAATGCAATCACCAGGAACTGATTATCACAGATTTATTTCTGTGATAAAGCTTAAGTTATAGAGCAAAGCAATAAATACTAAGAGTAACTAAATATTAGTATTTTGATTGAATGAAAAGGGGCTGGAGAGATGGTTTAGTGATTAAGACCTCTTCTTTCAGGACTAGAGTTCATTTCCCAAGACCCACATCATGTGGTTCACAATCTCCTGTAACTCCAGAGAAATCTCTTGCCATCTCTGGTCCTAACAGACTCTCAAACTCATGCACATAACCACACATAGAAACACACAATACACTTAATTAAAAAGCAAATAAATCTATTTTTTAAGTTTACAGAAAAGCATCCAGCTTACATCCACCTTTTACTATCATGTTGCAGATAATTAATATCAGTTCACTAGAGGTGATTATTAAGTTTCACATATTTATGTACCAATTGAAAGTCACTTTAGGAGATTGACAGTGACCACAGTGAAAGTATTTACATTGTGGAAACAGGTAAGCATCTCAAATCAGGGCCTACTGGCCCAACAAATACCACTGTTTAATATGCACTAACATTCCACTACCTATGGTTCCAGAATAGTATCCAAATAAAAAAAATCCATGTCCATATCTATATTTTATTTCTATTATTTTGGTTAATGAAACTAATACAAAGGAGTTGATAGATGGCTCAACAGTAAAGAGCAGTCTGATCTTGCAGAAGAGTTCAGTCCCCATCAACCACATCAGGAGGCTCACAACCACAGGCAACTCCAGTTCCAAGGGATCTGATGCCCTCTTCTGGCTTCCAATAGCACCTGAATATGTGTGGTAGATATAAAATCACACAGGCACATACACATACAATAAATATATACTCATTTTTTTAAAAAAAGAAACAAAGAAAACTAACATATAGAATAAATTCTGAAAGGCATTGTAACACAGCAAATAATTTAAAAATCATTTGTTTTCTATATCTTATAAAATAAGATTATTTCTGATTTTTTAAAAATAGATTTGACTCTTTATATCCAGATAACTGCAGCCTGATAGGTAGTTGTAATATAAAGGGGTCTTATGTAACCTTCTTCATTCAGTTTCTCCTTGGGGACATATATAGTACATGATCAAAAACAGGAATGTAACAATAGTACAAGCTTTGTATATAAACTTATATTATTTGCTGAATTACATAGTGCATATATGTTTAACTACAAAATTGCCAGAATATTTTCTGCAGTGGCTTTAACACATCCTATCACTGCCGGCCAAATATAATGGATCTAGTTTCTTTGTATTTGCTTTAGAATTCAGAATTTCTACTATTTTACCTCTTTCAATAGATGTGTAAGAACAGCTCTTATGATCTTTATTGTATTTCCTTTATGAGTAGGGTGGGTTGAAATAAGAATGGTCCCCATAGGCTCTTGTATTTAAATGCTTAGTCATCAGGAAATGCCACTACTTGGGAGGGGTTAGGAGATGAGACCTTGTTGAGGTAGTTGTAGCCTTGTTGGAGAAGTATGTCAATGGAGGTAGGCTTTGAGGTTTTGAAATCTCAAGCTAGGCCCAGTGGCTCTCTCTTTTTTCCCCCTGTTAATTCAGATGTAGAAATCTCAGCTACCTTTCCAACACCATATCTGCATGTGTGCTGCCATACTCCCCACCATAATGATAATGGACTATACCTCTGAGCTATAAGCCAGTCCCAATTAAATGCTTTCCTTCATAAGAGCTGCTATGGTCATGATGTCTCCTCACACCAATAGAAGAGTGACTAAGAGAGGTAGTGATGTTAAATCTCTCTCTCATGTGTGTGTTCATGTAAGTATATATGCATACATATGTGCATATAGAGGTTAAAAGTAGATGCTGGATACCTTCATTGACTAGCAATCCAGCAAGCCCCAGGGAACCTTAATGTCTCCAACTCCCCAGCTCTGGGAAAACAAGCATCTGCCACCATTCCTGGCATTTATGTAAGTGCTGGTGACTAATCTTTGGTTTTCCTATTCAATGTAAGGAATTTACTGACTAAGCCATCTTCCCAGACCTTGAATTTCTTTGCATGCATTTATTTGCCACTTACATATCCAATTTGGCGAAATGGATTTTCTTGCCTTTCCAATTGGATTTTGATTATGAAGTTGGGGGCTTCAATATATTTAAGATATTAATATATTGCCAGAAATGTGATTTGTAAAAATGTATATTTTTGTGTGTAGCTTTTTGTTTAATGCTCTTATGAAATTATTTTATGGAACAAAATATTTTATTATTTCAAAGAAAACTATTTAATACTTTTCCTTAATCTTTTGTCATCTAATCTGAGGCCTCTTTGCCTAGATTTAAAATTTTCAGTTTCTTTCTTATTAACTAGTAACAGGGTCAATATTAGTCTTTGAAGCAGGTTTTTTTTTTGTTTGTTTGTGTGTGTGTGTGTGTGTGTGTGTGTGTGTGTGTGTGTGTGTGTGTGTTTTCAGAAAGCATGTGCCTTAAGCCAAGGTTCATTTTTTTCAGGAGCAGCATTTATCAAAAAAATTTTTTTTCTGTCCTTGTTGAACTGCTTTTGCAGCTTTTTATAAAAAGCAAAACAAAATGAAACAAAAAATTTGTTCATGGATATGGGAGAATGATTCTGACTTCTCTACTCATTTTTATTGATTGATTTGCAAATTCTGCATTTTGTAGTTTTTGGCACACAGTGATGTTTTGCAGTTTTATATGTGACATAAAGAGGGTTTTTTTAATAATTGCAATGCACTATATTTTGAATATTTTTTCTTGTTTTTTTCTTATTTAACATATTGATCCCAGTTCCTTCTCCCTCGCATCCTCCCATGCTCTCCACCTCCATTCCATTCCCCATCCACTCCCCAGGAAGGATAAGGCCTTCCAGGACATATCATCAAAAAGTGTCAAGTCATTGGGGATAGAGTCTAGGCCCACCCTCCTGTCTCTAGGCTAAGGGAGTATCTCTCCATGGTGAATGTGCTCCCAAAGTCCATTCATGCACCAGGGATACATCCTGCTTCCACTGTCAAAGGTCCCAGAGACTGCCCAGGCCTTCTAACCAAGACCCGTGTTCAACGGGTCTGGGTCAGTCCTACGCTGGTTTTCCAGCTATCAGACTAGAGTTCATGAGCCCCCCCTTGTTTAGGTCAGCTGTTTCTGTGGGTTTCCCAGCATGGTCTTGACCCCTTTGCTCATCATTTCTCCCTCTCTGCAAGTAGATTCCAGGAGTTTGGCTCAGTGTTTAGCTGTGGGTGTCTGTTTCTGATTCCATCAGCTACTGTATGAAGGCTCATGTTCCCCTTTTTGTGACTGGGTTAGTCAGTCAAGACAGTTTCTTCTAGTTCCATTCATTTGCCTGTAAATTTCAAGATTCCATTTTTTTCATCACCGAGTAGTACTCCATTCTGTAAATGTACCACATTTTCTTTATCTATTCTTTAGTTGTGGGTCATCTAGGTTGTTTTCCATGTCTATTTATTACAAATAATGCTGCTATGAACAGATGTCTTTGTTGCATGAATGTGCATCTTTTAGGTATATGCCTAAGAGTGAAATTGCTAGATACTGTGGTAGACTGATACCCATTTTCCTGAGAATGTATCATACAGACTTCCATAATGATGGCTCACAGACATGGTAAGGACAATACTCAACTTTATATGGAAAAACAAAAGACCCAGAATAGCAAAAACAACTCTGTACAATAAAGGAAGTTCTGGAGACATCACCATCCCTGATTAAAGCTCTACTATAGAGCTATAGTCCTGAAAACAGCCTGGTATTGGCACAGAAATACACAGGTAGTCTAATGGAGTCAAATTGAAAAGCCTGATATTATTATATAATATCCCTCTGTGTCTCTGGTAACTTCCTTTGTTCCCAATTCTACTTTATCTTGCATAATTCTAGGTAACCCCACCTTCTCTTAGTTGCTACATTCTTTTCTTTTGCATTGAGTTTTCAAGATCACATTTTTACTCACTCAGCAAATATTTTCCTGTAATTGATCCTTTCAGGCAACTTTCATTTTTTTATAATTATTAAATATGTTAAAATACAAATTTGTCACTTAAGCTTTTGTTTTCTGTGCTTTTTCTGTTTTTATTTTCCTGAAGTTTACTTAAAACATAGGTTAGAGTTCCATTTGATTTATCTACAATGCTTTGGTATTAGTATCTTTGTGTGATATTTTTACTGGTTGTTATAGGTTTCATAGTATATACAAATAAGGTATTTGTGTACTAACAGCAACTTTTCACCAATTTGAGTGAAATATCAAAATATCATCATTTATAACCCTTTACTCTTCGCTAAATATTTAGTCTTGGTAGATTGAAAGTCACATTAGTAATTGCTATAATTTTATTCAACTCAAGCACCATTTAGAATACTGAGTAACAACTTCAATAGATCTATAACCCCTAATAAAATAGAAGCAGTCATCAAAACCCTCCCAACTAAAAAAAGCCTAGGGCCAGATGGCTTCAGTGCATAATTCCACCAGAAATTCAAGGAGCAGCGAATACCAATACTCCTCAAATTGTTCCACACAATAGAAACAGAAGTATAATTAACAAATTCTTTTTATGAGGCTACACTTTCCTTGGTATCCAAGACACACAAAGACACAACTAAAAAAGAAAACTACAGACCAATATCCCTGATGAATATTGATGCAAAAATACTCAATAAAATACTGGCAAACAGAATCCAAGAATACATCAGAGAAATCTTCCACCATGACCAAGTAGGCTTCATTACTGGGTTGCAGGGATGGTTTAACATATGAAAATCTATCAATGTGACCTACCATATAAACAAAATTAAAAAAAAAAAACACATGATCATCTCACTTAGATGCTGAAAAAGCCTCCAACAAAATTCATCACCCTTTCATGATAAAGGTCTTGGAGAGGTCAGGGATAACAGGAACATACCTAAACATAATAAAAGCTATATACAGTAAACCAACAGCCAACATCAAATTGAATGAAGAGAAGCTTAAGGCAATTCCTCTAAATTCAGGTACAAGACAATGCTGCCCTCTCTCACCATATCTCTTCAGTATTGTTCTTGAAGCTCTAGCTAAAGCAATAAGACAGCAAAAGGAGATCAAGGGGATACAAATTGGAGAGGAAGAAGTCAAACATTCACTATTTGCAGATGATATGATAGTTTCTGTAAGCAACCCAGAAAACTACCAGGGAACTCCTACAGCCAATAAAGACCTTCAGCAAACTAGCGGAATACAAGATAAACTCAAAAAAATTCAGTAGCCCTATTATATACAGATGACAAAAGGGCTGAGAAAGAAATCAGAGAATCATTACCCTTCACAATAGCCACAAACAACATAAAGTATCTTGGGGTAACACTTACCAAACAAGTGAAAGACCTATATAGCAAGAACTTTATGGCTTTAAAGAAAGAAATTAAAGACTATACCAGAAAATGGAAAGATCTGCCATGCTCTTGGATAGGTAGGATAAACACAGTAAAAATGGCAATCTTGCCAAAAGCAATCTACAGATTCTATGCAATCCCCATCAAAATCCCAGCACAATTCTTCACTGACCTTGAAAGGATAATAATCAATTTTATATGGAAAAACAAAAAACTCAGGATAGCCAAAAAAAAAAAAAAAAAAAAAATAATCCTGTACAATAAAAGAGCTTCAGGAGGAATCACCATTCCTGACTCTAAGCTCTACTACATAGCTATCTATAGTCCTGAAAACAGCCTGGTAGTAGCATAAAAATAGACAGGTAGACCAATGGAATCGAATCTAAAATTGTGACATTAATCTACACACTTACGAACACCTGATTTTTGACAAATCAGCTATAAGTATACAATGGGTAGAGGAAAGCATCTTCAACAAATGGTGCTGGCACAATTGTATGAGGGTGTGTAGAAGACTGCAGATAGACCCATGTCTGTCGCCATACACAAAACTTAAGTCCAAATGGATCAAAGACCTCAACATAAATCCAGCCACACTGAACTTCTTAGAACAGAAAGTAGGAGGTACCCTTGAACAAATTGGTACAGGAGACTGATTCCTGAGCATAACTTCAGTAGCACAGACAGACACTAAGAGAAACAATTAATAAATGGGACCTCCTCAAACAGAGAAACTTCTGTAAGTCAAAGGACACATTCAACAAGACAAAAAAAAAAAAAAAAAAAAAAAAGCCCTCCAGACTGGGAAATGTTCTTCACCAATCCTACTTCTGACAGAGGACTGGTCTCCAAAATATACAAAGAACTCAAGAAACTAGTCAACTATATACCAAACAACCCTATTAAAATATGGGGTACAGAACTGAATAGAGAACTCTCCTAGAGAAACCAAAAGGCTTAAGTGAAAGACACTTAAGAAAGTGCTCAAAATCCTTAGCTATCAGGGAAATGCAAATCAAAACAACTCTTGAGAAACCATCTTTCTCCAGCCAGAATGGCTAAAATTAGAAACAGCAATAACAACTTATACTAGAGAGGACATGGAAAAAAGGGAACACTCCTCCACTGCTGGTGGGAGTGCAAACTCGTACAGCCATTTTGAAGATCAGTGTGGCAGTTCCTCAAGTACATCTAAGAATCCATCTAACACAGGATCCAGCAATTCCCCTCTTAGGCAAATACCCAAGTGATCCACATCCATGCAACAAAGACATGTGCTCAACTATGTTCATAGCAGCATTATTTGTAATATCAAGAACGTGGAAGCAACCTAGATGCTCCTCAACTGAAGAATGGATAGAAAAAAATGTGACACATTTACACAATGGAATACTGCTCTGTGGGGGGGGGCAATGGAATCTTTAAATTCGTAGGCAAATGGATAGAACTTGAAGAAAACATCCTTAATGAGGTAACTCAGTCACAAAAGAGGAACATGGTATGTATTCCCTCATATATGGATTTTCTACATAGAGCAAAGGATCACCAGCCTATACATCACACCGCCCTAGGAACTAGGATACAAGGTGGATTCTAAGAGATTCATATAAAATCCCTCACAGAAGGGGGAAGGGACAAGATCTCCTGAGTATATAGGGAGTGGGGGGCAGTGAGTGGAGAGGGAACTAGGAGAAAAAGAAGGGGAAGAGAGGAAATCATGTGCAACTAGGAAGATTGAGTCAGGGGAGGAATAGATGAGATGAGAGAGAGAGACAGAGAGACAGAGAGAGAGAGAGAGAGAGAGAATATAAAAGAGGGAGCCATTATAAGTTTGAAGAGAAAACTGAGTCTATAGAAATGTTCAGAGACCTACAAGACTTACCCCAACTAACAATTTTAGCAACAGTGGAAAGGCTACCATAAATGCCCTTCCCTGATAATGAGATCAACATCTAACTTATCCACTTTCATAGAGCCCTCATATAGTAACTGATGAAAGGAGAAATGGAAACCCACAACTAAACGCTGAGCAAACTGGAATCCAGATGCAGAGAGGAAGGACAAGACCAGGCTACAAAAACTCATAGAGACAGCTGACCTGAACAAGGAGGAGCTAATAGGCCCCCAGTGTGATAGCTGGGAATCCAGCATGGGACTGACTGCGTCTGACCCCCTGAACATGAATCTCAGCTAGAAGGCCTAGTAGTCAGTCCAATGGACTTCAAACAGTGGAACCAGGATGTATCCATTGTGCACAAAAGGACTTTGGGATCACATTTCCCATGGATGGATACTTCCTTAACATAGAGACAGGAGAGAAGGCCTAGTACTTACTCCAAATGACTTGAAAGATTTAGATGACCTCACCTGGAAGGCAGCACCATAAATGTGGAGTGGGGTGGGATGAGAAGAGAGGGTGGTTGGGAGCATGGGATGGTGGAAGTGAGGGAAAGAGGGAGGAGAGGGAGAGGGAACTGGGATCAATATGTAAAATGAAAATATAAATAAAAATAACTAACAATAAAATTTTGGCAGACAGAAAAAAAAAAGATGGAAAGCACAGAGAGACTTTAGATACTGTATCCCTGGTACACAAAAGAACCTTGTGAACACATCCCCCATTGAGGGATACTGTCTTAACCTAGAGACAGGAGAGAAGTCCTAGTCCCTACTTCAAATGACCTGACAGAGCTACATGACCCCAACTGGATGGCATTGTTCTTCAAACCTTTTAAAGACTTACATAATATGGCATTTAAAATGGTTTCAGGTTTTTCTTGACAGTAAGACGTAACTGCTCCTGGCAATTCCACCTGTCTCAGAAAAGAAGTTGGACATCGAAGAAATCCGTTGTGTAGTTTACTTCCAGTATGGCTAAACTAGCCATTTGGACACGATACTGCTCTTGTCAGGACTGTTTGACTTCATGCTGTATAAACTGGATATTCAGAACCCACAGAAAAATGACTGCTGAAACAAGATGTCTATTGCTACAGGGTTCCTGCTTCATGGAAGAGTCTACCAGACATTCTACAGGACACAGAGGAAATTGACTGACAAACTGCCAATACAGATGGACATTTAAAGTTTCCTGCTTTACTGAGGAGTCTTCCAGACTATGGCCTATAGGCTGAAGATGGAGCATTACAGAAGAACTTCAGGTGACTGACCAGAGAGTGAGATGTCTCTGTCATTTCTAGAGTTATATATTATCCTTATGTGGTCTTTGATGGAATGGAAGACAGATAGTTATTTTTATAGTTTTCCTTAGTTAAGATTAAAGATAGGTTACATATAGGATTTTATGTAACTCACAATGATAGGATAAATGATAAAATATTTTCTTTAAATATTGCTAAATGTTAATGGACTAAATATTGTTAATTATGGTTCTTATTTGATAATTGTTTTGTTATATATTTTGCTATGTTAAGGTTAAAACCCATCTTTCTATTTTAGACAGAAAAGAGATTATCAGAGAAATCATTCTGTAAATATGTTTCTCTTATTGGTTAATGAATAAGCACTGTTGGCCAATAGGAAAGCAAGATAGGCTAGACTAGGAGACAAGGAGGTTTCCAAAACAGAGAGGAGGAGATTCAATATGGAGGGCAGAGAGTGCAGAACACCAGGCCCTCTCCTCGAGCATTCACATAGTAGCTGATACCCACAAATAAACACTGAGATGAAATCCTGGAATCCAGCTACAGACAGGAAGGAGTGATGAGCAAAGGGGTCAAGACCAAGCTAGAGAAACCCACAGAAACTGCTGACCTGAACAAAGGGAGATCATGGACTCCAGCCTGATAGCTGGGAAACCAGCATAGGATCACCCAGACCCCTTGAATGTGTGTGTTAGTTTGGAGGACTAGGCAGTCTATGGGGCCTCTGGAAATGGATCATATTTATCCCTAGAATATGAATGGACTTTGGGAGCCCATTCCACATAGATGAATACTCTCTCAGCCTAGACACACAGGGGAGGGCCTGGGCCCTGCTCCAAATGATATGACAGACTTTGAAGACTCCCCATGGAAGGCCTCACCCTCCCTGGGGAAGAAAAAGGGGATAGGATGGGGGTTGGTGGGGGAAACATGGGAGGACAGGAGGGTGCGGGAACTTGGGTTGACATGTAAAACAAGCTTGTTTCAAATTTAAATAAAAAAACATTTAAAATGTAAAAAAGGAATACTAAGGAATGGAAGGAGATTCTGTAAGATATCTTCTGTTACCAGTTATTTTGGGGGTAGATATTCTGTCAATTTTTTTCCCAGTTTCTACCATCTTAGAGTGTCTTTCTTTTTGTTCCTGTAGAATATTTTCACTAGACACAAACTTCTAGTTGACCTTTATTTTCAGAACTAAAATATGCTGTGGCATTTCCTTATTTCTATTTTGTTTTGTGAGACTATATAGTTATTCAAATTGCTTTTCTCCCATGAAAATTTGTCATTAGCCTTTGGTTGCTTTCAAGACTTCTATTTCTCTATAATTTAGTCTGTACATAAATTATAAATTCCATTGCATTCATCCTGTTTGGAGTTTGGCCATCTTCATGAATTTGTAGGCTTATGGGATTAGGTATTTTTAGGTAATTTTTCTGTTTTTTTTTTTTTTTCTTTAACTTTGGGGGATCTTCAGCTTTATTTCTTTCAACACTTTTTTCCATCAAATCTATTTATTTTTTATTTTTACTTTTAAGACTCAATACCATGAAATTTGTACACATCTCAGATTCTGTGGCTTATTTTGTCAGTTCATTTTCTCTTTGTTGCTCAAATTAAATGATTTATATATTTTCTATATCCAAGTTCACTGATTCTTTCATTTGTCCTCCTGTCTATTCTCTTGTGGACGACATCTATTTAGAGAGTTTTATTTCAGTTGTCATATCTTCACCTCTAAAATATGCGTTTAGTTTTTCATATCCTTATATTTTTGCTTCATTTTTGTTCTTTATATTTTCTATATGTTTGCTAAGATATTCCATCTGCTTGCTAAAACTTTCACGGGTTTCCCCACTGTTACTAATATATATTCATAATTTCTCATTATTAGCCAGTCACTGGAGTATTTTACAATGGAAACATTAAAATCATTGTTACATAATTATAACAAGATATCCCTTTTTTGTGTTGGCATTTTTTGGCTGTCTTGTTATATAGTTTAAGATCTTTCTGGGACCTAGTATGCCAAGTCATTTTATTCAACTGAAAGTTGAACATTTTACACATTGTATTACAAGTATCTGATTCTCGTTTGAATTTTGTGTTTTAGTAGACAACCCTCTGATACCTGTAGTGGCATAGAACTCACATGGCCAATTATAATAATAATCCCAATTCTCAGAACCATTTTTTATATTCATTATTTCCCTTACAAGTGTGACAAAATACCTGATGGATGCAACTTAATGGAAGAAGTATTTATTTTGGTTGAAGGCTTCACAGATCCATCCCAGCAGAAAAGGCATGGAGGAAGGATTTTGACAGCAAAAATATGTGTTCAGCCTTCCTGAAGACTAGCTTTCATGGTACTAGGAAGTGCCATGCAAGATTGCAAAGAAGGAATGTAACCAACATTCCTACCAGCTACAACACCAAGGAATTATATCAACGACTAGATTGGCGTGATAACCCCAAGGGTGTAGTAGTAGCATATATACCTTATTCATAACCAGCAGCTCTCTAATTATATTTAAGACCTGCTCATAAAGGGTGAGATCATGCCTAATATTGGAAATGTATCTAACTACTCAGTGTTAATTAAGTCCCAGATCTTGGAGAACTACAACTACTACTTGATTAAACCAGCATAATCCCTAACAATAATCTAAACACTTTCCTTATACCCATCAGATAAGTACACCCTTTGCCCTCATAAAGGCAACTTCTCTTTACAAAATACAGAAATCATTTCAAAAAACCACAACCAATCAAAATTCTGAGTTGTGGAGCCAAGTCCCAATGGATATATCTACAAACGCTCTCCCACTTAAGGCTTAGGGAACATTGCAGAGGAGGGGGCAGAAAGAATGTAAGAGCCAGAGGACCAGGGAGTCTGTTTTGATATTTCACCTATTAGAAATATCAGAAACTACACCCATAAAATATCACCAACATTTGTACCCAATTTGAGCTGATCAAGAATGATACCAATAGACATGATAAAGTGGATGGGGAAAAGCCTCATCTCAACCCTACACAAAGGACTTTAGGCAATTGAGGAAAGCTGAAAATGGGAGAGGTAGCCTTCCCTAGGGAAGAGTATACCAATTGGTTGTCCAGTACCAAATGGTCAGCACTGGAAACATGTATACCAGCAATATTATACAAACTCAACGGGTTATATTTAGGAATATATGTCTGTTTGCATATACATACATGTATGTAACAATGAGGTATATTTTAATATACACGAATTTGAAGGAGAGTGGAAAGGGGCATACAGGAAGAAAGGAAAGATAAATATTTTACTTAAGTTTCAATATAAAAAAAGAGTATTGGCCAAAGTACTTCACATGACTGCAGACTGAGATTGATGGCTACCTTATATGCCAGTAGCTGATGGAAATAGAAGCAGAGACCCACTTCTAAGCACTGAGCTGAATTCTTGAAATCCAGTTGTAGAGAGTAAGGAGTGGGGAACAAAAGGGTAAAGACCATGTTGGAGAAACCCAAAGAAACAGTTGATCTGAACAAGGGGCAGCACATGGACCCCAGACTGACAGCTTGGAAACCAGCATAGGATGGAATCAGGCCATGTGGGTGTCAGTTAAGAGACCTGAACAGTCTATGGGCCCCTGGTAATGGAACAGAATGTATACTTAGTATACAAATGGACATTGGGAGCCCATTCCCCATGGAGAGATACTCTCCCAGACTAGACATATGGGGGAGGGCCTAGGCCCTGCCCTAAATGATGTGACAGATTTTGATCTCCCTTTGAAGGCCTCACCCTTTCTATGGAGCAGAAGAAGGATGGGATGGGGGTCGGTGGGGACATGGGAGAGGGAATGGGATTGATATATAAAATAAGATTGTTTCTAATTTAAATCTTTAAAAGGGGAGGGAAAGTGTGTTCGTTAGGAAGGAGCCTAGGACCTTCCCATATGATCTAATTCTTCTCCATAGGGTATATATCCTAAAGTTTTCACAACCTCCCAAAAGAATGCCACTGGTTTGAAATCAAATGTCAAAATAGGCAAGCCCGTAGAGAACATTCAAACACAAGCCATAAGAACATTATAGCTCAATACATAAATGCTTCAAATTAGAAGCCTCAAATAGAAACATGGCAGTATATCTGATAAGAGTTAACTTCTTTTCTGCCATCAAATATCCCTGTTAGTTATTATACTTAAGTCACCACCACCATCTGTCACCAACATTTCTGATAACTACTAGTCCATCCATCTTTTTTACCTTTACACTCCCTACCAGTTCTTATTCCTATAGAAGTCTCCATGAAATTTGGGTAACCCTTTGGAGTCTGGTCTGATAGAAAAGTCAAAGAAATTGTATGATTGCATCCTTCCTCTAGCTCTGTTTTCACTAATTGTTAGCACCTTATGTAACCTTATAAACTTATAGTTATCAAAACAGTGATTTTACATTGGTACAATATTCTTAAGTAAACTTGTTCTAATTTCAATAGTTTTTTCAACTTTTCTTGTTCTAGGAACATAGCCAGGATTACACATCACATTTGCTTGTTATTTCAGTTCAATTTCATCTCTTATGATCTATAAAAATCCTTAGTGCTCTTAGCATTCCTTAGTTGCCTCTACTTCTTTGTGTAGGGTTGAGACTTCATGGGTTTTCCCCCCATCTACTTACCATGTCTCTTGTTGTCCTTCTTAAACTCATATTTAGGCAGGCATGTTAGTGAGACTTTATGGGTATAATTTCTGACATTGCTAGGAGATACAAGGAAGATCCCATCAACTTTTTATCCAATACCAAATGGTCAGTGCTGAAAACATAGATACAAATAACATAATACACACTAAGCAGGGTGCATTTATGTATTTATGAATATATATACATATATGTTTATACATATATGTATATAACAACAAACAATGAAAGAGAGGTCATAAATTTGAAAGTGCAAAGAGAGATATATGGGAGCTCTTGGAGGAAAGTAAGGTAAGGGTAATTGATTTAATTACAATATGATCTCAAAAAAAGAAATGAGTATAAAAATAGATAAATAAACCTCTCACTCCTTCCTCGTCTTTTATGACAATGACTATTTTGAGGGATTTTGATCAGTTATTTTTTTCTGATGACCTGAATTTAAGGTTTTCAGGTGTTTTGGCATGAGCAAATTGTAGGATTCCTTTATGTAAAAATCTTTCAGTGGCTTCTAGTAAGCTAAAATTAAAATCAAAAGTAATAACTATACCAAGCTTCACATCACCTTGTCTTTAATAATTTAATATTTTAGAGTATTTAGTAAATTGTCATTAGATGAAGGAAAGAGAAGGGAGGGAAGGGAAGGAAAGGGGAGGGGAGGGAAGGGCAGAGGAAGGGAGGGGAGGAGAGGGAAGGACAAGGAAGGGCAGGGAAGGGGAGGGAAGAGAAGGGAAGGGAAGGGGATGGAATGGGATGGAAGAGGAGGGCAGGGAAGGGAAGGGACAGGGAAGAGAAAGGAAGGGAAAGGGGAGGGCAGTGAAGGGCAGGGGAGGAAAGGGAAGGGAAAGGAAAGGGAGGGGATGGGATAGGATGGGAGGAAAGGACAGGAAAGAGAAGGGAAGGGATGGGAAGGGGAGAGAAGGGAAGGGGAGGGAAGGGAAGGGGTATGCACATGAAGGCATAAAGTTGTAATATCAGCTCAACAACAAACACAGCTGATTCTCCAGATAATTTACTTGGTAGTTAGAAATGGTCCTTTCTCAGTTTTTCCCTTCTTAAATGAATTAGTTAAGCCCTATAATCCTATAGCAATTCAAATGGAATATGGACCTTTGCAGCTGAAGGAGGCATGAGGGTACACACATTGAACTGAAAGTTGTTCACTGAAGAGGGATCTGGGTGGCAAATTGCAAGGTTCCTTCATTCTATCTTTCGTTTTACTCTTTTCTTTTCTTTTTTTCTGTTTTCTTTTGTTTGTTTTTTGTTTGTTTGTTTGTTTGTTTTGTGTTTCAAGATAGGGTTTCTCTGCATTGCTTTGGAGACTGTCCTAGAACTAGTTCTTTAGACCAGGCTGGCCTTGAACTCACATACTCATTCTATCAGCTTAAAGTCTTTTTTTCTAGAAAATTTTATGTGCTTTTCTTAGCTTTTGCATAATCATTTCATCCACATCCTTCAGAAAATGGCTACAATCTTGGTACCATAGAGTTCTTCCTCACTTCCTTCTTTCTACTCCAAGATTTATGATCATCTATAAGGCTCTTGGTTTATAATGAGGCTGAGAGTTGTATGTATACAGAAGATAGGAAATATATAAATTTGATTCATTCCTCACATCATCACTTATTATGGATCTAGATCATTGGTTCTTAAGTGGGGAGTCCCTAAGACTATCACTGGCAATGTTGGGTTAAATCTCCCTACTGCCATTGAGTCTTTGAAAGAATTTTAAAATGTTCCTGTAAATGGAAATTTCCTGGAATTTGGTTAAAATGAAAATTCCTGGACACCATAATGGCACTTCTGGCTTGGTAAATTGGAGTAGGAATCTTCCCTTTTAAACAGAGCTCTAGGCAAATGTGCTGCAGTAGGTTATTAATAACTTATTATGAGTTTAACCATCTGCTTCCCTGTCTCTTGAATGACAGACAAGGGGAAAAGGCTATGACCTGGATTTTTTTGGTACTTTTACTTCTGATCACCTAACTATCAATTGGGGATTCACATAGACCCCTCTCCTTATCTCTGATAAATTGGGGCAATATTTATATTTACTGGCTTTTATTAAAGGTTATTGCAAAGGAGCTATCAAATAAAGAAGTAGATGAGCAGAGGGCCATAGGAAGGGTACAGGACTTCCCTGCCCCTTCCAGGTATGCCGTCCCTTCAGATCTTCTATGTGTCCACCAACTTTGAAATTCTCTGAATTCTATTGTCTGAATTGCTGTAGACATTTCATTAATATAAGCATGATTAATTGAATCATTGTTTATTGGTGATCCTTTTAAACTCAAGCTCTTTCTTTCTCCCACTGTAGTTGAAAAGTGGGTCTGAAACTTCCAATCCATTAATATGTCTTAGGATTTTTTCTCATCCTGGGGCTAGGGAACTCCAGTTACTAGTCATGTTATTAACCTACAAGAGATTATTCTAATTCCATGGAGTCTAAAAGTGTTCAGATACCAAGATCAATTGTTATAACAACAATAACAAACACCCCTAAGTCGGGCATGGTGGTGCATGCTTATGATACCAGCACTTAAGAGCCTGAGGCATGATTATCTTGAGTTTGAAATCATCCTGAACTGCTCAATAAGATGCTGTCAGAAAAAAATTCTCTTATCACCTTCATCACTTATAAAATTGTAAGGGTTTTAGCAAGTCTATGTCTTGGAATAGAAATATACACACATCTATCTATCTACCTATCTATAATCTATCATCTATCTATAGAGGTAGATATGATATGTAACTCCTGGGTTAAAAATGACCAGTTTATCTATTGAAAGCTGCAGACTTCTTGAAGATACATTGGTTTGGTGAAGAATTTCCTCACAATATAGGTATGGAAACATGTTTATAAGGGTTCCTTAATTTGCTCCAAATGTTTCAAGTATGTATTTAGGGTATCATTTGTAATGAAAAAAGCAGCACAGACAGACTTATGAGGATTATGGTAGGAGCTGGTAGGCATTTCTGGAAGATATAGATGTATGACTGTTACTCATAGGGTGATCATAATAATCTTAAATCAGTAGACTAAGGCAGTGAGATAAATTTAGTTTTGTAATCTGGTTTTCCCAGTCCCAGCATAATCCAGGCTCTTAAAAATAAATAGTACTTTGTATCTGCATTCTATATTTAACAGATTTCATTTCTTTTCCTGCCAAAGAATATTCATGCAATGAAGAGGTAGCACTGCTAACTCAAGAATATCATTTAATTCTTATAAATATTTAAAGAACTTCCATAGACACTGTGTGCAATATGGAATAGAGCAAGAGAAAACCCTCTTGACCTGTTTCGTTTGCACTATAAGAGAGATCTATTTCCTAATATTGTTATTGTTGAAGTATTAATAAGACTTTTAAAATCAAGTGTAATCTAGTAATGGAGTTGACCACAGAGAGGTAAATTATGTATTTTCTCAGTTTATCTATTAACATTAATGGCTAAAAAGGTATCTATTTATATCTATTTAACTAGGATTTTAAATAGGAGTGAAGTGGCATTGAACATTTATAAACCAGGAGGGGGGTGTCTTAAAAAGAAAGACTTCATTTTATAGTCATCACAAACTATTTTTTCTGTTCATTTTAATGGAGTAGCACAGAGAGTTCTTTATTTTTTCACCCTTCACTGTGATTTCACTGAAGTTTAAATACTAACAAATGAGGAGGTTCTGACTTTTCTTTTGTGGAAATAACTTCTTATTTAAAGAAACTGCTGCATAAAATCTCTTATAGGAAGGACAAATAAAATTAAATCTACTGACTATATTTTTACAATAATTGTTCATGAAGCTTAGGACCATTTAAAAAGAAGTATACAATTATTCATCTAATCTAAGCTTTTAATTTTTCTGTTTTCAGGTCAATCTCCAAGTGTGAGGTCGAATTTTGATGTTGTGCACAGATGTACTCAGCTGGGAGGGAGAATACTTAACAGTCTTGCTTGAAGATTTCCCTATTATATTGACATATAATTTTGAACACAGAGGAAAGAGGTATGCTTAGGAGATAAACTATCATTCTATCTAATTCGTGACCAATATCACTTTTCTGAGACCAAAGACATTCCATTTTGTTTCAGGTTTTTTAGAAAGAAGACCTTAATTATATGTAATTAATGAAATAAGAATAAAATCAGTATGGTAAATGTACAAACCAACATCTGTTGGACATCTACTATTCCTGATACCCAAGCATGCACATGTATATGCCCAATTCATTCTAGATATCACGTCATAGTTTTATGTAGTCTCTCTTGTGAAAACCCAGCAAGGGAGACTAGAAATCTAGAGAAGTTTTTAAAAATGCATTGGTTTTGTATGAACCATGGCTTCAAATAAGAGATTCCTCTCTGTGACCCAAATATTTGCAACATCATGTAGGGATCCACAAGGGAACAAACTGCACCAAAGGATTTCCTTGGGTTTCTCAGGGGAAAAAACCCACAAAATTCCCTGTTAGTTCAAGATCCAACAGCTATTCTAAATAATATGAACAGAAAATAACAACCATATGGAGAATAAAAAATGTGGTCATACCATAAAGACTGAAAAAGCCTAACATTTAACAACTGCCAATCTAAGGTTCCAGAGATCTGGAAAGTACTGAATTTTGCCCTAGAAAAAAATATCAAGAGAAATTCAATTCCCTTACCTGTCATTAGTTTCCAAAATGTATGAGACAAACTTTCTTTGATACAAGAATTTCTTGGGATAGTTCCACATAAGTGGCAGAGAAAAGGAAGAAGGACCAAAAGAGTAGTTCTTTGTTTACATGGAGAGGGGAATTGTTGTTCTTTTGCTGAAGCTAATGCCTATAGAACACAAACATGAGACTCAGAGCCCACTTGGAGTTTATTGAGAGAGGGGAGAGAAAGGGGGTAGCTGGTGGCCAATGGAAAGCAGGAGAGAGAGAGAGAGAGAGAGCAGAGATAAAGAGCAAGAGAGAGCAAGAGAGAGGGGCCAGAGAAAGAGAGAGAGAGAGGCACATTTGGCACACTACTTTAAAAGGGGGGCTTGTGCACGTGTAACTGAGTCTTCTGGCAGCCAGGTAAAGCCTGACTTAGTGGTGGCATGGCCATGAGTGTCCCGCCCATCATTGGGGGCAGGGTCAGCAGGCTGCTAGTTCCTAACATTCCCACCTCTTATTGTTATTAAAAAGGTGGGGGTTGGGCGTGTCAGGTTAGGGAATAAGGAAGTTGAGTTCTCAAGACTGCTGCCTGCTGACTTGGGGGCATAGATCTTCTTTGGGGGATCCGAGAAAGCTGGGGTGCTGCCACATCCTGGTAGCTGGTTGGTTCATAGCAGTCCTGACAGTAGGGAGCTCTGGCATCTCTTTGAAACCTACCATTGGCCCAAGCAATGTGAAGAAAGTCGATTCCACTGCCCTTTTGTCCACGGTCCTTAGAATCCTTTGCAGCAGTTGAGATGCAGGATTGCTCAGTGGCTAGAATTACAACTTTTGTGGGTGGAGCTTCTTCAGTGTTCATCAGTCTTCTTAGAGGAAATGGGTGGTGCCAGCAGCTGGCCTGTCTCTCTGTTATGAAAGCTTTTTAATAAAACATTTTAAATGTCATACTTTCTAGATCTCTGAGCATTTGAGGGCTGTCTGACTGTTTAGCGTACCTTAGTATACAAAATTTGTCTTTAGTTATTTGTCTTAAGCACATAGGTGGCTAAGTAAGGCTTTATCCCTGTAATTAATTAATCTGTCTGGAAAACTGGATCCAAGCTAAGAGGTTGTGGAGGGATGTTTTAGTCAGAGCCCTGCAGCCTAACTGTAACTGGTTTTAACTTAGTAGGTTAGACTTATACCTGTAGAGGACAAAGAGGCAAAGAAAAACTCCCTTTGATAATAGAGGCTTAACCTTTATAAACAGATTATAGGAAAGACTGGGTGGCATAAATATTTTGTTAGCTTGAAATAGACATTTATAACCTTAAATGTTTACCACCATTTAAAGGCACATAATAATTTAGAAATATTTGAGACTTAGTACAGTTGAATTTAAGTTGTATGAGGTTAGCTTACATTTACATAAATTTGAATTTAAGTCAAATATGCAGGTACATTAAACAGGACTGGGTAAAAATTAGAAGGACTAGAGTGTGAAGCTATGTATGACATAGTAAGTGAAAAAAGAAATTAGAGACAAAGAATAAAAGGCAAAAGGTAAATTAATTACAGTTTTTGTTGGCGGCAGAAGCTGGCTAGATTCCTTCTGCCTAGGAGGCTGATGTAGCAGAGGAAAGAACCATGGGGGGGTGAGGCTAGGCCACATGGTCAAGATGGCAGCTGCCATAAACTTATCCCTAACAGCTAGCAGAAATCATAAAGTTTTGAGATATAATTTTGTTGACTTTTTTCTCTCCATGAGTGAGGCAGAAGGATTTTTGAAACTAACAGGACACCGGAGTTCCAGGGGTATTACATCCAAAAAGACCATTGTAGGCCTGAGCAATGTATGTACCAGTCTAAGGGCAGTGCTAGGGTATGAAACCTGAGAGACCCCTCGTGGGTCTGAGAAATGAATGCACCAGTCAGCATAAGTGGTGCTAGGGCACATAATCCAAACACCTCATTCGTGGGGAAGAATGAAAAACTTGAGCAGATGCTGCCTCAGCCCAGCCCACTGCCCTGAGACAGGTTGCAGCTGCTGCAGTGTGGTGGGAAGAGAACAGAAACAAGCTTAGGGGGAAATTGTTTAGCAGAGAGGTAGAAAAAAACTCCCTCCATCTACCTGTTCTCTGGCAGTAATTTTGGCCAATTTGACTTATTTTGTAGGGGATATATAGGCTGGTTTATTTCCCATGGGTGAAGTAAAAACTGGCCAATCATTTTTGGAACTCATAAGCCCAAGAATGTGGCCAAAGGCAAAGTGTCTGATAAGGACTCAGCAGTCCTATGGCAGGAAGGCTTCAAGCCAGAATTTTAACTCACCAGTGGGAAATGCACCAGACCCTAAGGAAACAAGTAATAATGAAAAACGGTTCCTTTCCAATTTGTAGCCGGTGTGGGATGGTATTTCCAGCAAACGGGGGGTGGGGGGGGAGAATGGAGGTGGCCTGCTGCTTTCGGAATCAGGGTCACCCAAATTGCATAAGTGACTAAGGCAATCATAATTAGTAAGTTTCATTGTGGAACTCAGCTCTGGACATGATAGAAATGCTCTCACTGGATGCAGCTCTCATGAATGGCACCAGAAATCCTGTTTTAGTATGAAACGTCAAAGGACATTTCAAGTAGAGAAGCTGTTTGGATAATCTTAACCTCTAAAAGCAAAGATGACAAAGATGAAAAAAAGAATATCTCTTTGGTATCCAACTCCCCTAAAACTTAGGATTTATTCCACTTGGGGGTTTGTTTTATTGTATTTCTTATTATGTAAAACAATGTTTAGTTTAAAAATATTGTGATCATATTCATCCTTGTTAGGAATCAGCAGCCTGCTGACACCCGCTGCCATGCCATCGCTACATCAATCTTTACCTGGCTGCCAGAGGACTCAGTTACAGTTACACATGTGCAAGCCCCCATTTTAAAGCAAGAAAGAGAGAAAGAACAGAGAGAAAGAACAAGAGAGAGCAACTGAGTATATTAGGGCTAGAGAAGAAAAGACGTGCTCAGCTAGAAGAAAATTGTAGGAGGGGAAGCATCATATTCTCACAATTTTTGGAAGTCACCATTTAAAAAAATCATGAGTCTGTACAGTGTGAATTTCTTGATTAAAATTATTTATTGAACATTTCAATTAGCCACTTCTATGCAAAGCACCAGGAAATAATATATGAAGTGACACAGACCAGTATATCATATGTTCTCCTGGAGCTCACAACCTAGATGATACCAGAAAAGCTCTGAATAAATAGTTATGTACAAATTACAAGTACTCCCAAGCTCATTGATCTATAGGATTAATATAGTAAAAACTGCCATCTTACCACAGTCTACAGATTCAAGGCAATCTAAGTCAAAATTCAAACATAACTCTTTATATATCTTAAAAGGATAATCTTCAGCTTCATGTGGAAACACACACACAGAAAGCAAACACAGACAATAAAACAGCACAACTAAAGACAACCCTAAATAAAAGAACTGTTGTGATTATCACCATCCCTAACCTAAAATCATGCTGCAGATTTATAATACAGATCTAAAAAGAGAATTCTCAAAAGATGAAACCCAAATAGCTGACAAACACTTAAAGAAATATTTAACATCCTTAGTCATCAGGGAAATGTGTAACACAAAAAATAAAAGACCCAGAGACAGATATTAGGGTTCAAGTTTCAAGCTGAAGTTCAGTAAAGCAAAGCAGCCAAGCCAGAAGATCTGGTAATCCTGTCTCCACAAATCCTCAGAGGTAAAAACTCTCAGTTTCTGTCCCTATGCCTTTTATTGCTTCCTATCCCAGACATATCACTCTGGTCTCCATCTCCCTAGTACTGAGATTAAAGACCTGTGATCCCAAGTGCTGGGATCAGGAGCATGAGCTCTGTTACTCTTTACTCTTGTGTGAGCCAAGGTGGCATTGAACTCAGAGAGGTGAGTCTACCTGTCTCCTGAGTCCTAGGATTATAGGTGTATGACACCATTGCCTAGCTTCTACAACTAACTAGTGTGGCTGACTTTGCTTTCTGATACTTCAAGGAATCTTTATTTAATCATAAATAATATATCACTATAGAAAGATATTTTATCTTGTACTTGTCAGAATGGCCAAGTTCTATAAAATCAGTGACAGCTCATGCTAGCAAGGATATGGAGTAAGGAGAATATTCCTGCAATGCTGATGGAAGTGCAAACTTGCACATACAATGTGGAAACCAGTGTTAGGTGGTTCCCTAGGGAGCTGGAAGTCAATCTATCACAAGGTCCAGCTATACCACTCTGGGATGTATACCCAAAGGACACTTCATCCCACCACAAAAACATTTGCTTGACAATGTATGTTTGTGCTCTCTTTATAATAGCCAGAAATTGGAAACAACCTAGGTTACTTTAAGTCAAATAATGGATAAAGAAAATGTGGTACACTTATACAATGGAGTATTCTTATTTTTTTCCATTTGGTACAGGAAGGACGATACTCTGAATGCTATCAAAGGAGAAATATAAACACCAACACAGCCACAAAACCTTTGATTTATAATGCTGTCCTGATAGCAATATATGCTAATGCAGTGGTGACACAATGCATGAGCAAATAACCAACCAATATCCGATTTAACTTAAGGCCCACTCTACAAAATGGAAACCAAGTGCAACACTGCTTGGGTGACCAACAACCAGAGACTAGATAGCACAGCGACATAGGGTAAATTACTTTTCCAACAAAACAAAGGAAAAGCAAGTAGTAATAAAATGACTCCTAATGACATTTTGCTACATTCACAGTACAGTGTCTTGCTCTACCATCTTCGAAGAATCTTCATCCTGCAGCAGATGGGAACAAATACAAAGACCCACAGCCAAACGTTATGCAGAAAGTGAGAGATCTTGGAACAGTAAGTCCTAATAGGATGTCTAGATCAGATGCTTCTGTTCAGGGTTCAAGGAATCTTGTGGAAGAGGAGACAGAAAGAGTATAAGAACCAAAGGGGATGGAGGACACCATGAAAACAAGAGTCACTAAATCAGTAGCATCAATACACACTCTAACTCATACAAACTGAGGCAGCATGCACAGGGCATGCATGGGTCTATACCAGATGGAATTATAGAGAGGAAAGGAACAGTGGACATTTTCCCCAATTCCAACCCAGAAGCTAGCTCCTATTGATAGCCTCTTGCAAATGAAAATTTAGTTTCACCCAAGGGAGTCTCACTGCTCTTCTGGGTAGGCAGTATTTCCTGCAGTAGATGGCCAACAAAAAATTAATTCAGGGGTTTATTTGAAGGTTCCTAGTCCCATAACGTTAGGGCTTTTCTTTTTTAAATTATCTTATTGCTTTATATCTTATTTTTTCTTCTCTTTTTAACTCCACAGGTGCTTTGCATATTTCTTATGCCTTCCAATTTAGTGTTTTTAAGGGATTCCTGAATATGCAAATGAGTGGATTTCTATTTCTTGTGCCTCTTGTCAGCTCTTTTCCTTGTTTATTTTGTTCTATTCTGATGAATTGGCTTTATTCTATTCTATTCTTATCCCTTACAAGTCTGTTTTCTAATAAAAATATAGCATGGGAAGGGGGTGGATCCAGATGGAAGGCAATGTGGGCAGGAACTAAGGAAAGTATAGGGAGATGAAACCATAATCAGGATATATTATGTGACAAAACAATCTGTTTTCAATTAAAGCAAAAAAATAATAATAATAATAATAAAGTGGCAAGTGAATTTTCTTCAAATAGGTTTTAAATGAAGGAAAACATTTTGTATTGTAGTAATGGGCATTGAGCTCAGGGCTACTCTTACTAAGGAAGTATTCTACTACTGACCTCTATCCTTAACTGCCCAGAAAATGTTTATAAAGGAGTTTGCAAAAGACCGTCAATGTTGTCTGTCCTCCTTTCCTCCTTTCTTCTTTCTTTTCCTGATAGTCTTTCACTGCATTGTACATTCCTCTTTCCCTTTTCCTCCCTCTCTTCCTCCCTACTTCAAGGAAAAAAATATGGGTTGTCAAGCATAGGGAATAAAATGAAGACGAATACAATCACCTTAAATAATTGTCTTCTTTCTGCTCTTGCCAGAGGAGAAAGTTGTTGCTTTTGTTGTTTTTAGTTTTTATGAAGGATTTTTGTTTGTTTTTTCCAAAAAGATAAAAAGAATTTACAATACTATCAAAAGGGAAGGCCCACAGGAAAGAATATGATTTAATCTAAGAATGTGACCAACAACCTCAAAATTTTGATGACAATACAACATAAATTAATTTCTTCATGAAACTTCAGATTCCTGGGAAGTTATCCTCCAAGTAGGCACTCAGGGTCACTCTCCTGTGGCTTAATTGGACTTGACCCTGTCAATCTGCACAATTCAGCTAGCAGACAAGGAAAGAAAAGGAAAGGTCCCTTTGGAGTCAGGCTTGATGAAATAACAGTTTGGCTTAAATTTCATTGGCTAAATCACATGTTGTGTTAGTTACTTTTCTCATTACTGTGACAAAAATGCCAGACAGGGGCAACTTAATGGGAAAAGGTTTCATTTGGGCTCACAATTTAACAGAGAGTAAGTTCATCACGGCAATAAGGCACAGTGGCATGAGTGTGAGGCAACTGATCACACAGGGAAAATTGAAATTAACCATAAAACTCTACTACTTGTCAACTTGGTACCCAAGCACAGTGCTTAACAATCATAGCTAATTCCCCTTTGTCTAGTGGCTATTTCATAAAGCCAAACCCACTCATTCTAACTTCAAAAGTCCACAGTAATAAGTCAACTTGGGGAGGAAAGGGTTTCTTTGACTTACAGGTTACAATCTACCATCAAGGGAAGCCAGAACAGAAACTCAAGGCAGACGCTTGAATCAGGAACCACAGATGAGACCCCCCCTCCTTGGAACTTTCTGGGTCAGCTTTGACCTGTCCTTCCCCACCAGACCATCCAGAGCCTAGTCTCACCTCAATCTTAGCCCCCATATGCCCTCTGCTTGAGGTGAGTCTGAGGCCACCTCAGGTCCCAACCCCCATCCTTTCCATGGAACTTACAGAGCATGCTCTGCATCTTGACACCCGCCCATGCCCTGTGCTTGAGTGGACCAGCCCTGACATACCAGACCATCCAGAGTCTGCCCTCCTCTCAGTCTTGGCCATTCAATGCCCTCTGCTTGAGGTGAGTGTTTGGTCAGCTCAGGTCCAATATTGACCACTCTCTACTTGGAAGTTCCTGGGCCAGCTTTGAGCATAGTGGACCCTCCCTAACAAACTGGACCATTCAGAGCCTGTCCTCTCCTCAATCCTGGACCCCCCTATACCTTTTGCTTGAGAACTTGAAGACAGCAAGGACCATTTGGGACTTATTCACCTTGAAGTAGTGATACACCAACACCCACAGGGAGAGGAAAAGAGAGAGAGAGAGAGAGAGAAAGAGAGAGATCCCACCTGTACCAACAGGAAGAAGGGATGGGAGACAGCAATACAAGAACACATTCAACAATAGAAAGATCAATATGACATCACCAGAATCTAGGGACACTACACCAGCAAGACATGTACATAATAACAGAGGTGAAGCAGAAGAGAATGACCTTACAAACAACTTCATGAAAATGATAGAGGCCCTCAAAGAGGATATGAGAAAATCCCTTAAAGAAATGGAAGAAAAAAACAAACAAAAAGTTGGAAGAAATAGAAGAAAAGATGAACCAAAAAAATTCAAGAAATCAACAAATCTCTTAAAGAAAGCAAGAAAAGCCAAGAAAAAACAATACCTGATGAAAGAAAAAATTCAAATAGTTCCATATCTGAAAACTGAAGTAGAGACAATAAAGAAAACAAAAACTGAAGGAATGCTGGAAATAGAAAAGCTGGGTAAATGATTAGAAACAACAGAAGCAAGCATAACCAACAGAATACAAGAGATGGAAGAGAGAACCTCAGATGCTAAACATAAACTACAGGAAATAGATTCTTTGACTAAAGAAAATCTTAAATCCAACAAATCCCTAATACAAAATATCCTGGAAATATGTGACATCATGAAAAGGCCAACAAACCTAGGTGTCCTACTGGGCCAGCTGCTCTACTGCTCTGGTTGAGCACTGGGCCAGAGTGTGGGTCCAACAACCCCTCCACCTCCCTGGAACTTCCTGGATCTGCTCTGAGCACACTGGACCTGCCTATCCATGCAGGATCACCCTGAGTCACCACCTGCCTGATCTTTGACTCCAATCACCAGGCCTCTGCCGGAGGAAAGAACCCCTAGAGAGCTTGGACCATCCAGAGTTACAGACATTGAACTCCTAAACCATCTACACCCACCGGGACAGTAGGGTAGAGAGAGAGACTCCACCTACACCCAATGGAAGAAGCCATGGGAAGATGGCAATACCAGAAAACACTCAACAATAGAAAGACAAGCATGACACCACAAGAATCTAGGAACTCTACACCAACTAGACCTGAACACACTGAAGCAGATGAAGCAGAAGAGAATGACTTAAAAAATAACTTCATAGAAATGATAGAAGCCCTCAAAGACGATGTGAGAAAATCCCTTAAAGAAATGGAAGAAAAAAAAATTGTAAGAAATGAACAAACCTCTTAAAGAAAGTAAGGAAAGCCAAGAAAAAATAATCAAACAGATGAAGGAAATAGTTCAAACAGTTCAAGACTTGAAACCTGAAATAGAAACAATAAAGAAAACACAAACTGAGGGAATGCTGCAAATAGAAAAACTGGGTAAATGATCAGAAACTACAAATTCAAGAATAACCAACAGAATACAAGAGATGAAAGAGAGAATCTCAGTCACTGAAGATAAACTAGAGAAAATAGATGCATTGACCAAAGAAAATCATAAATCCAACAAATCTTTAACACAAAACATCCAGAAATATGGGCACTGTGAAAAGGCCAAACCTAAGTATAATAGGAAAAGAAGAAGGCAAAGAAGCCCAGATCATACGTGCAGAAAACATGTTCAACAAAATCATTGAAGGAAATTTTCCCAATCTGAAGGATAAACATATGAAAGTTCAAGAAGCATACTGAACATGAAATACAATGGAGCAAATAAAAAAGACCCCTTGACACATAATAATCAAAACACCTAATATACAGAATAAAGAAAGAATATTAATAGCAGTGAAGGAAAAAGGCCAGATAACATATAAAGACAGACCTATCAAAATTACGCCTTTCTTCTCCATGGAAACTCTCAAGGCCAGAAGGTTCTACAAGTACAATGAATCCACGGATGCCAGCCCAAGCTACTATACCCAGCAAAACTCTCAATCATTACAAATGGAGAAAAGATTCAATGACAAAATCAGATTTTCACAATATGTATCTAGAAATCCAGCCCTACAGAAAATTCTGGAAGGAAAACTCCAACCCAAGGAAGTTAATTATGCTCACAAAGACATAGGAAATAGATAATCCTACTTCATTGGAACCCAAAGGATAAAGCACGGCAAATATATTCACAATGCCACCACCAACAACAAATCTAAAACAAACAAGAATTAACAATCAATGAATGATCCTTACTTTCCCTCAACATTAATGGTCTTATCTCGCCTATAAAAAGAAACAAGCTAACAGAATGGATATGAAGACAGAATCCATCATTCTGCTGCATACATAACAACATATCTAAGCTTCTAAGACAGACATTACCTCAGGGAAAAGGGTTGGGAAAAGATCTTCCAATCAAATGGATCCAAGAAGCAACAATTGTAGTTATCCTAATATATAACAAGTTAGACTTCAAACCAAAATCAATCAAAAGAGATGCAGAAGGTCATTTCATATTTATCACAGGAGAAATCCATCTCTACAAAGTCTTGTTTCTGAATATCTATGCCCCAAATGCAAAGGCACCCACATTCATAAGAGAAATGCTACTAAAACATAAAGCTCACATGAAACCTCACACATTCACAGTGGGAGACTTCAACACCCCACTCTCACCACTAGACAGGACCACCACACAGAAACTTAACAAAGAAACAAAAGAACTAACAGAAGTTGTGTCCCAGTTGGGTTTTATAGACATTTATAGAATATTCCATCCAAACAGAAAGGAATATATCTTCTTCTCTGCTGCACATGGAACCGTCTCTAAAATCGACCACATACTAGGTGGCATAACAAACCTCAACTGATACAAAATAAAAATGGAATAGGCCCTTGTATCTTATCAGACCACCATGCTTTAAAGTTGGAATTCAACAACAACACAAACAGCAGAAAACCTACAAACTCATGGAAACTTAACAATGTGCAATTGCACCACACTGGATCAAGGAAGAAATAAAGAATTTAAACACTTCCTAGAATTCATTGAGAATGAAGACACAACATCATTTGAGGTAGGTTTTCTGACTCAGCATAAATGGCAAAAAACCGCATGGCTTTTAAGAAACTCTGCTAACAATTCATTGGTGTGTATGAGACCTGGCAATGGCAGTGACCACATCTCCAAGCCGGCAGCTTGCTGCTGGATGGCAGCATAGACCAAGGCTGTGAGCACAGCTCTCATTGCTGGCGGTAAAGGTACCCGTCGCCATCTTGGATAGACCGTGGCTGAAACAACTGTGGCTTTCATGTTAGCAATGTTGTTGTTTACCAGATAAAAGACTCGTGTCCAGAAAAAGATAAAGATTTACAGTAAAGATACTTATGGAACACTTTGAAAGCAGTAGTAAGAGGGAAGTTCATTGCACTAAGTGTCCACACATACCTAAACATAATAAAAGCAATATACAGCAAACCAACAACCAATGTCAAACTAAGTGGAGAGAAACTCAATGCAATTCCTCTAAAATCAGGAATGAGACATTTGTCCACTGTCTCCATATTTCTTCAGTATTATACTTGAAGGTCTAGCTAAAGCAATAAGATAACAAAAGGAGATCAAGGGGATACAAATTGGATAGAAAGAAGTCAAAATTCACTATTTGCAGATGATATAATAGTTTATATAAGTGACTCAAAAAACTCTACCAAAGAATTTCTACAGCTGATAAACACCTTCACAAAGTAGCAGAATACAATATTAACTCAAAAAATTCAGTAGTCCTACTATATATAGATAATTAAGGGGCCAAGAAGGAAATCAAATATCATTCTTTACAATTGCCACAAACAACACAAAATATCTTGGGGGTAATGCTAATCAAACAAGTATAAGACCTGTATATTTAATTTAAAGAAGATACCAGAAAACTGAAAGGTCTGCCATGCTCATGTATAGGCATGATCAATATAGTAAAAACAGCAATCTTGCCAAATGAATCTACAGATTCAATGCAATCCCCATCAAAATCTGAGCACAAATCTTCACAGATCTTGAAAGAACAATACTCAACTTTATATGGAAAAACAAAAGACCCAGGATAGCCAAAACTACCCTGTACAATAAAGGAACTTCTGGAAGTATCACCCTCTCTGATTTCAATCTACACTACAGAACTATAATCCTGAAAACAGCTTTGTACTGGCACAATAATAGGCAGGTAGACAAATGGAATCGAACTGAAAACTCTGCTATTAAGCCACAAATCTATGAACACCTGGTTTTCGAAAAAAAAATAATCTTCAATAAATGGTGCTAGCATAACTGGATGCTGCCATGTAGAAGATTGCAGATAGATCTATGTCTATCACCATGCACAAAACTTAACTCCAAATGGATCAAAGATATCAACATAAATGCAGCCACTCTGAAACTCTTAGAAGAGGAAGTGGGAGGTACCTTTGAACAAATTGGTACAGGAGACTGATTCTTGAACATCATGCCAGTAGCACTGACACTGAGATTGACAATTAACAAATGGGACCTCCTGAAACTGAGAAGCTTCTGTAAGGCAAAGGACACAATCAACAGGACAAAATGTCAGATCTTCACCATCCCCAGATCTGTCATAGGGCTAATCTCCAAAATATACAAAGATCACAAGAAGCTAGTCGCCAAAACACCTATTCCTCAATAGAGGAATCTAAAGTGGCTGAAAGACACTTAAGAAAGTGCTCAATATCCTTAGCAATCAGGAAAATGCAAATCAAAACTACTCTGATACTGTCTTACTCCTGTCAGAATGGCTACAATCAGAAAAACCAATGACAGTTATTCTGGATAGAATATGGAGAATGGGGAACACTCCTTCACTGCTGGTAAGAGTGCAAACTTGTATAGCCACTTTGTAAATCAGTATGTCGGTTCATCAGGAAAATGGGAATCAGTCTACCATAAGATCCAACAATTCCACTCTTAGGCATATATCCAAAAGAGCACATTCATGCAACAAATATATGTTTCCAACTATGTTCATAACAACATTATTCGTAATAGCCAGAAACTGGAAGCAACCTAAAAGGCCATCAACTGAAGAATGGATGGAGAATATGTGGTACATTTACACAATGGAGTACTCATTGGCAAGGGAAAACAAAAACAACAAAAAAAAAATGGAATCTTGAAATTTACAGGCAAATGGATGGAACTAGAAGAAACCATCCTGAGTGATGTAACCCAGTCACAAAAAAGGTGAACATGGTATATACTCACTCATATATGGATTTTAGACATAGATCAAAAGATCACCAGCCTACAATCTACACTGCCAGAGAAGCTAGGAAAAAAGGAAGACCCTAAGATAGACATACATGGTCCATAACAGAAGGAAAAAGGGACAAGAGCTTCTGAGCAAAGTGGGAGCAAGGTGGTAGGAGAGAAGGAGTTAAGAGAAAGAAAAGAGGAGAAGAGGGGGGAGAGGAGAACATGAGGGAGCAGATAGATTGTGTTTGGGGCAGAAAAAAAGAGAGCAAGAAAATAGATACCATAGTATAGCAGCCATTATAGGTTTAAAGAGAAAACAGGCACTAGGGAAATGGCCAGAGACCTACAAGGATGACCCCCAACTGACAATATAATCAATAGTGGAGAGGCTACGTTAAATGTCCTTCCCCTATAATGAAATTGATGTCTACCTTATATGCCATCCTAGAGTGCTCATCTAGTAGCTGATGGAAACAGAAGCAGACACGCACAGCTAAACACTGAGCCGAACTCCTGGGATCCAGTTGCAGAGAGGGAAAAATGATTAGCAAATGGGTTGAGACCAGGCAGGAGAAGCCCACAGAAACCTCTAACCTGACCTGAACAAGGTGTGCTCATGGACCTCAGACTGATATCTGGGAAACCAGCATAGGACTCTAAGTTTGCATCAAAATGACAGCTGAATACTGGGCAAAAGCCCAAAGTTGAGTGTTTCCATAGTCTTGAAAAAACTCTTATTTGTGTGGCCTTGTATTTTTTTTTAATTTATATACCTCCAACACACAGAATAAATATTGCCATTCCAAAATGGATAAATAAGGGCAAATGGATAAATAAGGGCAAAATAACAAAAGATCAGAACAAAACAAGACAAAAACAAGCAAGACAGACAGAAAAACCAGTAGCTCTATCTCCAAAGTCTGGAGCTCCTAATGACATCATCTGGGCTCCAAGGACTTAAGCAGCATGAACTCTATAGTTGTACCACCTGTAGTGGACAGCCTCTCTTGTGATCCAGTTCCCTTCTCTGCCTGAAGCTTTCTTCAGAAAATGTCCCATGATCTTGGCATCTCCAGCATCATGGGGTCTGCTGTGAACCATGGGCTTCACTCTCAATAACGTGCATTTTCCTCTCAGAGCCTCCTTACCCAGAATCTGATACTGCCATATACAGCACAGACTCAGGAGCTTTCTGAGACCTCGATATAATCATCTATAACATCTTCACTATTGCATTGTGCATGCCTGAAAAACTAGCACCATGTGGACAACGCAACCATGTTCTGCTGCTCAAGATGTATTCTTCATTCCTCCTTCCTCTACCAAGGTTGTAGTGGTCTCTATGAGCCTTGGTATCTGAACCTGAGAATGTACTTACTTAAGAGGTTGTTTTAATTCCAGATACTCTTAGTGGTATTCTCCTCTCATGTTCTCTTATTTTAAATGAAATTGCATTTCCACAAGTTGGTGCATTCAGTATATGGGGACTCCTGCTGCTTAAGTACGGAATGAAATGTTTCCTCTTTAGCAATAGTAGCTACCTTATTCACACAATCCCTTTCTAACCAAACTGCACACTTTTCTATATCATGCCCTCCCCCATATATCCAACTTAAGAACACTGAACAGTTACTATGACAAAGCCTACATGTTATACTGTCTTGAAAGTTCCTCTGACCAACAACTTAGTCTACTAATTTTGAATTCAGCCTCACTCAAAATTATAGGACATGCAACCAGATTCTTTGCTCTTTGGATGTAGCACAAATGCCTTGTACAGTTCCAAATTGATTCCTTGCTCCCTTTAGAAGCCTCATGAGATAAGTCTGCATTCTGTACATCTCTAAGCATTCTGATCATCCAGGCTCCTAAAGATGGCTTAGTTAGCAAAAACACATGCTATGCAAACCTGATGATTTGTATTAAATCCCTGGAAGCCATGTAGAGATTGAAGGAGAGAAATGACTCAACAAAGTTGTACACACACACACACACACACACACACACACACACACACACACACACACACACACTGTGGCAGGTAGCACGGTAAAGAAAAGACCCAGAGACAGATACTGGAGGGTTCAAGCTTCAATCTGACATCAGAGAAGCAAAGCAGCCCACCACCAGCTTTCACCTCTACTTCTGCTCAGACCAAGGAACAATCCTCAGACTGCTCCGACTTCACTGTTCCTCATATTCATTCAAACTGCTAAGTTCTCAATGTGGTTAGAGACTAACAGACAAATTGAATGTCTCTACCTTTTATAACTCTCAAATCCTGGGATTAAAGGCATGAGCTCTGATTCACTCTGGTAGCCATCTATGTCTTAACATTGAGTCCTAAGATTAAAGGTATCTACAACTATTGTCTACATTCTATATCTAACAAGTGTGGCTGGCTTTGCAAACTGATCTCCAGTGGCTTTATTATCTCATAAATAATATAACACCAGAGTGGCACATGCACACCTATACACACAAATACATGTATAAATAATAAAAATCAAAATCAGTTTAATGGAAAGAATATTCCATTTCTAGGGCTCCTCTCATCTGAGGTTCCAAATTATTCCCACAATCCATTTCAAAAGGTGCAAGAGTCACAAGATCAGTTTGATCACAAAAATGGCTCTGTATCTCAATACAATTTTTCTGTATGAGTTTTCTTATTGTTATGACAAAAATATGACAGATTCAATGTAAGGGAAGAAGGATATTTTTGGGCTTACACTTTGAAGTGAACCAGTCCATCATGGCAGAGTAGCAGGGGCATGAGGTGGCTGGTTACTAGGCTCTACAGTCAGGAAGCAAATAAAGATAAATGTTGGTGTTCCACAAAGGATATTTTCTTGGCAAAACTTGGGATGGAGCAGATAATTATTGGATCAAAGGAATGAAGTATTTCTACAGTCACATACTAGGCTGGGTGGACTTGGCCTACCATGCATCAGTTTTTTTTTTTGTTTGTTTTAATTGCATCAACGTTTTATTTTTTTTTATTTTTTTTTAATTTTATATAACAAAGTCCAATTAAATGAAAACAAACATTTATACACAATATTTGGGAATTTGGGCGTCGTTCTTTCCAAACTACTTCCTGCTGGTAAGGGGCGCTGTCTTGGGGGATTCGAAGAAGATTCAGATATCCTAGCTGTAGTCTGTAGGGCTGTTTTGTCCAGCTGTTTGGAATGTAGGATCAGCTTGTACTCTGTTTCAGTCGGTCTGGTGTGATCAAACCACATTAGTCTGGAAGGAATCCACATCTTTTCATTTTCTGTGGAAACAAAAATAGAAATACTTTTCCCCAGTAACTTGTTCTTCAACTTAAATTTTGGAGTCAAAGCGTTTTTTTTTTTTTTTTTAATTTATTATTTTACATGTCGATCCCAGTTCTCTCTCCCTCCCTCCCTCCCCTCCAGCTCTCCCTCCCTCCTTCCCTCCCTTTTGCCCTCTCTACCCTATCCCATGCACTCTAAACACCCTCCCCTCCCAAACCCCCACCACAATATCATATGTAGGGGAATGCCATCCAGTTGGGGTCATGTAGATCTGACAGGTCCTGTGAAGTAGGGACTAGGGCTTCTCTCCTATCTCTAGAATAAGGCAGTTATCCCTCCATGGGGGATATGTTTGCAAAGTCCTTTTGTACACCAGGGATACATCCTGGCTCCACTGTCTGAGGTCTCTTAGACTGCTCAGACCTTCTGGCTGAGACCCATATTCAGGGGGGTCTGAGTCAGTCCCCTGTTGGCTTCCCAGCTATCAGTCTAGTGGCCCTTAGCTCCTCCTTGTTCAGGTAAGCTGTCTCTATGTACTTCTACCGCCTGGTCTTGTCCTCTCCATCTGCTTCTGGGTTCTAGTTCGACTCAGTGTTTATGTATGGGTGTTTGCTCCTGTTTTCAACAGGCATTAGTTGAGGACTCCATAGAGAAGTTAGTTGTTGATCTCACTCTCCGGGAAGGGCATTTATGATAGCCTTTCCACGGAAGTTGAGATTGTTAGTTGGGAGCAGACTTGTAGTTCCCTCGACCTTTCTTTGTGTTCAACTTTATCTTCAAACCAATATTGGCTCCCTCTTTTATGTTCTCTCTCTCTGTCTCTGTCTCTCTCGCTCTCTCTCTCTCTTTCTTATTTTCCATTCCTAACCAGGCTCAATCCTCCTGGTCGCACATACCTTCCTCTCCTCCCTCTCATTTTCTCCTACTTCTCTCTCCATTCGCTGTCCTCCCCCACTTTACCTGAGGTCTGGGGGACTTGTCCCTTCCCAGTTCTGTGAGGGACTTTATATGAATCTCTTAGAATACAACTTGTATCCTAGTTCCTCTGGTGATGTGAATTATAGGCTGGTGATCATTTGATCTAGTTCTAAAATCCATATATGAGTGAGTACATACTGTGTTTCTCTTTTTGTGACTGGGTTACCTCATTCAGGATGGTTTCTTCAAGTGCCATCCACTTGCCTGCGAATTTCAAGATAACATTATTTTTTTCTGCAGAGTAGTATTCCATTGTGTAGATGTGCCACATCTTCATTAACCATTCTTCAATTGAAGGGCATCTAGGTTGCTTCCAGGTTCTTGCTATTACAAATAGTGCTGCTATGAACATAGTTGAACAGATGTCTTTATTGCATTGATGTGAATCCTTTGTGTATATGCCTAAGAGGGGGATTGCCGGGTCCTGTGGTAAATTAATTCCCATTTTCCTGAGGAACCACCATACTGATCTCCAAAATGGCTGTATGAGTTTGCACTCCCACCAGCAGTGGAGGAGTGTTCCACTTTCTCCACATCCTCTCCAACATGAGTCATCACTGGTGTTTCTAATTTTAGCCATTCTGGCAGGAGTAAGATGGTATCTCAAAGTTGTTTTGATTTGCATTTCCCTGATAGCTAAGGATGTGGAGCATTTTCTTAAGTGTCTTTCAGCCTTTTTGATTTCCTCCATTGAGAATTCTTTCTTCAGTTCTGTACCCCATTTTTAATAGGGTTATTTGGTGTTTTGTTGACTAGTTTCTTGAGTTCTTTGTATATTTTGGAGATCAGCCCTTTGTCGGATATAGGATTAGTGAAAATCTTTTCCCAGTCAGTGGGCTGCTGTTTGGTCTTGTCAACTGTGTCCTTTGCCTTACAGAACTTCTAAGTTTGAAGAGGTCCCATTTATTAATTGTTTCTTTCAGTGTCTGTGCCCCTGGAGTTATGTTCAAGAAGCGGTCTCCTATAACAATTTGTTCAAGGGTACCTCCTACTTTCTCTTCTAAGAGGTTCAATGTGGCTGGATTGATGTTGATGTCTTTGATCCATTTGGACTTGAGTTTTGTGCATGGCGACAGACATGGGTCTATCTGCAGTCTTCTACACACCGTCATCCAATTGTGCCAGCACCATTTGTTGAAGATGCTGTCTTTACCCCATTGCATAATTTTAGCTGTTTTGTCGAAAATCACGTGTTCATAGGTGCGTGGATTAATATCAGGATTTTCAATTCGATTCCATTGGTCTACCTGTCTATTTTTATGCCAATACCAGGCTGTTTTCAGAACTATAGCTCTGTGGTAGAGCTTAAAGTCAGGAAAGGTGATGCCTCCTGAAGTTCTTTTATTGTATAGGGTTGTTTTGGCTATCCTGGGTCTTTTGTTTTTCCATATAAAGTTGATTAATATCCTTTCAAGGTCGGTGAAGAATTGCAGTGGGATTTTAATGGGGATTGCATTAAATCTGTAGATTGCTTTTGGTAAGATTGCCATTTTTACTATGTTTATCCTACCTAACCAAGAGCATGGGAGGTCTTTCCATTTTCTGGTATCTACTTTAATTTCTTTCTTTAGAGTCACAAAGTTCTTATTATATAGATCTTTTACTTGTTTGGTAAGCATTACACCAAGATACTTTATGTTGCTTGTGGCTATTGTAAAGGGTGATGTTTCTCTGATTTCTTTCTCTGCCTATTTGTCGTCTGAAAAAAATAGGGCTACTGATTTTTTTTTTGAGTTTATCTTGTATCCTGCTAGTTTGCTGAAGGTGTTTATCAGCTGTAGGAGTTCCCTGGTAGAGTTTATTGGGTCGCTTATGTAAACTATCATATCATCTGCAAATAGGGACAGTTTGACTTCTCCCTTTCCAATTTGGATGCCCTTGATCTCCTTTTGTTGTCTTATAGCATTAGCTAGAACTTCTAGTACGATATTGAAGAGATATGGAGAGTGAGGACAGCCTTGTCTTGTTCCTGATTTTAGAGGAATTGTCTTACGTTTCTCTCCATTCAGTTTGATGTTGGCAGTTGGTTTGCTGTATATTGCTCTTATTATGTTTAGGTATGTTACTGTTATCCCTGACCTCTCTAATACCTTTATCATGAAAGGGTGTTGAATTTTATCGAAGGCTTTTTCCGCATCTAGGGAGATAATCATATGGTTTTTCTTTTTCAGTTTGTTTATATGGTGGATCACGTTGATAGATTTCCGTATGTTAAACCATCCCTGCAATCCAGGTATGAAGCCTACTTGATCATGGTGGATGATTTCTCTGATGTATTTTTGAATTCGGTTTGCCATTATTTTATTGAGTATTTTTGCATCGATGTTCATCAGGGATATTGGTCTGTAGTTTTCTTTCTTAGTTGTGTCTTTGTGAGGTTTGGGTACCAAAGTTATTGTGGCCTCATAAAAAGAGTTTGGCAATAAACCTTCTGTTTCTATCTTGTGGAACAGTTTGAGGAGTAGTGGTATTAGTTCTTCCTTGAATGTCTGGTAGAATTCTGCACTGAATCCATCTGGCCCTGGACTTTTTTTTGTTGGAAGGCTTTCGATGACTGCTTCTATTTCATTTCGGGTTATAGGTCTATTTACGTTGTTTGTCTGTTCTTGATTTAATTTTGGTAAGTGATAGTTATCCAGAACCTTGTCCATTTCCTTTGAATTTTCAATTTTTGTGGAATACAGATTTTCAAAGTATGACCTGAAAATTGACTGGATTTCCTCTATGTCTGTTGTTATGTTCCCCATTTCATTTCTGATTTTGTTAATTTGCATGTTCTGTCTCTGCTTTTTCGTTAATTTGGATAAAGGTTTATCTATCTTGTTGATTTTCTCAAAAAAACAACTCTTTGTTGCATTGATTTTTTGTATTGTTTTCCTGGTTTCTATTTTGTTGATTTCAGCCCTCAAGTTGATTATTTCCTGGTGTCTGCTCCTGTGGGGTGAATTCGCTTCTCTCTGTTCTAAGGTTTTCAGTTGGGCTGTTAATTCATTTATGTGACTATCCTCTGTTTTCTTCATATGGGCACTTAGTGCAATGAACTTCCCTCGTAGCACTGCTTTCAAGGTGTCCCATAAGTTCGGGTATGTTGTATCCTCATTCTCGCTGAATATTAGAAAGTCTTTAATTTCTTTCTTTATTTCTTCTTTGACTCCAGGAGTGGTGCAATTGCACATTGTTAAGTTTCCATGAGTTTGCAGGTTTTCTGCTATTTGTGTTGTTGTTGAATTCCAATTTTAAAGCATGGTGGTCCAATAAGATACAGGGGACTATTCCTATTCTCTTGTATCTGTTGAGGTTTGTTATGTCTCCTAGTATGTGGTCGATTTTAGAGAAGGTTCCATGTGGAGCATAGAAGAAGGTATTTTCTTTTGTCTTTGGATGGAATGTTCTATAGATGTCTGTTAGCCCCAGTTTAGACATAACTTCTGTTAATTCTTTTGTTTCTTTGTTGAGTTTCTGATTTGTGGTCCTGTCTGGTGTTGAGAGTGGTGTATTGAAGTCTCCCACTATAAGTGTGTGAGGTTTTATATGAGCTTTGAGTTTTAGTAGTGTTTCTTTTACGAATGTGGGTGACTTTGTATTAGGGGCATAGATGTTCAGAAATGAGACTTTGTGTTGATGGATTTCTCCTGAGATGAATATGAAATGACCGTCTTCATCTCTTTTGACTAGTTTTGGTTTGAAGTCTAGCTTGTTAGATATTAGGATAGCCATGCCTGCTTGCTTCTTATTTCCATTTGATTGGAAAATCTTTTCCCAACCCTTTACCCTGAGGTAATGTCTATCTTTGGAGCTAAGATGTGTTTCTTGTATGCAGCAGAAGGATGGATTCTGTCTTCGTATCCATTCTGTTAGCCTGTGTCTTTTTATAGGTAAGTTAAGACCATTAATGTTGAGGGTGAGTAAGGTCCATTGATTGTTGATGCTTGTTTGGTTTAGGTTTGTTGTTGGCAGTGGTATTGTGAATATAAAAATATGGAACGCTTCACGAATTTGCGTGTCATCCTTGTGCAGGGGCCATGCTAATCTTCTCTGTATCGTTCCAATTTTAGTATATGTGCTGCCGAAGCGAACACCCATGCATCAGTTCTTAAAACAGTGTTATTTTCATTGTTTTATTCCAGTTCTAAGTAAATAAATACTTTCAATGGCATGCTTTACTGATTTTACAGGACTCTGTGGTTCACTTTACACAATGTGTCTATAAATGTACATGTAGATTACTTAATTCCTGCCTCTTCTGTGGTCAAATGACTGGCCTCTGTACAGACCTCTCTCCGATTTTCTCATAGATGATGTTGAAAATACATCACTGGGAACATGAGCCTCTGTCTCTTCTCCCTGGCACCTACCTTTTTTCAAGTAGTTGAAGATTTTCCACTGGACATACTTGGGGCTGTCCAGTAAGTTTCTGATAAGCAACAAAATGTCAGGAAAACACTTTTTGTCATCTCCTGAACATATGACCAACCACTTTTAGCTGTAATTGGGTAACATAGTCTATCGTTTGAGTCGTTGTAAGACTATAAAGAATATGAAAACACTCCTCAAATTTCAACAAAGCCAGATGTGCTATTGAACATGCTAGTTCTGTGATTTTGCAAAAGCTGCTTACATTCTCTAGGTCTCTGTAAAAGGTATAATAGTAATATTTACATCAAGATGTATAATTCTTTAACACAAAGAATTATATGTGACCTGTCTGTGGTCATCCAGTATCAAATTGTCAGCTATGAAATTACACACAAGCAATGATAATATATATATAATGTTTGTGTGTGTGTGTGTGTGTGTGTGTGTGTGTGTGTGTGTGTGTGTGTGCGCACATGCTATTGTTAGTAATGCAGGCATCTTTAATAGCCTGTCCTTGGAGTTCTGACAGGGTATGCCCTCAGCTGCAGCCGCATTCACTATGTTCCCTTTTAAATGGGCCCTGCCCACCTCCCATCCTATCTCTCTCTCTTTCTCTCTCACTGTATGTTTCCCCATCTCTCTCTCTGTCTCTCTCTCTCTTTCTCTGCCCCTCTTTCTTCTCTCCTGCTGTTCCTGCTCCCGGAGTCCGGTTCCTCCCTCCTCTTTCCCATTTTTCAATCATTTTCCCTTAATTAGAAAAAAAAAAAAACTCTGTTGCAAGGTGTCTTTCTCTCTCGAGCCACTTTTCTTAAATTACAACAACTATAGTAATAAAAGAAAAAGAAAAATAAGCCATGGATTTTAAAGAAACTAGGCACAGAGAGGTAGCAAATGGGAAGGGTTGGAGGGGTGAAGGGGAAGAAATTATTGAATTATACTTTAATTAAAATTTAAAAAACAATATTTAACAAGCAGCTTTGTGACAATTTTTTAAATTTAGCATAAAGTATCACTAGAATGATCTTTGGATAAATGATTATGTGGTGTCTGTGTCCTTTATACAAGTCACAACTAATGAATAAGACAAGACAGAGAGAAGTAGCAGTTAAAGAATATATTTATTAAAAGTGAGAGTTAATACATGGAAAACAGCTGACATTATGTAGACAGACTTAAGCAAACATGTGAAACAAGAGTTCTGAGTGCTTATCTCCCCTTCTACCTGGAAGGACCTTACCCGAAATTGCCCACAGGAGGAGAGGTTATTGCTCCATCTGGAGGGGTATACACATTTTTCCAAAAGAAGTTTCCCTGGCTTGTTTGCTTGTGTCTTGGCTCAACTTCCTCAAAAACACTATCCAAAATCTTGTTTTATGCATGGGGCGGGGCTTAGCGGTAGAATGCTTGTTTTGCATTCATGAGGCCCTGAACTCAATCCCAGCATGCTTTCTCCAAAATGAATTAGCTTTATTTTTTTAAGATACAATTAAATAACTAATTTTCCATGGTGTCTTTTTTCTTTTCTTTTAATTATCCACAAAGAATATTTTTAACACGAGTAAAGTTTTAGAAAATGTGATTTATTTGTAAAAAAGTTTTAAGTTGATCACAAAATTGAGAAGAACGCACAGAGTTCCCACATATCTCCTTACACATACACACATACACACTAACCTTCCATTATATTGTCATCCACATCTCAGTATTGCATTTGTTAACAGTTGATGAACTTACATTGAAAAGCATGATCCAATTATTACCTAATATACATAGTTTAGTGAGCTAATTCATTTGGTGTTGCATATGGATTATGATAGGTAGATAATAACAAGTATAAATCAGGATGGCATCACAGGGAATATTTTTCACTACCCTAAAAATCCTGTATTCCAGCTATTCATTCTTCTCCCCTTCGCTCTGGTAACCACTGGTATTTTTATTGTCTCCATAAATTTGCACTTTCCAGGATGTTATGTGCTTGGAATCATTATGTGTGTGTGTATATCCTTTTCTGATTGGTTCCTTTTACTTAGTAATGTGCATTTAAAGTATATATATATATATATATATATATATATATATATATATATATATACATATGATGCTTTAAAAGCTCATTTACTTTTAGTGCTGAATATTTTCTTTTCTGGATAGAACATTTTGATTACTTTTATGTCTTGACAATGATGAACAATGCTGCTATAAACATGTTTGTGTGTATTTAATGAAATTAACTTTAAAGCGATCTTAGACCCTCTATGTGGAATGGGTTCCTGTTTCAAATTTAAATAAAATATTTTAAAAAGAGATCATAGACCCAAATACAACCTAATCTATAAAGCTCTTAAAAGGAACCTTTCTTGGACCAGGGGCAACCCATTGTTGCTTAACAAAGTTCCAGCTTGTCAACATTGCAGACCATACTTCTCCAGAATCTTTTTACTTTTATTTTTAATGATTCTCAATATTAATGTTTTTCCCTTTGGGAAATTCTGTGTGGGCTTTTGTGAAGGATAAAAATGTGTACAATGGTAGCCTCTTTGGAAAAAGCAGGAATTCCTTCTGCCCTCCTAATTATACAAAAAATAGTAAAGTTAGAGATTTCATAGAAATACCTGATCCCCATGATGAATTACCTACAATTCTGATCCAGATCCTGAGGCCATTAAAGGCAAGAATTCAGTTAATAAATACAGAGAAGTCTGAATAATATGTTATAATGAGAATAGTAAGACATCAGGACCTTCCCTTTTCAGTGCATGTGAAGGAAACAGACCCACATAGTAAGACAAATATGTTGTAGTATAATGTCTTCTCCCCAAAAGAAGTCCTTTCCTAAGGTTAGGCGTTTGGATATGGATCTCCATTCCATTGGAAGATTGAGAAAAGTTTCTCCTTGATGAAACCAGTTATTATTCTTATCTCTAGCAAGATCAACCTGTGGCCCTTCTGTTGGCATATTGTCAATGCCAATGGTAGATTCCTCAACTCCTGATCTCAAGCCACACCCCAACTCACATGCCTCTTGTCTCCCATTTTATCCTATTAGCAATTTGTCTTTTTTATGCTGCTAGAAATCATCCTGATTCACCCTCAGATCCCCCACCACCACTGTCTCCACACATTCTCTTTGGGACCTGAATACCTCTACCCTCACTCCTCCATCCCCCACCCCTGAATAAGCAGGTCTCTTGAAGTAAACTATGATGATTTCAATGAGATACTCTCCATATTCCCAGCCATGTGAGTACCTTGTCCCCAGTTGGTAGCTTTGTTTGTGTGGGTTTAGGAGATGGGGCCTTGAAGAAGTATATCACTCAGTGTAGGCTATGAGGTTTCAAAACCCACACAGATTCCAAGTATGCTCTGTTTCCTGCTTGAGATGTGTTTCCTGCTCTCAAATGTTCCTGATTCCATGACCAGTGCTTGCTCCCAGCCCTCCTCTCCATGATGGTGATGGACTCTTGTCTTTCTGGAACTATAAGCACAAAATAAGCTCTTCCTTCTATAAGTTGCCTTGGCCATGATGTTTCAACACAACAATAGAAAAGTGACTATTATAGAAGTAAAGGAATTAATCCTCGTGAGTGTGGATTGGAAAAGCTCTTCTTAGATATCACATCAAAGTAAAAGCAACATATAAATACATTCATTGAACTTCATCCAAATTAAAAGTATGTAAAAGTATGTGTGCTTTCATGGAAACCATAAAGAAAGCAAAAGAAATAATTCAGAATTGTTAAAAATAATATATCTTATACATGCTTGACTTAGAAGAAATATTTTAAAATAATATAGCTGATAAAGTACTCAAGATAAAGGATGCACTTTTATAACTCAATGAAAGGACAATTACATCAATTAAATCATAAGAAAATACTCTGAATAGACATTTCTCCAAAAAATGGGTAAAGAACTAGGCAATAGACCCATGTGCATTAGGGAAATGCAAATCAAAACCAAGATAAAATGATACTTCATAAGAGTAACTGAGTATATGGAATTTTTAAATTCTTGAACATGAATTGTATAACTACAAAATAATAATATACCCTTTACAAACACTTTGGTTAGTCCTCAAATAACTAGAGTGTCTTTAAAGTATACAATTCAGTGGGATTTGTGATTATGTAAATTCAGTCCTTATTTGTGATATTTTTAGTCTGTCTTTTTCCCATTTAGCACTGTGTTCTCAAGTTTCATTCATTATGTAGCACTATCAGAATTGTATTCTTCTTTGTGGGTAAATAATATTCCTGTACCAAGTTTTTTAGGACAGATGCTTCATTTCTTTTGGATTCATAACTCAAGGTAATATTGATGAATTTAAAGACACTGGTATAATGGATTAAAAGGTAATAAGGAAACAGAAAATATTAAACTGAGATTGGTAGGGGGAGGGCCAGATATAAGAGGGAATGTGGGGAGGGAAAAATAGCATTTAAAAAGACCTTGCAAACAAAGTCATATGAAAACCTACTGTCGTAGAAGCTTCCATAAATGTGTGTGTGTGTGTGTGTGTGTGTGTGTGTGTGTGTGTCCAAATGTGCATAAAAGGAGGTTAAATGGAGTCACTCTATAATGGGTAGCAATGCATCTATTAGACACCACAGGCTAGCAAAGAAAAATCCCAGTACTAGGAAAGGGTTACTCCTTTTGGAGTGGTAGGACAATAAGTCTCATAGATGCCCAAACATAAGATATTGTCAATGATATTGCTGTTTGTTACCCTCCATAACTTTACTGTAAGACCTTATTGCTGAAGACACTACACTTTAGTCATAGATAATGGAGAAATCAAACTGGAAGCTTTATCCCTATTGATTAGCTTTTGTTGTGTGGGAAGGTGTTATGCCTGCTACCAGAGGAGAAAAGTAATCACTATTCTTACCTAGCTGTTATCCCTACACATTACAGTAATAACAGGCTTGGTAAGATATGCCCAATGATGCAATAATGCTATGAACATCATGGAACTAACCAACCCCTGTTTTGAATATAGCAGGGCAGCTGCACATAGGAATTAACCACAGTTTTAAGGGCATGCACAAGGTGTGCAAGTCCAAGCCAAACCAAATCACAGCATGAAGAAGAGAGTTGAGAATGAAGTTCCCCTCACCACAAGGCAGCCTAGGAGTTATTGGCAATTGATAACTGAGGAGAGAGGGACAGTCAGTTTTCTCTAAGTGTGTCATCCCTGGTAAGTCAACCATACTCCAATGGAAGGCCACTCATTCAAGACTATCAGGGCAACATAAATTGGTCTTGTTGAGTTTACATTTTTAAAATGTTAACATAAAGTTGGTTGGGTAGGAGAGAGAATATTAATGTGGAAAGAACTGGGAGGTTTCATATGACCAAAACACTTGCACAAAAACCTCAAAGAACTAATAAAATATTGTTAAATAAATAAACTATATTTTAAATGTTAAACATCATGCCATGTGGACTATAGCCCAATAAAGTTATCATTCTTCTAAAACATGAATAAGATTAGATGCCAACTATTTTGCTTATTTTGTTTGTTTGTTTGTTTTGTTTTGTTTTGACAGAGCTTCATTATGTAGCCCTAGCTACGCTGGTACTCTATGTATCTCAGTGTAGCTCAAACTTCTCAGACTTCCATGTACTGGATTATGGACAAGTAAAATCAGTGCTGGCTTTTAATATTCTAACTCTTAAACCAATAACAATGTAGCATGGGCAAGTTTGAGTCACTGGTGATGTTTAAAAGTTGACTGTGCCTTGAAAGTTCATCAAAAGTTCTGGCATACACACAGTATATTCTTAGAAGTGTTTAAGGGAGATAAATTAGTTTCCACCAAATTCAGTCTACCTGTGGAGAATTCAAGTAATCATCTTCTAAATCCTACTGGTTCTGGGTACTTGTCTTATTTGCCTGGAAGATTTACTTCAGAGACATTTGTCTTCACTGCCTGCCCTCAAAAACCCTCTAGCTTCCTTTGTCTCTCCCCCAGAAATCAGGCCATAGTCTGTCCCCTAAAAGAGAGGATTGACAGAACCCTGCTAATACTGTTAAAGGACTCAAGCCTCAATAGGAAAACAAAGATCACCCTCTCCCTTTACAATATTTATAATCCTACCTAGTGCCTTGGCACATAGGCTAGGTCGCATAATATGAAATTTCCCTTTGCTCTATGATACTTACCAGAGTCAGAAACCAGCTTTGTGTTTGGGATTTGAAGGCTCTTTCCCTCAGATCCCAACCATGCCATGCTACACACGGCAGCTCTCTCTCCTAATGTAGCTCCTTTCCAGATCTAAAGGCCTGCTACAGGGTGTCTTAGTTACTTTTTTGTTGCTGTAAGAAAACATCGTGACTAAGACAACTTACAAAAGAAAGAGTTTTTTGTGTCTTACAGTTTCTAAGGTGAGTTACACCTATTGGGTACCAAGCATTCAAATATATAATCTTACCATTCAAACCACCCCAGAGACCGACCTCCTAATGAAGTTCTTTTGAAGGCTAATTTCCAAATCAGCACCTTTCCACTGAATGACTGATCTTTCTCTTTTCTTTTGTGATTTCTCACAGTGGATATGAATATGACTTTTTCTACCTCCAGTTAAGTTTCACTTCTGACCAAGCTGGGTAAATCTTCTAGCTCTGTCACATGATCTTACCCAATGGCAGAGACAACAGGATCTTATGTAAGAACATTGGGATCAAGAAGCCAAGGCCCTAAATCTCTTGTTGATATAAATGTCAAAACTGATGTTAGTATTCAGGCATCTATACTGGCCTGCCTTTGGAGTTCTGACAGGATACACCCTCAGCTGCTGCCACTAAGAGCACCACCTGTGCCCATTAATTATGTTACTTTTTAAAGGGACCTGCCCACCTTCCATCCCTCTCTCTCTCCCTCCCTCTCTCTCTTTCTCTCTCTCTCTGCTTTTTTGAAATTACAACAGTTGCCTCCTGTTTTATGTCTGTAACTCCTTTCCCCCACTTCACTCTAGAATCAATATCAACTATTACAAATGAAAATCGGATCAGACTTCATTTTTGCATAATTACTGACATGGATTAAATACCTAATGTCAATCAAGTACATGCCTGAGCATTTTACATCTGTCTACTCAGTGAATCTTCACAAAAGAAATATTTTATTTATTCCCATCTTATAGATTATAAATGTGGGACACAAAAAAAGAATAAATTGCAGAGACAAGAGGATCTCTGAGTTCAAAGCCAGCCTGGTCTACAGAGTGAGTTTCAGGACACCCATCTCAAAATACAAACAAAAAAATCAAAACCAAAGTAACAACAAAAAAGAATAAATTGTTTGTACAATATAATATTTTTACTAAGTTGTTAGCATGAGAAAAAAACCTGGATAGTATGGCTCCAAACCCCGTTATTATAATCATTTTCTTCAAAACTGCTGTTTATCCAACTGAGAACAAAATTTTACTATGTTTTGCAGGACCTGGACAATATGGCTTCTGCCTTCCTCATCTTCTACCACTTCTACATCCTGAGTTCACCATGTTCCTATCACTGTTGCTGCCATTGTTTTCTGGTATATATTAAACTCTGTGCTGTCTCCTTTTCTTTTTAAATTATTTTATTGAACTTTATTAGTGCGTGTATATATGTATACATGTGCACAAATTTGTATTCAACACATTGTGTAGGTGTGTGCAATGGTTACATGTAATAGTTAAAAAACAACTTTCAGAAGTTAGTTCTCTCCTGGTGCGTGGGTTCATGGGATGGAACTCAGATAATCAGGCTTTTCAGCAGGTGCCTTTACCTGCTGAACTATCTCACTGGCTCTTGTTCCATTTTCTCTATGTATAATGTACATCCTCTCACCTGCCCCCACATATTTGTCTATCTAAATGTTACCATTTCAGTGCTCCACTCTGACCTCATCTTAGTAAGTATCCCCTCCAGATGCAATGTCTTGTGTGACAGCAGCATCCCCATTTCATTCAGAACACTTTTCTCAGTACTACTGGACTGTGATATTTTGAAGACAAACATAAGCTATAAATGATGGCACTCACTTAGCACCTAGTACTCTGAGACAATGTCATCCCTTAATCAAAATTGGTTTAAGAATGATGAAGATGTTCAATTTAGTGATGCATTGGTATTAATGATAACACTCAAGGCTGAGTTAGGGGGGCTACATGGCCAGACCTCATTTAAAAAAACAGATGAAAATTACTTAACTCATATTTGGGGCCTATTAAATTTTATTGGTTTCCCTTAAGTTCTTGAACTCAGATCACTTGTTCCTTTTTGTACTCTTTGCAAGTAAGACATAGTAGTCAATAAGGTTTTGATATATGTTGAATAAAGAGACTTAAAGTAAAAAGCCAGTAAAATGTGGAATTTGCCAAGGAAGGCTTAATAGGGGTGTATTTTAATGGATTGCAAAAATTTATTTTCAAAAATAAATGATCTGCCTCTTGTTTTACTTTTACTTTTATTATATTTTGGAGTGGATTTTTTTATTTTTCATACAATATATTCTGATCATGTTTTCCCCTCCCTAAACTACTCCTAAATCCTCCTTACTTTCATACCCACCCAATGTTCTCTCTCTATCTTAAAAAAATAATAAATAAAACAAAAATCAAAACAAACACTAAAATTAAAAAATGACAAAATGAATCATAAATGTGTACCTCTTTTGTGTTGGTCAACTACTTCTGGGCATGAGGTTTTCATATACCCTGTGACAGTCTACTGTATAAAATTGATTTTTCCTTTGCCAGCCGTTATCCACTGCAAATAGCATCTCAGTTAGGCATGGGGCCTAGTGTCTACTTCCCTCTATCAGTGCTGGAACCCTGTCTGGCTTGAATCTGTGCAGATCCCATGCTTGTTGCCACAGTCTGCAATTTCATGTGTTCATTAGTCCTGTTGGATCTGGAAGACACTCTATTCATAGAGTCATCCACCACTCTGGTGCTTACAACCTTTCTGCCTCTTCTCCCACATAGATCCATGAGCTTTGAGGAGAGAACTTTGATGAAAGAGAGGACTTTGATGAAAACATTCCATTTAGCGCTGAATACTCCAAAGTCTCCCAACATCTGCTCATTGTCCAACTGTGTGTGTTTTTTTTTTTTTTGTGCTAATAGCCATCTACTACAACGACAAGCTTTTCTAAAGAGGGGTGAGTGATGCACTGATCTATGAGTATACCAATAAGCCAGTAAGAGTCAATTTATTGTTATGTTCTCTTAGTAGAATAATAGTATGAAGTTTTCCCATTGGTCTATGACCTATCGAGTTTCAAGTTCTTGGACACTTTAGCAGCATCAGATATGTTCTCCATCTCATAGAGTGAGCCTTAAATTCAAGTAAATTGTGGTTGATTACTCCCATATCATTTGTGTGGGTGACTGAGCCATTAAAGGCTAGGCTCACAACCATAAAACCAAGAACAAGATCTGCCTTTTAAAGGCTTCCCAAAAAGAAAAAAGAATTATGCTAAACAACGTATCAATTACTCAAATGTAACTGAGGTAAAGACTATATAAATATTTTTATTACTAAAAGTTATAATCTTATGGTATTATGAACCTAAAAAAGAAGATAAATTTGCCAAACAACCAATAATGAAACCACTGGTCAAACTCCCCAAAATTAAACAATGTATTTACACATCTTTCTGAACTGGACTTAACAGCAAGTAACTTAACCCTCACTAATGGTAAATTGTTTTCCAACTCAAATGGGTGATCAAGAAGATAGGGAAATACTGAAGATGTAATATAGTGATAGAATGACTGTCTGCAATGTGTTGAATCCCTGGAGCCCCATAAAACCAAGCATGGTGGTGTACATCTGTAATACCAGCACCCAGTAGGTGAAAGCAAGAGAATCACTAGCTCACGGTCCTCCTCAAGAGGTTGAAATAGGGATACCCTAAGTTCTAGGCCAGTCTGAGCTACATGGCAAGTTTAATACTAACCTGGGTTACAGAGAAAAATCTTATCTCAAAATAACTACAACACAACAAGAAACAAAACAGAAATTAAAACAAGATGTACATAGATTAAAATAATTATAGCTAGGGGTGGTGGTTTATGAATTAATCCCAGCACTCAGGAGGCAAAGGCAGGCAAATCTCTGTGAGTCTACATAGTGAGGTCTAGACTAGTATGGACTACAAAGTGAGACTTTCTATATACGAATAGTATATATATATAATATATATATATATATATATATATATATATATGTCCCATTACTATAAATGGTCTATACTATATGAATGGTCTATATGTGTATGTAATATAGACTATTCATTTTAACTAATAAGTTAATCTATATCTTAGCCTTCTTGTAATATGATGCTTAAGACAATAAACTGTAGAGTCACTTCTGAGTAAAAACCTTAGCTCTGTCACTAACCTGCTATGTGACGTTAGACAGATTGTTTTACCACTCTAAATTTTGTTCTTCTAATGATAATATAGCAAGGATAGGATCTGCCTCAAAAAATGTAGAGCTTTCATACACATACAAGCACATGGAAATTCTTCGCATTAGTAGCAGTATTTTGAGGTCTTGGAGGGACACCAATCAGATTAACGAGAAACCTGAGTACTAATCCCTGTTCCAACATTAACCAGCTGTAGGACTTCAGGCTTATTGCTTGGCTACTATGGTGGTTAATCTTGATTAGCAACTTGACAGGATCAGTAATCAACTAACAGACACGCTTCTGGGCAGGTCACTGAAGGTATTTCCAGAAAGGAATAACTGAGGGAGGAAGACCCTTCCTGAGAATGAGAAACATATTCATTATGCACAACATAGATATTACAATGTCTAAGTAACAAAGCAAAGTTGTTTGCCTGCCTGATTTTCATCCAGTTGAACAACTTCTAGAAGATGTCCAGGTTCATGCAAATCCTATTCTTAGATAATAGCCCTGTGTGCTCCAGTGTCAAAACAGTTGTAATTTTATCATCTGCATGCATTAAACATTTATTTTGGAGGAGATTATTCTAATTCATTCTGAATATTTTGAAAAGGAACCACCATGAATTCCAACAAACTGTGTTGCACCATTGCCAAGGACATACCTTATTTCTGGTGTAAGGACTTTGTTCATGTGTTAAGTTTTTCATCTCTAAAGGCTATATCTTCCTTTTATGCAAGCCATTTCAGCTTAAAGTGGATAGCAACTATGTAGTTAATGGGATCAATTTACCCAACAGGAGGTCTAGCTGAGTTACAGACTTTAGCTCCTAGGTTTTAAGAAAGGCTAAAGCTGATGCCACACAGATAAAGCCACAGCAACTGCTCCACACCATGCCACTAGGCTGGTGGGGGCAGATTTCAACCAAGTGTCACCTGGTGACTATGGTAGTGAGACACCATTGTGGTGATTGAGTGAGTAAAGGGTGCAGAGGTGGAAGAGAAAGACAGGTGGAATGGTTCATGGGCTGGGGAGAGGCAGGTGTGAAGAGGTGAGGGTGTGAGGAACAGGCTAATGTGAAAGGCCTGCTATCCACCTGAGTCCAGGGTCAATTCTCGGCCTCCGCTACAGCAAGGGGTCAATTTTTGTCCACGGTGCTGAAGCAGCTATGTGGGCATGAGGCAATGTCTGTGGCTCCAGTTGCCACTAAAGGCTGTGCTGTCTGTGGTCTTGGTAGCCATCTGGAGCCACATTGGTGTCTGAGGGTCATGTTGCCATATGTGTCATGATGATCTGAGTAGCCTGCATTGCCACCTGGGGCTATGGTGACATCCGGGGCTATGCTGCTGCTGAAGACCATGTTTGGGTCCATGGTCCTACCACAGCTGGGATCTGTGTTGATGTCCAGTGACCCATGCTGCAACCAGGAGCCATATGGATGCCGAGGGTCTGGGCCAAATCCTGTGGACATGTCTGGTTCTGTTGCCCTACAACAGTCAGGGTCTGAGCTGATATCCATGGCTGCTGATGCCATTAAACCATGCTGATGCCAGGGGTCTGGGCAGCCATCTGGTGCCACATTGGTGTCCAAGAGCCATGGTGCTTCAGAGGCCATGCTGAACCAGGTGGCCTGTGCTGACACCTGGGGCCATGGTGACATCTGAGCACTGGATGTGGCCTAAAACCATGTCTGAGTCCATGATCCTGCCACAGCCAGGGTCTATGTTAATGTCCGTGACTCATGTCTGTGACCAGAAGCCAAAGGGATATCTGGGGTTTAAACTACAACCTGTGGTCATGCTGGTGTCCTGAGGTTGTACTGCCACCAAGACCATGGTTACTCCTAGGCTCCAGGTGCTATTGAAGGTCATGTTTGTGTACATGCTGTGGCTGAGGTCTGTGTTGATGTCCATGGACTGTGTGGGAGAACTAGTTCTGCCCCACATGAGCTGCAGCACACAAGAGAAGGAACCCTGCACCGTGCCTGGGCAGCACACTAGAGCTAACCCTGTTGTGGGGTATGCAGGTAAGTAAGCCCTGGAGGCATGAAAGCAGGAGAGCTGAGACTTCCCCCACTCCCCTCATAGGACCCCTATAATAATTGAGAGTATGGGTCCTGCACCTCACCTGCACAAGACAGTGAAGCTGACCCTGGTGATATGACTGTCAATGAGCCAGACTCAAGGGCCTGAGAGCAAGAGAACTGACATGGCTTCTCATTGCATGTTGCATTGGGTGGGCTGGCCGAGGCAGAGAGCTCACCTGGGTGATAACAGTAGGAGAACGCTGGTGGGATGATTAGCCCAGCTGCCACCCAAGCCCAGGATCAGGGTTATGAGTTGGACCACCCAACACCAATCTCATATAAAAATCGGAGCATGTGAAGGAAGACAAACTACAGATCCAAACTGCAGGATATTCACAACACAGGACAACAACAGGATATCCAAGATGACTTCCAGTGAGAGCCCATTATCTATGGTCTAGCAAAAGGCCAGAGGCCTCTAACCAGACCAATGACTCCTGGCAATGAACACTTGCAAGTGAAGTTGAAAGGTCTAAAGGGTGAATCAACTCTGTGACACACTGAACCACACTACAGCTTCCACGGTGAGATCATCTCCTTTTTTGTTTTGTTTTGTTTTATTTTGCGTTAGTTGTTCAAAGCATTTATCTAATTATTCTTTATCAATAAAAACTTGGGAGACAGATATCATGGTAAGAACCTGAATTATCAGAGAAGCATAGAGAAGTGATCAGTGACAATGATCTCCTCCCCCAGCCTCTCTCTCTCTCCTCTCTCCCTTGTTCCTTGACCCATAAACAGTGGAGACACTGTCTGAGCCCCACCCTATTACTGCCTGTGTCTCTATCTGTCCTTGGTCCTCCAAAATCTCTATGGCTAATTTTGGACAGCTGCCCTCTGATCCAAAGCAAACTTTATTGGTAGTTTCAGGAGCATCAGAATTCCATCAAGATCCCCCACAAATGTTTGCTTGTTTTCTGTTTTTTATGTTGTTGCTTTGTTTGCTTTGATTTTTCTTCTAATTGGGAGATGGGTGGGATCAAGATACATTATGTAAAATCTGCAAAGACTCAATAAAAGTTTAAAAAAGGCTAAAGTTGTTTTGTGAAATAAGAGTTTCAAAAAGCTCAACAGTCACATTTCCTTGGAATCTTCTCTTCAAAAAAAATCACTAAAACTTATTTGATAATTGCAATTAACTATATTCCAATGTTTCCTTAAGATTTAAAATTTTGTCATTCATTAGAAACACAATAGATAGAGCTAGGAGTGTTTTGTTTTTTCTAAAAAGTACCATGCAAATGGGAATCAAGCTACCTTAAGATCCAGTAATTCAGCTCTTAAATATATACCAAAAAGATGCACATTCATACAACAAGGACATCTATTCAACTATGTTCATAGCAGCATTATTTGTAATAGCCATAACATGGAAGCAACCTAAATGCCCATCAACTGAAGAATGGATGAAGAAAATGTGGTACATGTACACAATGGAGTACTACTTGGTGGAAAAAAAAACAATGGAATCTTGAAGTTCAAAGGCAAGTGGATGGAACTAGAAGAAACCATACTGAGTGAGGTAACCAAGTCACAAAAAGACAAACAACATATGTACTCACTAATATATGGTTTTTGGACAGAACAAAGAATTACCAGCCTATATTCCACACCACCAGAATAACTAGGACACTAAGAGAGACATATATGGTCCTCTGGAAAAGGGGAAAGACACAAGATCTCCTGAGCAAATTGGGAGCATGGCGGGAGGGGAGATAGAGTTAGGAGGAAGAGGAGGGGAGAGGTGTGCATGAGGGGGCAGGAAGATTGAGTCAGGGAAAGAAAAAAGGAAAGCAAGAAAAGACATACCATAATAGAGGGAGCCATTATAGGCTTTTATAAAAATCTGGCTCTAGGGAAATGTCCAGAGATCTACAAGGATGACCCCAACTAACAATCTAAGCAACAATGGAGAGGCTACCTTGAAGGCCCTCACTCAAAAATGAGATTGATGACTTATTTGTCATCCTAGAGCCTTCATCTAGTAGCTGATGGAAGCAGAAGAAGACACCCACAGCTAAATACTGAGCCGAACTCCTAGAATCCAGTTGCAGAGAGGGGGGAGTGATGAGCAAAGGGGTCAAGAACAGACTGGAGAAAAACCCACAGAAACAGCTGACCTGAATATGGGTGAGCTCATGAACCCCAAAAATGATAGCTGGGAAAGCAGAGTAGGACTGATGCAGACTGCCTAAATGTGGGTGTTAGTTAGGAGAACTAAGCAGTCTATTGTGCCTTTGGTAATGAAATAGTATTTATCCCTAGTATTCAAATGGATTTTTGGAGGTCATTCCACATAGAGGGATACTCCCTCAGCCTAGACACATGGGGGAGGGCCTAGGCCCTGCTCCAAATTATATGCCAGACTTTGAAGACTCCCCATGGAAGGCTTCACCCTCCCTGGGGAGCAGAAAGGGGATAGGATGGGGGTTGGAGGGGGGAATAGGGGAGGACAGGAGTGTACAGGAACTGGGATTTACTTGTAAAACAAGCTTGTTTCAAATTTAAATTGAAAACAAGTATCATGCCTAGTAAAAATCTGTCTGAAATAGCTACATCGTTGACAAGACACACCAGACAGGTGCATAAAATTTTAGGAACTATATTTGATATAAAATAATATGGACTCTATTTATGAAACATTAGCTTAGCACAGAATAAAATTTCACCAGACACATGCACTTCTGCCTGAGGACAGATTACATACATTGCTGTTATCAATTTTCTCATTTTGAAGTGAGTGTAAAAGTGCCTATGGTTAATAAAACTGGTTTGAAGAGAGTTCAACTACCACTAAAAAAAAATCACTATTCTACAAATTCTGATTCAGAATATTACACTGCTTATATGTCAGTTTTAGAAATGATATATATCTTTCTTACATTTCCCCCAAGGCTTGGGTATCTTCTTGAAGAGGGGACAGGAAGGCTGTAACAGCTAGAGGTGGTGCATAACTTCCGTGAAACTGTTTTTCAGACACAGCAGAGACACATATGAATTGAGCAGAACTCACAAGACCAGACATAATTCCAGGCATTTGGTAGCTGCTGGAGGAGCGAGAGTCAGTATTTTTTTCATGTTGTAACCCCCTACTAGGTAAACCTCCTCCCACTTTCCAGAGTATTTAGGCAGTATGAGTTGGACTCAGTGAGATTTTTTAAAAAAAAAAAAAAAAAAAAAAAAGAATAAGACTTGAAGTTGGGTGTGTAGAAAGGTGAAAGTGAATGGGGTACATATGGGAGAGGCTGGGGAACGGTGGTGAATACGATCAAGATAACATTGTATGAAGTTCTTTTTTATGTAATTTTTAATTTTTTAAATTTCATTTTATATTCCAACTAAAGTTCTCCCTCCTATGCTCTTAGCACCCCCCACTTCCCCCTCAGCCAATTTCCCAATTAGTGAGGACTTCCATGGAGAGTCAATAAAGTCTGGCACATTAACTTGGGGCAGAACCAAGACCTTCCCCTCTGTATTAAAGTTAAGCATTACATCCCCTCATAGGAAATGGGCTCCAGAAATCTAGCTCATGCACCAGGGATAGAACCTGGTCCCACTGCTAGGGCCCATCATATAGTCCAAGCTTAACAACTGTCTCCCACATAAGGGGGACCTAGTTAGGTATCATGGAGTCTCCACTATTGTCTGTCTAGTGTGCATGAGTTCCCACAAGCTTGGTTCAGATGTCTCTGTAGATTTCTCCATCATGATCTTCACCTCCCTTGCTCATATATTACCTCCTTCCTCTTTTCAACTGGATTCTCAGAGTTCTGCCTAACTTCAACTGGATTCCCAGAGTTCTTCCTGGTACTTCGGTGTGGATCTCTGCATCTGGTTCTATTAATTACTGGGTGAAGGTTGTATGATGGTAGCTGGGGTATACCTCTATCTAATTACAGGGGAAAGCCAGTTCAGGCATCTTCTCTACTATTGCTAGGAGTCTTAGCTGTGTTCATTCTTGTGGATTCTTGGGAATTTCTCCCAGGTTTTTATTAACCCATTCATAATAGCCAGACTCTAGAAACAACCTAGATGCCCCCTCAACTGAAGCATGGATAAAAGGTGGTACATTTACACAATGGAGTAGCTGCAAAGAAAAACGACATCATGAAATTTGCAGGCAAATGGATGGAACTAGAAAAAAAAATGTTCACAGAGAAGTGACCCAAATTCAGAAAGACAAACACTTACTCACTGATAAGTGGATATTAGATGTAAAGAAAACAATAACCAGACTATAAACCACAGCTCCAGATATCCTAGGTAGCAAGGAGAACTCTAAGAGGGAAGAAGAATTAGTTGAGATCTCCTGGGTGAACTGGGGTCGAGGGAGTCAGTAAAGGGGATGGGATATGGTATGAGAACATGAGAATGCGGATGGTGGAGGATAAGGAATGATGGAGAGGGAGAGCAATGAATTTCTTAAAAACTAATAAAAATATTATTCTTAAGTTAAAATCAAATTTTAACAGGGTATTTATGATAGGCATAAGCTACATTAAGTTATGAAGCATAAAATCTTTAGCCATTATACATTAAATACTAGATAGATATCTATAATTTATAAGGAACTACAAAATTCAAATCATTTAATCAATAACTGGGTCAGTGAACTGAATGAATACTTCTGAAAAGAAGAAATATACATGGTCAAACAAATTTTAAAAATATGTTCAGGAATCCTTAGGCACAAGGGAAATGCAAATTTAAATTGCTTTGAGATTCCATTTCACCCCAATTATAACAACTGTCAACAAGAAAAAAAATGACAAGAAATGCTAGTGAGGATATGGAAGAAGTTTATCCTCTGTAAAGTCAGTTTGAAGCATCCATTAAAACAAAAATTTGAACTCCCATTGTACCCAGTTAGTTATACCACTTTTGGTTGTATATCCAAAGAATCATATGTCCTCCTGCACAGATATTTTCTCATCCATGTTCACTGCTAAGAAATGGAATCAGCTTAGACAACCAACAATTAACTAATTGAAATAAAAATGCGATACATATACACTGGGGAAATTGTGGTGATATATTATTTATGATTTTGTAAAACTTACCAGAGGATTCAGAAAGCAAAGTCAGCCTCAAGCTATAGAAGCCAGGCAGTGTGATACACACTTTAATTCCAACAGCCAGAAGCTAGGAGGTGGTGGTACACACCTTTAATCCTAGGACTCGGGATTAAGAGAGAGATGGATCTCTGAGGGTCAAAAGTCCATACAGATCTATGAAAGCTTGATCCAGTCCTAAAGAAAAACACCTCACACAAATACATCTCCGTACCTGGGATCACACAGCTTTAATGCCAGCATTAAGGAGGTATAGAAGACAGGAGCAAGGTCTCAGTCTCAGGCATTCATTCTTCAGCCACCCTGAGAATAGGAAGACATTGAAGTTTCAGGATTCTCCAGCCACACTGAGGAGAGATATCAGGATCAGCCCATTTAGCCCGAGCTAGAAGTAAGTGCTTGCTTTTGTGATCTTCAGCTTGAAGCTTGAACCCCAGTCTCTGTGTCTTTTATTTGTGGTGTTATAAGAAATTTATTGCAAAGAAATTTACTATGAAGAAAGATGAAACCATGACATTTTCAGGAACTGGGAATCATTATGTTAAGCAAAATAAGCTAGAATCAGTAAGGTAAATACTGTATATTTTCTCTCATAAACAAAATCTAGGTTTGATTTTGTGTGTGCATATGTGTATGTCAGCAATACAGAAAAGAGAACATATGAGGGGAGAAAGATCTCCACTGGGAACATAGGGAACATACGGTAAAAGCAACAGTACTGGAATACATTTGACATGAAAGAGAATGGAGACTGCTTCTGGAACAGCAGACAGCAGCAAGAGAGGAGAGTAGGGAATGGGGAGGATGGTGAATAGAAACACTGTGTGTGTGTGTGTGTGTGTGTGTGTGTGTGTGTGTGTGTGTGTGTGTGTGTGTGTGTGCGCGCGCGTGTGCGTGTGTGTAAATGCCAGAATGAAACTCTTGCTTTAAATGTTAACTGTGAAAATTAACTTAAGCATTCCATGGTAGGACTTTCTGCAAGGCACAAACCATTTCACATGGCTAGATCTGGTAAGAAGCTCAACTTCTCCCAGACTCTGCTAATCTCACCCCAAATTCTCTGTAGATGCTCAGCCACTCCATACAGCCAGAACTAGTAAAATACCTGATGCCCTCATCCCTGTCCTCTCAAGACTTACCAAAGCTGACCAGCTGATCACTCTGCTTCATAACTCCAGCTCAGTAGGCTAAAAACTTATCAAATTTCCAGTCAACAAGTGATCTCTCTGGATGCCCACGTTGCTTCACAACAGCATAAGCAATACCCCCCAAAAGACAATATGCCCCCTTGCAAATTACCAACCCCATAAAAATTGTCCCCAATGAGAACAACTAATATGGAATTCAAAACACACAGAATTCAAAGGCAAGGTTATAAATATGGAAGCAAAGAGTTCAAAATGGAAGCAAACACATGAATGAACTTAAAGATGATTGAACACCCACCTGATTGAAGTCTAAGAAAACACAAATAAATGGCTTAATGAAATAATAAGGAAAATTCAATGTGTGAATTAAATGCAATAAAAAGAAATATTGAAAATGAAGTTTACAATAGTCTAATAATCTAATAAGTAGCTCACTGTAAAACATCAGCAAAAGAATGGAACAAAGACAGATTATCAGGATTTGAGGACAAGGTAGATGAATTGGACCATCCTATTTTTCAGTATTTTTAAAGCTTAAGAATGGCATATGTAGAGATTATTGAACATTAAGAAAATGCCAAATATAGAAATAATCCAGACCAAAGGCATGAAAAATATTTTAAATTGAATCAGAAATTTCCCCAGATCTAGGAGAAAAGATGCCTATCCCATTAGAAGAGGCTCATGGAGCACTAAATAGGTAGACTCAGGAAATGAACTCCCAGACCACAAAGTAACTAAAAAATATACTAAATATACAGAACAAAGGATGGTTGGAGCTGCAAGAGACCACATTGTATGCAAAGGTGGGCCCATCACTATTACAGCTGATTCCTTAATGAAACTTTAAGGCAGAAAACCTTGAAGCTGCATGTTTCAAATTCTGAAACAACAGGGATGTCAGTCCAAAGTACCCAGCAGACTATCTGTCATAACTGAAGAACAAAATAATGTTTCTTTCACAACAAACAAGGTAAATAAATTTATGATCACCAAGTCTTCCCTACAGAGAAGTAGAAAATACTTTATATTAAAGAGAAAGATAAGAACACCCAAGAAGCTATAGGAGAAAATGTAAATGGTGATAGGATAGCTATAAGGGAAAATGTAAATGGTAGTTAAAACCAAGAAAACAAACAAAAAAAACTGACAAAAAGCAATAAATGACAGCAGTTAGTATACCTGTCCTTGATGATATTTTGTTTATGATCTAACAAATAAAATTTGCCTGAGGATCAGAATGCAGCTAAGCCACTAGTTAGCCATACACATACACTATAAACCACTAGTTAGCTATAGAAGCTGGGCAGTGGTGGCACACACTTTTAATCCCAGAACTCAGTAGACAGAGGTTCAAGGCCATCCTGGGATACATTAAAGTGAATCAGTCTAAAAGCGAAACAGCTCACACCTTTGATCCCAGGACTTGAGATGACATGCTTTTAATTGCAGCACTAGAGAGGAATATAAGGCAGGAGCACAGTGCAGTCTCAGGCCAGTCTGAGGTTTGGTGAAGAGCATTTCAGTCTGCAATCATTCTGTGGCCAGGATCCTCCCACTTTGTTCTTAGCCTTTGGCTACTTTGCTTTTCTGATCTTCAAATTGAACCCCAATATCTGTCTCTGGACTTTATTAATCATGCTACACCATTCAATAATAATATTGCATAAAATAACCTTAACTGCCCAATCAAAACTCAAAAGCTTGCTGATTAAAATAGAAAATAGAATTCATCTTTTTGCTATTTACAAGAAGTACACCTCATCTTCAAGTATAGATATTACCTTAGAATGAAAGGATGGAAGAAGTATCCTAAGCAAGTGGGACCAGAAACAAGCAAGCAACACTATTCTAATAACTGACTATACAGACTTCAAGTCACAATTAATCAGAAGATCACTTCACTTGATCAAGGAAACAGTGTACCAACATTACAATTCTAAGCTTATTCATATAAAACATGGGTGGACCCAATCTTATAAAATAGATATTATTGTTCATTAAGCCATAGATTTACCCCCACAGAGTAATAGAAGGTTACTTAAAAACCCCATTTTCACCAATGAACAAGTCACCAGACAAAATAAACAGGCAAACATTAGAGCTAAATGACATTATAGATCAAAGGGACCCACCAAATAGCTACAGAATAATTTACCGAAACACTACAGAAGTTTCTTTCAACTAGATCACTTACTGAGACTCGAAGCACATCTCAACAAATTTAGAAAAATAGATATAACTATGCATTTCAACCACAACGAAATAAAACCTGAACTTAATATGAAAAGAAACACCAAAAAATATAGAAACTCGTGGAGATTAAATAACATATCACTGAATGATAAATGGATCACTGAAGAAATCAAGGAAATTAAATACCTCCTGTAATTAATGAAACAAAATTGCAATATATCAAGCAAGAGCTATGGAATACATTGAAAGTAGTCCTAAGAAGTAGATGTGTAGTTGTAAGTGCCTGTATCAAAAAGTCAGAGAAAAACGCAGCCTGAAGGATCCAGGAGCAGGCAAATCATGCTCTTTTAAAGAAGGAACTAGCTACCCTGTGTGTGTTATGAGTTCTGTTTACTTGAGAACTCTCCATCAGGGACTGCCTACTGCCTCTTAGTGTCTGCTGCTGCTGGGCCTGATGCATTAATTCTTGCAATATATAATGGAATAAAAATGAGCTGAATCATTGGTCAGCATGACCATTGTGGTCTGCACCAAAAGTGCCATCAAGGATAGAAAAGAAGAAAGTTCTTAAAAGACAGAGGAGTATCTGTTGGCCAGGTTCAAAGATGATGTGTAAAATACAAGGCCAAGCTACTTGGTATTGATCATGTGTCTGATACAAAAGGAGATAAGATGAGTCTAGAATCTATTATGAAACCCAAAAGAGTAGTGGTATCTGGTCAGTCTTGGGGACAACACAAACAAAGAATCTCAGTCAGCATTGCCCTGTATGGCATAAATTTTATTGATCACCTGGAGTTCCCCAGACTAATCCTCTTTATACCTTCAAAACAAATGCCCCTGCCCCAGTAAGGTCCTTTCCAGGACTAGATAGTATTCTTGTCACACCCACCCCAGGCAAGAACTTGAACAACAGTTGTCCTCAGCCCATCTACATTCATGGTTCCAGGATCCACAAGAAGTGGTCATCCTTCAGCTTTGGGCCAGCTAATTGTTTTTGGTACAAGCCTAGATACTCAAGTTTGGAATAAACCTTTAATCCTTACACCCTATACTTCCCCTCCAGCCACTGCAGTTTGGTTTTCTACACCAGTCATAGAACCCAACATTTGGTCATCCACACATATTTTTCAATTTTTTAAATTTAAATTATAAACAATCTTATTTATATATCAATCTCAGTTCCCTCTACCTCCCATTCTCCAATACCCCCCATCAATCCCCATCTCATCCCTCTTCTGCTCCTTAGAAATGGTGAGGCCTTCTACTGGGTATCATCAAAATCTGTCACATCATTTGGGGCAGGGCCTAGGCCCTCCTCCATGTGTCTAGGCTGAGAGAGTATCCCTTTATGGGGAATGGGCTCCAGAGGTCTATTCATATACTAGAGATAAATACTGATTCACTACCAGAGGCCCCACAGACTTCCCAGTCCTCTTAACTATCACCACATTCAGGGAATCTGGGTCAGTCCTATGCTGGTTTCCAAGCTGCAGTCTGGAGTCCATGACCTCCCCGTTGTTCAGGTAATCTGTTTCTGTGGATTTCCCTACCATGGTCTTCATCCCTTAGCTTATCACTTCTCCCACTCTACAACTGGATTCTAGGAATTTGGCTCAGTGCTTAGCTGTGCATCTCTGCTTCTTCTTCCATCAGTTGCTAGATGAAACTTCTATGATGGCATATAAGGTAGTCATCAATCTCATTATCGGGGAAGGGCATTTAAGGTAGTCACTCCACTGTTGCTTAGATTGGGGTCATCTTTGTAGATCTCTGGACATTTCCCTAGGACCATATTTCTTTCTAAACCTATAAGGGCTCCCTCTATTAAGATATCTCTTCTTGTTCTCTTCTATTCTTCCCCTGACTCAATCTTCCTTTTTGCTCATGTCCTCCTCCCCCTCCTCTTCTCCCCTTCTCCTTTGCCTAACTACCTCTCCCATTCCCCCATACTTCCAATTTGCTCAGGAGATCTTGTCCCTTTCCCCATATCTGAAGGACCATTTATGTCTCTCTTAAAGTCCTCTTTGTTTCCTAGCTTCTCTGGAGGTGTCATCCACACTTCTTTGGGAAAACATTTTTCAGGGTAATATTTTTTCACCTCCTCTCATATCCACCCAATCTTCTCCTTGACCATGCCTCCTCAACCATCTCTCATAAATGACTTTCCAAAGGACATCCTTAGTGATGCCTTCACTACCTTAGATAAACTTAAAGATAAAGAAGTCAAGGAAGTGAAATAAATGTTTAAGAACTTCCAATTGAATCCACCTGTTGTGCCCTCAAGGAAGAGCTAGCCACTTCCAGCTAGGATTTTAAGTGCTTTTTCCAATTATTTCACAAGCAAAATTTACACTCCTTAGGTTCATTTACATCATGATGATTTTGATATCAATCAGCTGCTGACTAAGATCAATGACCAAAACCAGCTCCCAGATAAGGTTCCCCTTCATTTACCAAGTCTACTGAAAACACATTCTTTATCTAAAGAAGGCTTAGTTGGTCATCCTGCATATTCTGATGTAGACATGAGTCCCTTTCACAGTCTTTTTGCCTAGTTTCTGAACTTGAAATGCTGACTCTCCAGAGGAACAAAAAGCTGGCCTTAGTAGTTGAGGATAAATCATGTGTCTGGCTACTCTGCATGTTCTAGCCTTGACATAATCCATTACTGTATTTGTCATTGCCTCTTGTACTTGTATAATGCCTTCACTCCTTTTACTTCCTTTCTAAGCTAGAGCTAAACTGAATCTATGTCTTTATATAACTTAAGCTTCCAAACTATGTGGCCAAAGTGTAAATGAAGTAACTTCCCTATCAAATCCTTGTGTGTTATAGCTCTAGGATCTTCCAGAATATTTCCCTTCTATTCTTTAGTTGAGAAGTATGGACATATTAGCCCATCATATACTGCTTGAGTAAATATCCAAGTCTTTACATATCAAAGTCATTTGACATTCCTGGTATACAAACTATAAAGATTCTATTAACAGTATGGCAAGGCAATGTCTTTAAAGGTACCTTGATTCAGATCACCACTAAGAATGAATTTAAAACAAATTATTGATGTGATACTCCTCAAGAGTTTAGAGAATGTGGAATAACATAAACACAAGAGCAGAAGATAGGAAGAAAAAGTGAAAACCAGGGCAAAAAAATTAGTAAATGGGTACTAAAAAGATTAGTGAAACAGAGAACTGATACTTTCAAATAATAAACAATATTGGCAAACTCTTAGCCAAATTAACCAAAAGTAAAAGAGAAGGACCAACTAATAAAATTAGAGATGCACAGAGAGACATCAAACAAACTTAAGATAAAAGGAATGCCTTTCTAGGTACATTTAAGCTTACAAAGTTAAAACAAGAGCTAAAATAAATTATGAATTTATAGAAGTATATGACCTACAAGAATTTAACCAACATTATGTAAACATTTTAAACATATTTATTAAACAAGGAGATTGAAACAGTAATAAAGAAAAAAAATCTCCAGACCCAAAAAAAAAAAAAATGCCAAGTACCAGATGGACTCACAGTAAAGTTTACCAGACTTTTAAAACAGAACTATTACCAATGCTTCTCAAATTATTCCACAAAACAGAAATAGAAACAACAGTCCAAACAAAGCCAGTAATACCAAACCTGATAAAGCTGCAATTAAAAAAGAAAAGTAATGCTTGAGTGCTCTGACTAAGGCTCAGTAACATTGCAGAAGAAAAAAGCTAGGAGCCAGAAGACAAAGAGAAGGAGTGTGAAATAATATCTTCTAAATGTGACACAGTCATTGCAATCATGATCTCACAGGGGCAGCATCCTCCTGCACAAGACTGCGTCCATCAACAGTCAATCATGGACTGTGAGTAGCTTATGGGTCCCTACTACGTTTTGCTGAATTCGACAACAAATGGATTCTCGAGGATGCCAGCCATTCATTGTCTTTGGTTGTGCACTCATAAGTGAGGCCATCAGGCTTCCACAAACAGTTCTAAACCTGTAGTCACACAGGTAGCCTTGGTTAAACTCAGTAGGTTACAAAAAAAATACTAAAAGACATAAGCAAGGAAAAATGACTTGTAAGGGAAAAGAGAGGTTGCAGGAGTGGGAGAGAGTTTCAAAAAGATGGAGGCAGGTAGAGTAATCAGAATACATTATAAAAATGTATGAAATCATGAAAGGATACATCTAATACAAGTCATAATACAAATTAGATTTTTTAAATCTCATGATAGGAAAAGAATATTTTGGGTGTGTTGACTCAAGGAAGAGAAGCTAGAAGTAGCTGAAAGATTTACTCTATATTTCATAAATTTATTATGCAGTAGATTAACATGGAAAACTAGTTGAATGTAAACAAGTAAACTTAAGCTTCTTTTGTTTTATCAACCTCATTCCCAGGCCACAGGTACAATTTGATAGAAAACTCACTTTTATAAGTCATACAATTCTCTGTATTTTGAAATCTAGTGTGATTACATTGATGATCTCTAAAGTCAGTGTGGTAAGTCTGCTCATTAACCTTCAGTAAACACAAACTCCATCCAGTAGAGCAAAAGAATGGGGCAATTGTTTGTTTTCATCTTAATGAGTTTGATCTACAATTGATGGCATATATACCCTTTCCGGTCTTAAGTACCATAATCATTCTTTTCAGGGATGAGGTGGGTGGGTAGAATTGGTGTTTGCCTGTGGAGATGAGCTAAGGATACCAGGAAGCATCTCTTCTCTATTCCCCACATGTTCTGACACTGTAGATTCATGGTTTGAATGAAGACATTGATGTTTACTGAAATATTTATTTTCCTTTGAAAAATAAGCAATAAAACTTAGCTCCAAATAAAGAATGCATTGATTCTTCCTTGGGAGCTGGGAAGGAAACAGATAAATAAAAGAGGAAGAACTGAGGACATCCTCCAAAGAAATAATATGTTTATGCTTACATGCATATGTGTTGCACCATGTGTGTGTGCAATGCCTGAGAAGTCAGAAAATGGTGTTGGAACCCACAGAACTGTTGTAACAGGTGGTCGTGACCTGCCATGTGGGTTGTAAAACATGAACCTCTTTAGGAGCAGTGGTTATCACCATTATGGTCTTGAGTATTTTTTGTTCTAATGAGATAAATCTTGTGGGCCCTAAATAGATTCAGAATGGGGTTTGATCACTCTTCTGTTTATGTAATCAGATTGATGTGTAATGAGCTTTGGAAGGTGGCTTTTGATGATAATTTGAACATCTGTACATCAAGGAAACAGATTAAGTTTCTTCTGAGTGGATTCTCTCCCCAGGGCCTTCTCATCACACCTTGCAGAGGATCATTTTTTACCAAATCTCTATACTGCTTACAAAATCTCAAGGCTAAGGCTTGACTTGAATGCAGTGTATAAATTCTGAGTATCACTGTCTATACAGAGGTAGACCCAGATATGGAAAAACCCAATTCTATCATTGGCACTGCTTTCTCATATCTCATCAGAACCACCTTTGAATTCCCTAAGGTTTTGAGAAACAAAAATATCATAGAAAATGAAACTTCAAAGGGAATTTTGAGGAAAGAAAGTCTTTAAAGATGGTTAACCTACATTTCCCCAAAATGTGTCTCTTTAAAAGTCTTCTATTTCCTGTTACCTTAGCAGAAGGGTGTCCCTTAGTACTTAGCTAGTGTATTCATTGCAACTGATGGGGTGACATGAGGCTCAAAATCTTAGATTTTCAAAACCATTATAGAGACTCACATTGCTCTTCTGGGCTGCATCACTAAATAAGAAATATATATTTGATTTTTGGTCTCCATTCCTAGCACAGAGCTAGAAATTGTGTGGCATTTCAAAAGTGACAAAGGCACCAAGAGTGTCTCTCTCAAGAATGTGTGTGTGTGTGTGTGTGTGTGTGTGTGTGTGTGTGTGTGTGTGTACATCATTTCTCTGAAGGAGCATGAGTAGGCCAGTGTGCTGGTCAACATGGAACTAGACGTATGGGTGCTGTGAGCGTCCATGTGGGTGCAAGAAGCTAAACAGTGTTCCTCAGCAAGCACTCTTAACTACAGAGCCATCTCTCCCTCCCCAAGAGTGTCTTTTGTTCTAATAGCATGAATTTTGGTGGGTCCTAAATACTTTCAGAATGAAGCTTGACCATTAGATAAGCCTAGAGTTAATTAGAAGCTTGCAATTTTCAACTTTACTCCAAACAATGAGGAAAGGGGAAATAAATGGATATTTTAATTAATTATTTAATTGAGTAATTCTAATTATTCACCAGTGGTCAATGATTTAATAATTACATATACTTAATGAAACAACTAGAAAAATCCCCTAAACAAAGGCCTGCCTTTTTCTGAATAGAAATGGAGGTGTGGTGGAGAGCTGAGGGCTGGTGGGGGAAGGGATTAGGAGGAGAGGAAAGAGGGAAAACTGTAGCCAGGATGTAAAATAAATAATTTTTGAAGGTCTCCTGAACAAAGGTATTTGGAAAGTTTCTGAGTTGTCATATAGAGCTACATGCTAGAAGGATATCTCAAAGCTCCTAAAGGATTCAGAAGACCCTTATAGACTTCATCCTATCTATCGTTTCAGCTACTGTTAATGTGCATCTTTAGGAAGTATAGTTATTTCTTGAGTTCTGTATGTTGTTAAGCAAATAATAATACTTAAGAAGGAAAGTAATGGGAATCAGACTTTGCAGCCCAATTAAAAGTGTGGGTGCGTTGCATACACAATGCTCTATCTCTGAAATCTAAGGTAAGGCAATTTACATGAAATGGACTCTTAAATCACAGGGGTCTGAAGCTAGCTTGGCACAGTTTATGTAAAAATTGAACTTAGTTATAGGATGCCTAGTTCATGTTGGAGAGTTAGAGAAATGGTGCTATAGGAAAAGGGAAAACACCAATGTCAGATGTTGACCAGAGAAATGTAGGAAAGCCCAAAGGCATTTGTGATGGTTATAGATGAAAACAACAAGCCCTTGCTGCTTGAGCCTTCTTTCATTTGTCTCTAAGCAGCTTGCACTCAGCACATGGTCACTGCCATTCAGTGAATTTTAGTTTGTCAGTATTTCTTAAAACCTTTAACTCTAGCCCAATTATTCTACCTTGAGTGTGTTCTCCCTGCACATTGCAAATAGCCTGCCAACCATAACACAGTGCTTGCTCTTGTCAAACTCCCTCCTCAATATAAAAATAACAGTCTTCCAATGAAACATACCTGCTTATTGACAAAACAGCTAAACTTATACAATGGAAGGAGGAAAGCATCTTCAACAAATGGTGCTGGCATAACTGGATAATGGTGTGTAGAAGACTGCAGTTAGACCCATGTCTATCACCATGCACAAAACTTAAGTCCAAATGGATCAAAAACCTCAACATAAATCCAGCTACACTGAACCTCTTAGAAGAGAAAGTGGGAGGTACCCTTTAATGAATTGGTACAGGAGACTGCATCCTGAACATAACACCAGCAGCAGACACTGAGATTGACAATTAGTAAATGGGATCTCTTGAAACTGAGAAGATTTTGTAAGGCAAAAGACACAGTCAACAAGACAAAACAGCAGTCCAAAGAGTGGGAAAAGATCTTCACCAACCCCATAACTGACAGAGGGATGATCCCAAAAATATACAAAGAATTCAAGAAACTAGTAACCAAAACACCAAATAATCCAATTAAAATGGGGGTATAGAAATGAATAGAGAATTCTCAATAGAGGAATCAAAAATGGCTGAAAGACACTTAAGAAAGTGCTCAACATCCTTAGCCATCAGGGAAATGCAAATCAAGGCAACTCTGAGATACCATCTTACTCCTATCAGAATAACTAAAATTAGAAACACCAATGACAACTTATGCTTGAGGATGTGGAGAAAGGGGAACACTCCTCCACTGCTGGTGGGAGTGCAAACTTGTATAGTCATTTTGGAGATCAGTATGCAGTTCCTCAGGAAAATGGAAATCAGTCCTGGAAATTCCACTCTTAGCCATATACCCAAAAGATCCACATTCATGCAAAAAAAAAAAAAAAAAAAAAAAAAAAAAAGATGTCTGTTCACTTATGTTCCTAGCAGCATTATTTGTAATAGTGAGAACCTGGAAGCAACCTAGATGCCTCTCAACTGAAGAATGGATTTAAAAAATGTGGTACACATACACAATGGAGTACTACTCAGCAGAAAAAAAAACAATGGAATCTTGAAATTCACAGGCAAGTGGATGGAACTTGAAGAAACCATACAGAGTGAGATAACCCAGTCACAAAAAGAGCAACATGGTATGTATTCACTCATATATGGATTTTAGACATAGAACAAAGGATCACCAGCCTATAATTCACACCACCAGAGAAGCTAGAATACAAAGAGGACTCTAAGAGATTCATACAAAGTCCTTCAAAGAAGAGGAAAGGAAAAAGATCTCCTGAGAATACTGGGATTAAGGGGGGGGGGGTAGTGAGTGGAGAGGAAGTTAGGAAAAAGAGAATGGGAGAAGAGGAGGTAAGAGGAGAATATGAGGGATCAGGAAGATTGAGTCTGGTGAAGAGTAGAGGAGAACAAGAAAAGAGATGTGTTTGAGTTTAATATCCCTTTAAATACTGATTCATCCAGCATTTATTCTGTTATTCCTATGTTACCAGTAAGTTTTCCTGCCAGCCTGGTCCCATAGCCGCGCCAGACCCAAATAACACACAGAGATGCTGTATAGATTAAAGCTGTTGGCCTATTTTTATCATTTCTTACTGGCTAGTTCTGTTTTAAATATTAAACTATTTATATTAATCTAAGTATTTCCACGTGGTCTTTGCTTACCAAAGAGAGGTTCCTGATTTCTGCTCTTTTTGTCCTCCATGTTGAATCTCCCTCCTACCTCCTCCCGAAACCTCCTTGGCTCCTAGTCCTGCCTATCTTGCTTTCCTATTGGCCAACAGTGCTTTTATTCATTAACCAATAAGAAAAACATATTTACAGAATGGCATCTCCCATTATTCCTATATGTGAGACACCATGCTAAATAAGGGGCCTTCTTTGATTAAGAGAACAATGCTTCATGTATCTTATAATCCAGTGGGAAAGATAAAGACTGAACAATTCAAAAGATAGCTAAACTAGGAAGGAGAAAGACAAAGAGATGGGTGGGGAAGAGGCTCCTCATTACTTTTGTTGTGTGCATGTGCTTGTTAGAGGCCAAAGGACAATGTAAAATGTCATTTCTAGAGTGCCTTCCATATTGTCAAGGGTCTCTCACTGCCCTGAAACTTCTGAAATGGACCAAGATGGCTGGCCATGAGATTCCACAGCATGGGCATTATAAGTGTGTATTGTCACCCTCAGCTTTTTATTTAAACACTAGTCCTGGAAGTCTAACGCAGGTGCTCATGCTTGAACAAAGCAAGCATTTTACTAAGTGAGCTATCTCCCCAGTCCTTATCATTAACCACAACTTTTTATTCAAGACTACAGGAGATGACACCCAACCCACGGTAACCTCGCTAAACTACCCATGGCACACAAACTGAATATATAGTTTCATAGTATTTCTATCACTATATAATTGTTAATGTTTTCCTTAACTATCTTCTTCATGAAACCATAAAATACCTGTAGTAAGTGACTAGTATTATAGAACTGTCTTAGTATTTCCATCATATCTGGCACATAGTAGAAACATACTAAACTCTTTGAATGAATGAAGCAAAATCACGTAATTTTATTTCAACATCTAAGCTATTATAAACAGAGCATATGACTTTAATGGGTTATAAAAGTTCTCTTTGCAGCCATAATTCAGCTTAACTCTCCTTGGCTATAACTTGGGTGTGTTCTTATAACAAACTTGGGCAATAATCACTTTTCATAATTTCCAGGAAAGGAGCTTCCTAAGTAATCCTTAATAAGCATTGGGAGGTCTGTGTGTTGGCACAAAGATTAAGGAGGGATGGTTTTAGCATGGGAAGGAAGGAAGAGAAGAGAAGAAACAGTTAGATAATAGAATTGTAAAGGGCAAGCCACACTGAATGGGGAAACCTAAGGTGAGAGCTGAAAGAGCTTGGCAGAATCTTAAGAGCAAACGTGCATTGGATGACTACTTTTGTTTCAAGTGTACACATGCCTCTGGAACTCCCTGAAACCTTTTTCATGGGGGGGAAATCCCACCTACAGGATCTGGATGAGAATTTCCTTTAGTCCTCCAGAAATTAGTCCCTTGATGATATTATTACTCATTTCCTGGAAAAGTCATTGCTGGTGATCTTGACCTTCAATGCCTAAAGGGATGAAGAGTCATTCAGTTCCTAATTCAAGAATAATGGGTAGAAATCACTCAGGAAAGTCTCACAAAGCAATCTTTTCCATCATCTGGTTCATTATAAACTCTTCAAACAGGCTACTGGTCCTTTTAGGCATATTCTAGCTGAATCAGTATAATACCAAACTTCCCAGCCACGTGGAAATTGAAATCTATGAAGGACATTATTTCTAGTTATAAAAACTGTCCTCATAATTGGAATCTGAAGCAATGATACACCCAGTGATTTTCTGACCTCACAGAAAATCATACCTGTAACCTGAAGTTTGGTATACCATCTCCATTTCCAGTGGCATTGCAATTACCTATGTTTCTTTATTTGTCTTGACAACTCTAGTCATGTTTACTCTGTTGCTATTGGTAACAGAATCTTATCTTCAGGGAAAATATATTTTTATTACCATTACCTATGTGTGATGAATTAGCAGGCAGAAAGTCACTTTTGAGAATAATCTGTGCATCATTTCTTACTCTCATGCCAGATTCTAATAACACCTGTTCAGGCTGAAAATTATTTCAACCTGTGGGTTTAAACTCTACACCTTAGCAAGCAGAAACTATTTTCTGCTCCACTCTAGAGTCCCTGTAACTTAAAGAATCTTATGATCTACTTTCATGCTTAGGGCAGCCTGAGTTTTTGATGCCATGTTGCAGGCATACTTGTGTGTGTTTATAAGAAATGACGACTCTGGCCTGAATGTTCCATTTGATGTAGAAAAGTAAGTTCAAAGTTGACCTCAATCCAGACATTCAATCAGAAGATGACATCCACTATGACTGTCATAAAGTACATGTGTCATGAATGACTCTCACTTATTAACTGTCCCAAAGACAACTTTACATGTAACTACTTAATGTCATCTTTCACACAATAGACTCATGTTACAGAAACCATAGTGACATGTATAAATTCATCAATTTGTTTACAAATGAAAGAAAATGGAGAAGGATATAACCAAGATACAACTTAACCTGTATAGTGAAAGCATTTACTTTAGGTTTTGAGGTAGGATTATACTTTGTAGCCCTGGCTTGCCTGGAACTCACTATGTAGACCAGGCTGGCCTTAAACTCACAGAGATCTATCTACCTACCTATGTCCCCTGAGTACTAAAACTAATGGCATGCACCACTACATCTAGCATTAAAGAATTTTTATATAGTTATAAATGTATTGATTTTAGCACTTACTGAAGTAGTAAACTAATATGGATATTATTTATTGCATAATAATACCTAGATGCTGGAAACTTACAGTAGATTTTCACTTTCATTTTCATTCTTTTTTTCCATATCCTTGCAGAACTTTCAGGATGGTTTTAGCCTTACTGACAATATGTTTTTATCATGAAAAACGTCCCCCAACATAAATGGTTGACTGCCAATATCTAATAAAATCTAAGGATTTTTCTCTGTTCTCACATTTCTGGAAAAGATTGGTGTTACTTATTTTCCTGCCTCGGACAGTAATGCAACAAGTGAAGTTGTAGTCACAACTTAGCAATGTGGCTCATATGACTTATTTGAACAGAGTTTCACTTAGTAAATTGTGTTCCCATAAATGAAAGTTTAAATATTAAAGTGTAGAGAGTCCAGGAGAAATCTAATACAGAAAACAGTCATGGAAATGGTAAGTTTGGTGAAAGAAAACATCAGTCATAACTTTGTCTAACAAGGGTCAATGTCATAATGGCTTAGGAGCTCTAACAAGTCACTTCTAAAAATCTCTACTTCAACAACAGAGTGTCACAGTTTGTGAATAGAAGAAAATATGTAAGCACTAAGTATTAGACTGGGGAGAATAGTATATTTGTCCAAATAGACAAACACCAATTTTGTCAGATCTAAATTTACAACTAATCTTCAACTGCCAAAGTTGAGTATCCACACGCACAGAAATGGGGAGCTTCTTTGCTTCCACTCTCCAGAGTCTGAAGACAACAACTCCTTGATCCCAAGGCCAAAGGAAACAATGACAGGATTGAGTTTTTGTTGTTGTTGTTGTTTTTAATGATTTAAAGTCAAGTCAGTTGTCAACTCTCAGAGCTTAGTCATAATGTTTTTAAGTATACGTTTTATCTCTTAGTAACTTAGGAGGTGTGTGTGTGTGTGTGTGTGTGTGTGTGTGTGTGTGTGTATGTGTGTGTGTGATATAAGTTATGAAGCTATGAAGAACGGACATATAAAAAGATCCTACACATCTCTCCCTCTCTAACCAGGGACCTTCTTCTGGTTAACATTTTGATGTGAAAAGCATTTCTATGTGGATTTATTCAGAAATTAAAATTCTGAACAGAGGTCTGAAGCATATGGGAGAAGGAAACAATGCTCTGAATAGTGAGCAGGCTATGTAATAGGCCTCTGACAATGCTAAGACAATTGAAAGCATACCAAAAAATGTTAACATAATTGGACTAGAAAGAAAGCTAAGTGTCAGATCACTAGGGTCTTGGAAACCATGTTATTCTCATTTGTATATCCCTAACCTCAAAACAATGGATTACAAAAGTCCCATTTAACAATTATGCTATACATATTTAAGCAAATAAATTGGATATAAGCCAACTAGATTCAGGGAAACCTTTCAGGAGACAATTATAACAGACTAGGAAAAGAATTTATGTATCTTAGGTAAGGTAAAAGTAGAATAAATGGATGGAAATGGACAAGTATAGGAGGAAGAAAACATGCTGTACTTGTTGAAGTATTGAGTACCTTCAGTTTCTGTTATGTCCAATTTGGTGGGGCCATTTGCCTAAAAGTGAGAAACACTAAAATAGGGACAGATGTCAAAGAGAAAGCATATGGCCCTACTGTTAAACTTGGACTGTCTTTGAAACTCAAATTTTAAGTAGGCTATTGGGTGTGATGTATAGCTTTTAATAATTCATGGGCATATTTTGACCATATGCTTACAAGTTTACATAAAATTTTCAAATTTCAAGGAAGATGTACCTGCGATTTTGTGCTGCTGTAATTGGATAATTTGTAATAAATAACTCCAATCTGGCACTATATAATAATTTTGGACAAGGAATTAGGTTCCCAATATGTGCCATTTAAGGACACATTCAACCATAGAAGACATAAAATTAACCACTAAGTTTAAAACTCTTCTCACAAGAGAAGTTACAAGAACAGTTTCCCAGGTTATTTCAATCAGCAGGAAAGACAAATACACAAGCATAATGAATTCCAAGAAGAAACATGATAAGCATAATATCAAAACAAAAATTCTAGGACTCTATTACTAACATACATGTGAAATGCCAGCTAAAACATTCTCAGTCCTCACACTTTTATATGTAATATACAATGTAGATGAGTAGGGTGGATCTATAACAGCAATGAACAGTTGGTTTAAAGAGAAAATCTGATAAAATTCTATATTCACCTATAAACTATTTTATACTAATCAAATATATGAGGAGTCAACTAAATATATAGGGAAATTATTTGGTAAAAATCTAAAACACACTCCTAATTTTAAAAGTCCTAAAAAAGATTTTTTCCCAGTCTGTAGGCTGCTGTTTGGTCTTGTTAACTGTGTTTTTTGCCTTATAGGAGCTTCTCAGTTTGAGGAGGTCCCATTTATTAAATGTCAATCTCAGTGTCCGTTCTACTGGAGTTATGTTTAGGAAGCGGTCTCCTGTACCAATTTCTTTCAGGGTACCTCCCACTTTCTATTCTAAGAGGTTCAGTGTAGCTGGATTTATGCCGAAGTCTTTGATCCATTTGGACTTGAGTTTTGTGCATGGTGATAGAAATGGGTCTATCTGCAGTCTTCTACACACCATCATCCAGTTGTGCCAGCACCATTTGTTGAAGATGCTTTCCTCCTCCCATTGTATATTTTTAGCTGTTTTGTCAAAAATCAGGTGCTCTGTAGGTATGTGTGTTAATGTCAGGATATTCGATTTGATTCCATTGGTTTACTTGTCTATTTTTTGTGCCAATACCAGGCTGTTTTCAGGACTATAGTTCTGTAGTATAGCTTAAAGTCAGGAATGGTGATGCTTCCTGAAGTTCCTTTATTGTACAGCATTGTTTTGGTTATCCTGGGTCTTTTGTTTTTCCATATAAAGCCGATTGTTATCCTTTCAAGGTCAGTGAAGAATTGTGTTGGGATTTTGATGGGGATTGCATTAAATCTATAGATTACTTTGGCAAGATTGCCATTTTTACTATGTTTATCCTGCCTATCCAAGAGCATGGGAGGTCTTTAACTTTCCTGGTATCTTTTCTAATTCCTTTCTTTAAAGACACAAAGTTTTTATTATATAGGTCTTTCATTTGTTTGGTAAGCATTACCCCATGATACTTTATGTTGTTTGTGGCTATTGTAAAGGGTGAAGTTTCTCTCATTTCTTTCTCAGCCCCTTTGTGGTCTTTATATAGGAGAGCTACTGATTTTTTTGGATTTATCTTATATCCTGCTAGTTTGTTGAAGATGTTTATCAGCTGTAGGAGTTCCTTGGTAGAGTTTATTTGGGTAGCTTATGTAAACTATCATATCATCTGCAAATAGTGACTTCTTCCTTTCCAATTTGTATCCCCTTGATCTCCTTTTGTTGTCTTATTGCTTTTGCTAGAACTTCAAATACAATAGTGAAGAGATGGAGAGAGAGAGCAGCCTTGTCTTTTTCCTGATTTTAGAGAAATTGCCTTAAGCTTCTCTTCATTCAGTTTCATGTTGGCTGTTGGTTTACTCCAGTAGCATAGACAATGAGAGTGACAATTAGTAAATGGGACCTCCTCAAACTGAGAAGCTTGTGTGAGGCAAAGGACACAATTAAGAAGACCAAATGGCAGCCCACAGATCTTCAGCAATCTTTTATCTAACAGAGGGATGATTTCCAAAATATACAAAGAACTCAAGAAACTAGTTAAGAAAACACCAAATAACTCTATTTTTAAAATGGTCTACAGAATTGAATAGACAACTCTCAATAGAGGAAATAAAAAAGGCTGAAAGACACTTAAGAAAATGCTCAGCATCCTTAGCTATCAGGGAAATGCAAATAAAAACAACTTTGAGATACCATTGTACTCCTGTCTAAATGGCTAAAATTAGAAACACCAATGACATTTAAGGAATTTCTCAACATCCTTAGCCATCAAGGAAATGCAAATCAAAAAGACCATGAGATACCATCTTACACCTGTCAGAATAGCTAACACTGATGACAGCTTATGCTGGAGAGGATATGGAGTATGGGGAACATTCCTCCATTGCTGGTGGGAGTGTGAACTTGTACAGCTGCTTTGGAAATCAGTATGATATTTCTCAGAAAATCCTGAATCAATCTACCTTAATATGCCCAAAGTATACACACTCACACCACAAGGACATTTATTAAACAATGTTTATAGTAGCATTACTTGTAATAAATAGAACCTGGAAACAACCTAGATGTCCCTGAACTGAAGAATGGATAAAAAAATGTGGTACACTTATATAATGGAGTATTACTCAGACCAAATAATAATAATAATAATAATAATAATAATAATAATATCTTGAAATTTATAGATAAATGGATGGAACCAGGAAAAAAAAAACACATCCTGAGTGAGGTTACCCAGACATAGAAAGACAAATACAGTATTTATTCATTCATAAGTGGCTATTACATGTAAAACAAAGGATAAGAAGACTATAATCCACAAATCCAGAAAATCTAGGTTAAAAAGCAGCACACTAAGAAGGACACACATGAAAGGCCTCATGAATGGAAAATGGTTAAAATCTCCTGGGTAAACTGGGAGGGTGCTGGTAGGGAGGGAGTAAAAATAAGGATTGAAAAGGATGATTTTGGGAAGGGACTGATGGGGAGAGCAATAAAAGAGACACCATGATTATGGGAAACATTATAGGGTTGGGGGATAGCTGGTACTAGAGAAATTCTCAGGGATCCACAAAGACGACCCCAGCTAAGACTCATGGCAATAATGGAGAGGATTTCTTAATGGGCATTAATTACCCTGTAATCAGATTAGTGACTACCATAATTGACATCATAGAATCTACGTCCAGTAACTGATGGAAGCAGATGCAGTGACTTAAAGCCAAGCACTTGGTTGAGCTCCTGCAGTTCACTTGAAGAGAAGAAGGAAGAAGTATATGAGCAAGGGCGGTCAAGATCATGATGGGGAAACCCACAGAGGCAACTGACCTGAGCTAGTGGGAGTTCACAGACTGGACTGGCAGCTAGGGTACCTGCATGGAACTGAATTAGACCCTCTGACTGTGGATGACAATTTCATGGTTTGATCTGTAGGGGGCTGGCCGTGGCACCAGGACCTATCCCAGCTGCATGGAGTTTTTATGTAGCCCCTTCCCTATGGTGGGATACCTTGTTCAGCCCATGATACAGGGGAGGGGCTTGGTCCTGACTCAACATGGTATGCCAGAATTTCCTGACTCCATAAGGAAGGCCTTACTCCCTCTGAGGAGTGGATGGTGGTAGAGGGAGAAGAGGTGGGGGCAGGGAGGAAGGGGAAACTGAGGCTGGTGTGAAAAATAGAAAAAAATAAAAATACTTAAAATATATTCTGGAGGCTAAAGACAATCCCATAGAAGTAGACATAACAGAGAGACAGGCAGATTTGTTAACAGGTCCAAAGTGTCCCACTTTCTCCAACAAGACTCACAGGCTCATATATTTGAAGATTTAGGAAGTGGAAATATTGTTGGAGTAGGTGTGACCTTGTTGGAGAAAGTGTGTCACTGGGAGTAGGCTTTGAGATTTCAGAAGCCCAAGCCAAGTCCAGCACACACTTGCTCTCTCTTTCCCTCTTATTGCTGCCTACTGATCCACATGTAGAACTGACAGCTACTTCTCCAGTCCCTGCCATGACAACAATGGACTAAATCTCTGAAACTAAGCAATTCCCAATTAAATGATTTCTTTCATAAGAGTTACTATCGTCATGACCTCTGTTCTAAGCAAAAGAAACTGACTAAACAGTGTATGTATGTACAAGAAGCAAGCATTCTTATAAGTCACCTGGCATAATTTCCAGCATAGCCTATTAGTGAAGTGAGTCACAGCCCTATTCCAGATTCTGAGGATGGAGGAATACATGACCCCTCTTCATGAAAATAGCAAGTGCATGTAAGAAGGATAATTGAAAGTGGTTACCATGGAAACTATGATTATTTCATAATAGATAAGTCAAATAAGTTGGGGTTATTTATCAAATAAATAAGCAAGGAAGTAAGTAACTAAACAATATGAAATACCAATTCAGGTTAACGAAAGTTCAGAGATTTTAGTCCTTTATCTTGTAGCTTGTATGAAATCAGTCCTTATCTATTCATTTCTTAGATGTTATGCTTCTCAAAATCCGTGATTTGAGATACTTTGAGAAACATGACAAAATAATTTCCTTTGGTGAATCAAAATGTACTTACTTAATTTATAACAAGTACTTAGATATTTATTTGAAGTCATGTGTTACTAAGGAATCTCACTTTAAATGTCAGATCCATTAACACCATGTTCATGGAATCCGCCTTCACACATATTTTATTAAGAACTATAGATAAAGTATGCTGTTGTTGAAAATATAAAACATATTATTAAATGCAAAATCTCGTTTAATAAGTATCCTCAAATTGTCAAAATTACATGATATAGCTATTTTCAAATCAGATTAACCATCTCTGTTGCCACTAATTTGCTGATATATACACAGAAAATTTTTCTGAAAGAGAAATGTTGTGGGACCATAATATTTAAGTCTTTTCAACATATCAGTGAAAAAAATGTTAATTTTAATTTTTGTCTATTCAAATAATTCAGTTCTTTAATTTTAATAGCTGCAAAAATGCTACATACTAATGAAAGGTTTTACAAGTCAAATTTACTTTTACTGTAATATGCTTCTTACAGAGAAGAGAGTTTTGTCACCTGTGTATATTCATATTTGTTAAATGTCTTCTTTACACTCAGGTAACTTGAGACAATCTTGAGCACATTCTGTATCGCAAGCCCTATTGGGAATAAGCACATGTATATGTGGTTACATGTACTTAATTTATAAAAAAAAAATACTAAGATAATTTTTTTCAAGCTGTGTTTAACATTAACACCATGTTCACTAGATATTAGAAATTAAATACAACTTGGAGAAGATACATTGAATTGAATAAAATCTTTAGTCAAATGTCTCCTCTAGTCAAAATGCATTAACAAAATGAAGGAAGTATAAGGGCTGAGAAACTGAAGCGGCTTTCATGGAGGGAGAGTGGGAGCAGACTTTCCTCTTGGTATATGCCACGTCACTACTGAATTGGCAAAGAAAAGAAATATGCATCTGGGCAACAAAGCATAATTAAAGATAAGTGCATTAAATGCCATTAGCTTCTCAAAATGGAAGCCCTTGAGTACATGGGCAATTTTCTAGGCCCTTTTACCTGCCTCTACCTAATTCTGCTTGTTTGCCCCTTTATGGCTCATTAAAATTCAGCCTGCAGCTGTGCTTGTTCAGGCCTCAGTTCTCAGTCACCCAGAGCCAGCTTGAGTGTGTGTTCTTCCATTAAACAAAGCTTCTTACCAACAATGTTAAAAATGTGTTTGAATAAACTTTCTATAAAGAAGCCCTCCAGGCAAAAAGCTTTACGAAATATGGCCTTACAATTTTCCTAATTACCCTAGGGGGGCTACATATGCTAAAGTTACTGTTCATTCATTTATTGAGTTTTGTCACTATTTCTGACACCTTGCAAGACTATTCAGTACCTTCACCTTCTTGACTAGAAACTATTCTGTTATCAGAAATGTGACATTTTGGATCCCTGATGGAAGGAATTGCTCTTCTTAAAGATGGAGTTGAAAACATCCCTTACACTATGCATCATACCTCCTACAAAACACCATTAGACCTATCCCCTGGGTACCACAATCAGTAGCAATTGGGTAATCTTCCTAATCAAACATTTTTTGTTCACGTTCAGTAGACCTCACAGATACCTGTTCATGCATTTCCAGCCCTATTTTCAGTAAAGGGAATGTGGGAGATGACCCGTACATCTGGACTACTTAAATAGTTCATCTTGCTCTGTAGAAAACAATGCTGGGCTCCAGACAGCATCATTTGGAATAAAGCCCACTTCCTCCATTCCTTGTTCTTTCCAGGTTCATTCAGAAGCAGTTCTAAGTTCCTGTAGGAGACTTATCAACAAGATAAAGCCAATCTGAGCCTATGAAATACTGTTATTTCTCTCATAAATTTAGATGTGTATAAACATGTATGTATATATAATTTCTATAAACTAACATAGTGTATTAAAGATTGAATAATGCTTCACTAGGATATCAGGAGTTAATCTCTGGGATCTGTAAATGTGACACTTTTACTAGGGAAGCACATTACAGGTGTGATTTAGTAAAGAATTTTGAAATGGAAAGATAATTTTGCATTAACTATATGAGCCCTAAATGTAATCATGCAATCATTTGGTATTTGCTCATTACTCTCCTAGAAAAGACAGAGCTTTGCAAAGGTCTCATGTTTTGACTGCAGTACTGCATTACATTCTCTTAAAGTCTTATTCTAGTAACTGGGAATTCTGAACAGAGAATTATAAACCTGAACTAGGACCTACATGATCCCTAACCCTAGTTTCTGTCCATTAATCTCTGTTTACCTAGTACACCAGTTGAAGATAACATTGGGATCTGTGCCTTAAGGTTGTCTTGGGATCTCACAGCTTGGCTTCAAGTTCTAAGAAATGCCTAGCAAGTTAATCACTCCTGTTAGTCTGTAAATTTTCTTCATATTTTTAAAAATACACTAACAATTTCTAACACAGCAATTGGAAGCTGGTATTCACAGGTGCCTTACACATGATTAAGTCTCACAAGTTGAGATAGAATTAAACCTCTGGTGTTAAGAACTTTTGTTATCAAGAGTGGACCACCACAATGGTTCTGACAAGTTCAGAGTTCTAGAGATACTAATGATCTACCACTAACATGTGGCCTTGAACTCTACAAGAGCTCATGCATTGGCTCTTACACATCTGTGTTCTGACTACAGTGTCACCTTCCATTTATAATGACTGAAGATATTAAGGATTGTGGCAGTTATAATTTAACCTATGAACATTCTCTCAAAGCCATCCAAAAGTAGTCAACCAACCTGCTTCATAGGATTTGTGCCTTGTCAGGAAGTCATTTTATGCCCTCTAAGGGCTTTTTCACCTGTTGCTCTATAATGCCAAAGTTAATTTTTGATCATTATTTTTCTTACATTCAATATATTTATATGCTGACATTGTATTCTGTTTTCTTTTTCCCAGAGCTGGCTATGGAACCCAGGGCATCATGCTTGCTTGGTCAGTGTTCTAGTACTGAACTGCATGCTCTTGGAAATCTTAAGCAATGCAGAATAGGAGGTATATATTCTGTGAATGAATAGCACCACTGTTCCCAATCATTATACAAAAATTCATGCTTATCTTTCTGTATGCCGTCAGTGCATGAATGGCCAGGGTTTGGTCAATGTTAAAACACACCACACTGCTGTGAGAATGGAGGAATGAAGCTGAAAGAGTTGAAATAAATCTTTGCAGACACTGTTGTTTCATAACTATGCTGTGCTTAGATTTTGCCACATATATTGAGACATGAATTTGTGACCACAAAAAAGAACAAATTATAGCAGCAATGTCTAAGGGAGTAACTGAAAGTCAGTACTCACAGGTGCAGCGTTCATGATGTAGTCTCATAAGCAGTGAGAGAACTAAATACATAATGTTGGGAACCTGCAGTAGCAAGACACTATGTATCACTCCAATCCAAATACGTTTCAAAAAGCCACAGCACATGTACAGATTGATTATAAAAAGTAGGAAGTTGTTCAGGAAAGACATGAAGTGGGTATTATGGATCACATTAAAAAGATTAGGAAACTATGACTCAAGGAAAAATACAATTGCTGAAGTGTTGTGAAAGAATCTTTTTGTATACTGTGAAGGTGTGTTTCCCTCATTGGTTTAATAAAGAGCTAAATGGACAATAGCAGGAAGAAATTAGGCTGGACTTGAGGACAGGGAGAGAGCTCTCTGGGATGAAGAAGGACAGAGTCACTAGGAAAGGTGGAAAGAAGCAAGATGAACTTTTCATGCTAAGAAAAGTTACTGAGCCATGTGGTAGTACATAGATTTAAAATGTGGGTTAATTTAAGTTGTAACAGCTAGTTAGTAACAAGCCTAGGTTATTGGTCAAGTATAAGTATTTATAATTAATAATACATCTCCTTGTGGTTATTTCGGAGCTAGCTAGTGGGACACAAAATTCTGCCACACCCAAGATTGTACAGGTAAACAGATTTGAGACTCAGACCTGTTTGTTTGTTTGTTTGTTTGAACATGATATTAGTATATTTTTCAGATTATAAATCACCATACTTAGTTCCTAAATGCACCTGTAAGAAACATTCAAGTCCCCCCTCCCATATCGAGTCTGCATGAGGTATCACTCCAGAGGGAATGGGTTCCAAAAAGCCAGTTAATACACTGGAGATAAACACTAGTTCCACTGCCAGCAACCCCATAAACTGCCCAAGCTACCCAACTGTCATGAACAATCACAAAGGGTCTAGTTCAGTCCCATGCAGGTTCCCCAGATGTCAGTCCACAGTCTGTGAGCTCCCACTAGCTTGGGTCAGCTGTTTCTGTGGGTTTCCCCATCATGGTCTTGACCCATTTGCTCATGTAATCCCTCCTCCCTGTCTTTGACTGAACTCCAGGAGCTCAGCCCAGTGTTTATCTATATATCACTGCATCTGCTTCCATCAGTTACTGGATGAAACCTCCATGATGACAATCCTTAATCTGATTACAAGGGAAGTTCAGTTCAGGTACCTTCTCCATCTGTTCAGCCTATATGTTTTTCCTGATCCTTATTAAACCACGATAGGGGTCATCCTTGTGGGTTCCTGAGAAGTTGCCCAGTGAAGTCTAGTACTTTCTTATACAGTTCCTGTCTGATTTACTTATCCATTCGTGAAACTGAGTATCCACATCCCTAACTACTGAGATATTGCTCTCCATTTATTCATGACCACTCATAGTTGCTTTATATATTTAGGTGCTCTGTTACATATGCTTGATCAATTGGGCCCTTTAACACTAAATATGGCAACTTCTAATTTGTGACTTTAAATTGCATTTCATTGATAACTCCAGATACTGACATATTTCCACATTCTTATTTACCATTCATATATTATTTTGAGGCTATGGATGTAGCTCATCAGTAGGACATTTGTCTAGCATTCAAGAGGTTCTAGGTTCAATCACCAGCACTAAAAAAAATCACATATTATCTTTGGTGAAGAATTTATTCAAATATTTTGCCCATGTTTTCATTGGGTTGTTTTCTTATTATTGAATTTTCAATATTCTGAATATAAAGCTTTTGTTAGATTTGTTCTTGGGTATCTGTAAATGCTGTGGAAACAAGAATCTACAGGTGGATACTCAAATTTCTTGTTCAAAATAGTGTGGTATTTTTTATAGAACCTATATGCCACCCCCAATATAATTTAAAGCACCTCTATGTTACTTATAATGACTACTGTAAGCAATGATATATAAATAGTCATGCTGTATTGATTAGCGATTATGACAAAAAGCTATTACACATTCAATACAAATGCAATTTTTTTTTGGTTCCTAGAGACAAGGTTTTCCTGTATAGCTTTGGAGCCTGTTTTGGCACTCGTTGTGTAGACCAGGGTGGCCTCAAAATCACAGAGATCTGCTTGCCTCTGCCTTCCGAGTACTGGGATTAAAGGCATGTCTCACAAACACAATTTTTAAAATAACACTTTAAGAGAGTAGAGATATAGTTTTCTAGTTGAGTGCCTATCTGGCATTTGTAGGTCCTGGGTTTAATGCTCAACTCTAAAATGAATTAATAAATGAAATAGCATTTTTAATATACAGTTGGTTGAATTCACAGTTGCGTGAAACCCACAGATATGGAAGCCCGAGTACATTTGTCTTTTTCTTATCCAATATGCCTTCATATGGGGCATATAAGGCATGGTCAAGGTAGCTTTTAAGTGTGCCTTATCTTCAACTTTCTTTTGGATCCTCTTGAATCTTTCCTTGTTAATGCTTATGATTACCCAATCTGCTTCAAATATTTCAAGAGTGTGTTTAGCTCATCTATAGCTCTCTCATTTTCAATGTACTTCATTTAAATTTTGGCTCGATTTCTGTATGCCTCAACCAGAACCCCAGTACAACAGAACTGTGGGTTTCCCCTCTCAGTTTCTACAAGACTTGATCTTTTCGTTAGATAGTGTTGTAAATCAAATCAGGTTTCTAGAGTAGAACCAGGCTTTAAAGAGCATCACAGATTTCTAGGAGGTGATCTAAGTCTATAGTTAGTAAAAAAATGACTGGATCAAATATTCAATAAGAAAATAGGAAGAAAATGGGAACATATAACATATGAACTATATGCATTCAAATGCAGAACAAGATAGACATACCTACAGAGTAACAGACCTTCATGCCAATAACTTTCACTGCAGGTCATGTTAAAGAGGTATCACTAACTTGGAGTATATGTATAGATGTGTATAAATATATGTTTTTTAATATCTGTGACATGATACAGATTAATTAATTTGGAGTCTACACAGATTGCTCATGAGTTAGTGAGTGTTTAACCAATGCTATAAACAATGACCACTAACATATGATATATATATTCTGCAGAGATGGTAGACTTCCCAAAGCATTATATCTATCAATAATATCCAGAGCCCACAACACAGTTACTTCTCTTTTTAACCAAGCATACAAGTAAATTGGAAAATCATCTTCATATATTTGCAGCAAATTTCAAGTAAGTGCTAAAATATACACTTACATTTAGGTAACAAGCTTTTATATGTTATTTTCAATTTAGGCACCATCCTTCCTAGAAACTTTCTGGAGAACTTGAACTCATTGGAAATAAAGAAATAAGATAAACCCATTTTTAGTCTACTTAATGCCTAAAATGTAAGACCTATTCTTATCCCAGCCAACCAACACAAGATAAAAGCTTTAAAACATATAATTCAGCCTACATCCAGAACAAATTTCTGTAGTCCATTTCTTCATTACAGTTCCCAACCAGCTTTTTTTCCATCCTAGGTTTGCCCTTACTTGGTATTGACTTTGAACACCTAATGTGAAGGCCTCCTATTGTCTACCACTTAGGAACATAAAGAGTCAATTAAGTGCTACCTTAGCAGGATCTATTGTGAAAATTGCTCCTGAAGGGATGTAGGAACTCAAAATCAAAGTAAAACTGTACTCTCTAGTTCTTGTATATTAAGAAACATCAGTAAATTTATAACTTTAACCCTCTAGTGTGGATCCAACTGAAGATAAAATTTATCAGCCCTTCTATCAAGTATAATAGCTTTGTGCTCATATTATCTATCTTATTCCTTAAAAAAGAAAATCAACCATGTATAACCAGATAACCTGCCCTGAACTTCTATTTGTATTTCTCTAGCTATGTCCATGTGTATAACAGTTTATCACTGAGCTAGAGAAGTTAGTAGGGACCACAAATCACAATCACTTTGCTCACACTTTCTCTTGTTAAGTTTTAATTTATCTTTGGATGTCCACTAGAAAACACAGTGAATTCAGAGTGACACTAACCTGAGGAGTGACAAGATGTGAAACTTAAGTAGATAGATGCCCTAAACTCCCTGAACTCAATTTTCTAAATAGATCCTCAATAAATGGTAGCTACAATAGTATCCAGAGTTATGGTTCTCTATCTCATTCAATAGATAACTCCATGATTACATCCTATCATCAAGTTGCTCAAATTGTCATAAATTATAAGAGTCCAGGTCTCTTGAAAATATCACTTTTGGATGGTTTTGTGTTGTAAGTGCAAACTGATATAGTTAGTACTCCCCCTTTTAGAGTTCATATATCCATCTGGCAGCCCTCTAGTGATAGTATAACAGGGATTCAGCAATGTCTATCTACTTTGGAAGACATTTTTCTTTCTTTCTTTTTTAATTTATTTTATATAACAAAGTCCAATTAAATGAAAACAAACATTTATACACAATATTTGGAAATTTGGGCGTTGTTCTTTCCAAACTACTTCCTGCTGGTAAGGGGCGCTGTCATGGGGGATTCGAAGAAGATTCAGAAATCCTGGCTGTAGTCTGTAAGGCTGCTTTGTCCAGCTGTTTTGAATGTAGGATCACCTTGTACTCTGTTTCAGGCGGTCTGGCGTGATCAAACCACATTAGTCTGGAAGGAATCCACACCTTTTCATTTTGGTCTTGTCCTCGCCATCTGCATCTGGGTTCTAGTTTGACTCAGTGTTTAGGGATGGGTGTTTGATCCTGTTTTCAACAGTCATTAGTTGAGGGCTCCATGGATAAGTTAGTTGTTGATCTCACTCTCCGGGAAGGGCATTTATGATAGCCTTTCCACGGAAGCTCAAATTGTTAGTTAGGAGCAGTCTTGTAGTTCTCTAGACCTTTCTTTGTGTTCAATTTTGTCTTCAAACAAATATCGGCTCCCTCTTTTATGTACTCTCTCTCTCTCTCTCTCTCTCTCTCTCTCTCTCTCTCTTTCTCTCTCTCTCTCTCTTTCCTATCTTCTATTCCTAACCAGGCTCAATCTTCCTGGTCACACATGTTTTCCTTTCCTCCCCCTCATTTTATCCTACTTCTCTCCCCATTTGCTGCCCCCCCCACTTCACCTGAGCTCTGGGGGACTTGTCCCTTCCCTGTTCTGTTAGGGACTTTATATGAATCTCTTAGAATACACCTTGTATCCTAGTTCCTCTGGTGATGTGAATTATAGGCTGGTGATCCTTTGCTCTAGGTCTAAAATCCATATATGAGTGAGTACATACTGTGTTCCTCTTTTTGTGACTGGGTTACCTCATTCAGGATGGTTTCTTCAAGTGCCATCCACTTGCCTACGAATTTCAAGATACTATTATTTTTTTCTGCAGAGTAGTATTCCATTGTGTAGATGTGCCACGTCTTCATTAACCATTCTTCAATTGAGGGGCATCTAGGTTGCTTCCAGGTTCTTGCTATTACAAATAGTGCTGCTATGAACATAGTTGAACAGATGTCTTTGTTGCATGGATGTGAATCCTTTGTGTATATGCCTAAGAGGGGGATTGTCGGGTCCTGTGGTAAACTAATTCTCATTTTCTGAGGAACCGTCATACTGATCTCCAAATTGGCTGTATGAGTTTGCACTCCCACCAGCAGTGGAAGAGTGTGGAAGACATTTTTCTATATCCAGTTGCTGCCTTGGTCTTCCAGTAATTTTATTCATAGTCATAAGGAGCCTACCCTGATATTTGCCTACAAATGTTCTTGAGAGCTTTGCTTTATTTAGAAGATTGCAATTTGAATGCTTCAGTAAGATCCATGAAAACTCTGTTGGATATATCCAAAGAAGAGTTGGGTGATAGTCTCAATCTGATAAATGGGATATTGAGTGTTTCTAGGCTCTCTACAGGGCCTGTCACAAGGCAAGAGAGTCTGCCTGTCATCTTTGGATGGCAGCAATTTGGTGGTCTACTTTAGCTCTGGTTGTCTCATTTTAAAGGTCAAACACTGTTGATTTCTTCAGTTGCCCATTTTTTTGTAAAAGCCAACCCAACCAAGTATGACATATTCCATTCATTGAACATGAAAAGCCTTTTCCAGGTACTACCCAAGTCAGACTTGCCTTGATTTTTATAATTCCTTCCTGGACTTATACTAGATTTTTCCATGTCCTGCCTATAATTACTTGACTGTCAGTCCTTTTCCCGGTGCACTGCGCTTTTGTTTAGCTCTTAATTTTATTTTGTTTATTGTTTTCTTTCTTCATCAATCTCCTATCTTATGTCATGTCCCCAGTCCCAGGAAGCAGAGAAACTAGAGAGTACAGTGGCTTAATCTGATACAACAGAGTATTATTAGTATGGGCTAATAATGAGCCTTTGAATAACCTTCTCTGGACACCTGCTTTATCACTCAGTGATAAATGATGTCTGTTCTTTAATATAGAATGGAGCTGTCTTAGATAGGGTTTCTCTTGCTGTGAAGACACACCAGGACCATTACAACTCTTGTAATTGCGGTGACTCATTTACAGTTCTGAGGTTTAGTCTTTTATCGTCAAGGCAGGAAGCAACGCAGCATGCAGATAGACATAGTGCTGGATAAGTAGCTGAGCATTCTTACATTTTGACTCACAGGCAACAGGAAGTAGTCTGAGAAATTGGGTGTGGCTTGAGCACAAATCCACCCCCACAGTGACACACTTTCTCCAACAAGGCTACATACAACTACACTAACAAAACCATACTTCCTAAGAGTGTCATTCCCTTTGGGGGCCATTTTATTTCAAACCACCACAGGTTCTATCTTGATTACTGACTATCTTTGACTTCTGGCCCATTTCCAAAATAATTATTTCTATCATATACACCCACCCTGACCACTTCTGGTTTGGGAAATATGTTTTCTCCAATTAATGCCTTTGAATACACATTTCACACTATGTTGCTTCAGAATATAGAAAGCCAGCCTGATCAGCGCTAATGCATCATGCCATTTTCTAGCTAAATGTCTAATTGAGTTGATTTCTATGAGATTTTATAGCAAGTTTTAAAAACTTGCAATTGAACTTTTGTTTTCTGCTACCAGCCAAACAAAACTAACATTCATAATATTAATAACAAGAAAATGTAGCATAATTCCCTCCCATAATGTCCCAAGTAACATAGAAGAGTGATGTCTACTAGAATAACAGTTATATTTGAATTGTTTAAAAGTATAAAAACATTCAGACACATAATGTGCCCCATTTCCAAGTATATCAGTTATGTGATTTCCAGATGAGGTGGCAATCATTCCTTCTACTTAAACTTTAGCAGAGATTCAAGATCTGCTCAACTTTTTTTCACTCTCATTCCTGGCGCACACCAAACAAACTTGTGTTGAAATGATTTCATGTAGTACATGTAAAATAAAGTGTTCTTAATGTCACATGAGTTCCTATATAAAGTGCACATTGGAATGAGCAAAACAAGGGACTAGCATTTAAGGTCTTCAATCAAAGAAGTCTAGGAGAAATTTCCAAGATAACGTGGGACTCTGGCTGCTCTACCATCAATTATAAGCAAGCCAAAAGATACTGCCAAACACTGATGCAAAAGGAAATCAGACAAAATTAGAAGACTCTGTGTCCTATCTAGTTACTGTGAATTTTTTAAAGGTAAAGTTTTTTGAGACAGTAGAAAGATGCCTTCTTTGCCCATAAGTACTATCCCTGCTATGTGGGCATGAATTCTTACTCTAAGACATTTCATCCATGTGGTCCCTGTCAAATTATTTAATCTTAGTCTGTGTTTCTTTGATTGGTGTAAATATAAAAACAAGAACTAATTCTGTGATTGTAATAAGAGTTGGATAAAATATCTTCTTAAAATAGATTAGCACAGTCCCTGGTGTAAAGTAAAAGCTGCATTAATTATATCTATGGTTATAATCACTGTTTTTGCAAGGAAAATGTTGGTCTTTTTAAACTTTAGTTTGGTCAAAAACTTCAGAAGGTTCAGTCCATGGCTGCTGTATCTCATGTACTTGAGCAGAACACTATGGCGTAAACAGCAGATTGAAAAAGAAAGAGATGAGAGCTAATTGCTTCCTGGTTGACCAGAAAATAGATTAACATGAAAAAGCCAAGGGTAATATATCCCCAAAATCTTGAGGACCTACTTTCTCCTGTCAGGTACAGTTTCCCAAGGTTTTCACATCCCCAAATAGTGTCACTAGCTCAGGGACAAAGTAGTCAAAACATAAACCTACAAATGACATTTCATATCCAAATATGGTATTCTTTGCCCTGAGCCCCAGAGACTCATAGCTATATCATAATGCAAAATGTACTTAGTTTAACTTCTAGTATTCAAAGTCTTAACAAATACAAAATTATTTTAAAGCCCAAGTTCAATTCCTTTATTGAGACTCAAGGCAAGATCTTTGTTGTGAGCCAGTGTAAAGATCAAAAGGAAAAGTGCATATTTCCATTCCACCAGGACACAGAGTAATATTCCCATTCCAAAATGGAGGAATAGGAGCATAAGGAGGAGAGATTATAACAAAGTAAGACTCAAGTCTATCAGACACAGGGGGCAGGGAATCCTGTAGCTCCTTGTCTGACATCTCAGACATGTGGTATCCTGAAGTGAACTCCAAGAGGATTAAGGAGCTCTACCCTGTGGACATTGTCATTTGTACCCCCACATAGTTGCTTATTTTGGCAGGATCCGTTCACTGCCTGCAGCTTTTATCAGTATATGTTCCACCTTGTCGCCATCTCCTACATCCTAGGATCTCCATTGTAGCATAATACTTTGTCCTCACATTCCAAAGCACTTCATTCTTGGGTATTCTGTATGTGACATCTGACACTGATAGACATTGTCTATCTTCACAAGCTTTTTTTTAAAATCTGAGTTTACATTCAATGATCCTGGAACTCATGCAAAAGCAATACCACATGGACAATGCTGCGATCTCCCATCAGTTTCAGTAATAATTAGGACCCCCTTGGAGCATAACTACAGCTGCCTCTGAGTATCTGCAAGGTTCCTGAACTCAGGAAAACACTTCCCTGGAGAGATATATACAAACAGACATGCTGGCAACTCTATTTTCTCAAGGGAAAACCTTTCCAGTGAGTTTATAATTTTACAGCCTGGTGTCTTTCACAGGTGGCCTCTGACCAATTCCTAAGATGTTCACTAGGTATTATCAAAGGGGTTCATTTTAATGGTACTAATGTCCTTATCACCAGTCCTTCCTTGTCCTTGAACTCTATCCTTTTCTGGAGATACTGTATGTTTCTCAAATCCTTCTGCTTTGTTTGTGCTCCTGATTCTCACTGTGGAATCTGGCTAAAATCAGAGAGAACTAGCCATGTCATAGGAGTAATCTTATGCTCTTTTAAAACTTTCTCTACTAAATTAAATGGTGTGACATCTTTAAACTCAGGCTACCTCCAAGTGTCAAGTCATGAAAAAAATATGAAAAAAAATTATTTTTGAGATGTAACTTTAATTGTTCCTTGTTCAGTTCTTAATTAGAGTATCTTTTCTAATCTAAAACCTCAAGTGTTGCCTTTACTGTCTAGAACACTTCTCTATCACTATTCTAATCTTCTAAGCCCCCACCAGAACTACAAACCAATCTCTGTTTAGTGTGTACTAGAGCCTCCCTCATAGGGACCCCAAATCTCTTCCAAATGCATTTTCCTGAAAGGTAGTTCCAATGGCCTTTACAATTACATGGTTGAGTTTAGTCACACAAAAAAATCCACTTCTCTGGTACCATTTTATTTTTAAGTTATTTTTTGTTATCTTTGTAATAAAATGTAGTAGTTCATGATTTTAGAAGGATCTATCAATAGATGCTTTGATGGGAGATGTCATTCTGTGTATGTTTCTCATACTGGTTAATGAATAAAGCACTGTTGGCCAATAGGAAAGAAAGATAGGAGGGACTAGGAGACAAGGAGGAAATAGGAAGTAGTAAAGGAGTCAGGATGGAGAGCCTGGAGAGAACAGAACCGCCATTCCTCCGCTCTCGGTAAGACCACGTGGAAATACTTAGAAATGGGTTAATAATTAAGACAGAGCTAGCTGATTAGAAACTAACACCGGGCCAATAGCACTGTATCAAATACAGAGTATCTGTACATTATTTCGGGCTGGTGGCATGGCGGCAGGACAAGACCAGGTGGCGGGCGGAAAAACCATACTCCTTACAATGCTTGGTCCCATGTACTTGAACATCATACAGTGGTATCAAGAGCATATTATAGAGAAAAACTGTATATGTTAGTTTTGATATATGTGGCCTCTAGTTAGAGAATCATTATAATTAGTCAAATATCAGTGTTATCAGTTTCCCTGAGTATAAGCAATAAGAAGACCATTTGTGAGTAGATGGTGCTTATGAAACTAGGTAAAATACTCTGAATTTTATATAACACTTGCTATTTTCAATCTTTTTTTTTCTTTTTGTTATATATAGTTCTGCCTGCATGTACCCCTAAATGCCCGACCAGAGCTCATTACAGATGGTTGTGAGCCATCATGTGGTTGCTGGGACTCAAACTCAAGACCTCTGCAAAAACAGCCAGTGCTCTTATCCTCTAATCAATCTCTCCACTCCTCTATCTTCTTTTTTCAAATTCAAATGGAAAATGTGGTTTTCCTCAGCTTCTTACCACCTTAATTATGATCAAGACAAATGTATGTCTATAAATTAGTCATTAACACTGCCTTTTCCAGTGTCAAAGGGCTCTAATCCAAAGACTGAAGCACTGTTTATTTTATAAAATTCTTATTTTTGAAAAAGGTTTCTCATTGTTGGAATGTGTGAACTGGGATACTCACTGCTTCCTTTCTTGAAAGAATATGGAAGAAGCAGTATATCAACCTCAGCTTCTTCAGTTTCTACCTCCATTAATAGTGTCTCTTCTGAGACTAAAAGAGATATCCATGACATTAATAATTCTCAGGATCAAATATTCACAGTGTCTCAAACTCAAGTGTAATAAACTGGATGATTTGTAGTCTGTGACAGTATAAAGCTTGAGCCTCTTTTGCAGGCAAATCCATCTCATTGTCATCATTTAAGAATCTGGATGCAGTTCTCTAGGACCTAACCAAGTCAGTCTGTCTGATCCTCTCCTCCATGCACTTTCCACAAGCCACTAAATCTAGTCTGAGTTCTACATAATTTGGCCACCCTTGACTGAATCTCATCAAAACTCTGGGCTTTTTGCCAGGACCTGCCCTGCATATTTCCCAGTGCAGAGGCTGCTCCCACACAGGCAGATATATGTCCATACTACAGGTTTGGACCAAGACACATAACCTGTACACAAGACCAGTCCCCTCCAACCACTTGATTTTATTCCACATCATCTATTTCTATCCTCTAGAACTAATCTGGCACATACATCCTTTCCTCTGCCCAAAACTTATCTGTCCATATTAGACACAAAACTAATAAAAGAAGTATACATGCCCAGATTTTATCACAACAATCCAAAAATATAAAAATCAGGCTGTGTTTCCCCTTTCACAACTACCAGTCTGGCAGAAATGTTTGTCAATGGCAATTACCTATATAAACCCCATATACAGAATGTAAAAGAACAATAACAAACTGCACCAAAGAATTTAAGGAATTTAAAGAAAACACAAGGAAATAGTTCAATGAGACTAAAGAGTATCTTAAGGATACTGCATAAGTAATGTCCAAGAAAACACTGGAATAATGAAGACAATCCAGGACTTGAAAAGCAAGTTAGAAGTGGATTCAAGCTGAAAAAGAGATAGAACTAAAATACCTAATAACCCAAATAAAATCAAAGGAAAATCTTCTAAGTAGAATGAATCAAGCAAAAGGTGGAATAGCCGGACTCAAAGGTAAAGCAAAAGATCTCGATGAAATAGTAAAGGAATATGAAAATTAAAGGCAAACAAACAAACAAAAACAAGAAAGGTCTATTCAGGAAATGTGGAACACCATGAAAAGACCAAATCTTTAAATTATGAGTATAGATAAGGGAGAAGAATGCCAAATCAATGATCTGGACCAAATCATCAACAAGATCATAGAAGAAAACGTTCCCAAACTAAGGAAAGACATACCCATAAAGATACAAGAAGCACACAGAATGTCAAATAGGCAAGACTGGAAAATATTCCTGTGGTATATTATTATAGTTAAAACAATAAGTATACAGAATAAAGTGTATTGAAAACAACCGAAGGAAAAACCCAAGTCACATATAAAGGAAAGCCCATTAGAATCCAGAAGTGGTGGAAACAATGCAAGTCCTAAAAGACCATGATGGTCAGTCTAGACTAATGTACCTAGCAGAGCCATCTGCCACAATTAAATGCGAAAGAAAAACTGTCCATGATTATAAATAGCCTAACATATTTATATAAAATGAACCAAACCTAAAAAAAATATAGGAAATAATATTTTGGTCTGAAGATAAGGATAAGCAGAGCCATGAGACCGTGAAAAAAATATGAAGCCATAATTATTAAAACACAAAATGTCCCCCACCGCCTGTCCTCTACTGGAGTTCCAGGCCCCTCCCATAGATCCACCTATTTCTGCTGGACCACTCTGAGTTCCTGCCAGCAGGATCCTTGATGCCCATCGCAGGGCCTCTGCTAAGGAGTTCTCAGCTGGAGAGTGCCAGGTCCCAGGAAGTTCCACCTATCAGTGCAGAAACATCCTGAGTATCAGCCCGGCCTTTGTCCCTTATCACCAGGCCTTGGCTAGAGGTGAGTCTGGGAAAAATTCGAGTGGACTCTTCCCTATACCCTTCCCCGGGAATTCCCTGCGTTGTCCCTGGATCCCCCTGCCCCTGTGGCCTGTCCCCATTGAGAGCACTCTTGGAGCTCTGATACACCCCCACCCTCCCCCACCACCGAGAGCCTGCCCTACCCCAACCCTGTGCCCTACCCTGCCACTCTGGTTGAGCACTGAGACAAAGAGTGGAGTCAACAATGCAGATACCTTCAGGGAACTTCCAGAAGAGGCTCTGAACACACCTGCCTATCCATCCTGTAGTTTCCACCTGACTGGTCTCTGACCCCCACCGCCAGTCCTCTACTGGAGTTCTGAGCCCCTCCCAGAGATCTGCCTATCTCTGCAGGACCACTCTGAGTTTCTGCCAGCAGGATCCTTGACACCCATCGCAGGGACTCTGCTAAAGATGTCTCAGCTGGAGAGTGCCAGGCCTAGGCTAGATCTGCCTATAAACACAAGGAACATCCTGAGTCCCAGCCTTCAGGATCTTTGACCCCATCACCAGGCCCCTGCCAGTGTAGAGACCTCCTAGAGAGCTTGGACCACCCAGACCTGCAGACATCGAACCTCTGACCCACCTAAGCCCACTGGGTAAGTACCATAGATAGAGGGAAAGGCCCCATCATCACCTATTGGAAGAAGTTATGGGAAGACAGCAATACAATAAAACACTTAACAACAGAAAGACAAGCATGACACCACCAGAATCTAGGGAATCTACACCAACTAGATCTGAACACAACAAAGCAGAATGCAGAAGGGAATGACTTAAAAAATATCATCATAAAAATGATAAAGGCCCTCAAAGAACATGTAAGAAAATCCCTTAAAAATGGAAGAAAAAAAAAAAACAAACAAAAAAGTGGAAGAAAAGAACAAACTTCTTAAAGAAAGTACAGAAAGCCAATAAAAAAAAATTAAGAAGATGAAGGAAATGGTTCAAGACTTGAAAACTGAAATAAAGAAAATAAAGGCAAAACAAACCGAAGGAATGCTGGAAATAGAAAAACTGGGCAAAAGATCGGAACTACAGAACTCAAAAGATGGAAGAGAGAAGATCAGACACTGAAGATAAACTAGAGGAAATAGATTCATCGAACAAAGAAAATCATAAATCCAACAAATCCTTAACACAAAACATCCAGGAAAAGTGGAACACCGTGAAAAGGCCAAACCTAAGCATAATAGGCATAGAGGAAGGTGAGGAAACCAATCTCAAAGGTGTCAAAAATATATTCAACAAAATAATCGAGGAAAAATTTCCCAATCGGAAGAAGAACATGCCCATGAAAGTACAAGCAGCATACTGAACACCAAATAGGCTGGACTAAAGAAAAAGACCCCTTGACATATAATAATCAAAACACCTAGCATACAGAATAAAGAAAGAATATTAAGAGCAGCGAAGGAAAAACGACAGGTAACATATAAAGGCAGACCTATCACCTATCAAATTTACACCTGACTTTTCCATGGAAAACATCAAGGCCAGAAGGTCCTGGATAGATGTTCTACAAAGAATAAGAGTTCACGGATGACAGCCCAGGCTACTATAACCAGCAAAACTCTCAATCAGTATAGATGGAGGAAATAAGATATTTAATGACAAAGCCAGATTTTCCCAATACATATCTACAAATCCAGCCCTACAGAAAAGTTTGGAAGGAAAACACCAACCAAAGAAGTTAACTATGCCCACAAAGATGTAGGCAACAGAGAATCTCACTATGACAGAAACCAAGGGTAAAGTAGGACAAATATATTCACAATACTACTGCCAACAACAAACCTAAATCAAACAAGCATCAACAATCAATGGTCCTTATTCACTCTCAACATTAATGGTCTTAACTCACCTATAAAAAGACACAGGCTAAAAGAATGTATAAAAAGACAGAATCCATCATTCTGCTGCATACAAGAAACACATCTAAGCTTCAAAGATAGATATTACCTCAAGTTAGAGGGCTGGGAAGAGATCTTCCAATCAAATGGACCCAAGAAGCAAGCAGGTGTGGCTATCCTAATATCTAACAAGTTAGACTTCAAGCCAAATCAATCAAAAGAGATGAAGATGGTCACAAATCAGAAACTCAACAAAGAAACAAAAGAACTAACAGAAGTTATGTCTCAACTGGGGTTAACAGACATCTACAGAACATTCCATCCGAAGACAAAAGAATATACCTTCTTCTCTGCTCCACATGTAACCTTCTCTAAAATCAACCACATACTAGATGGTAAAACAAACCTCAACAGATACGAGAGAATAGGAATAGTACCATGTACCTTATCAGACCACCATGCTCTAAAATTGGAATTCAACAACAACACAAATAGCAGAACACCTGCAAACTCATGGAAACTGAACAATGTGCAATTGCACCACACCTGGGTCAAAGAAGAAATAAAGAAAGAAATTAAGGACTTTAATATTCAACGAAAAAGAGGACACAATATACACGAACTTATGGTACAACTTGAAAGCAGAATTACGAGGGAAGTTCATTGCACTAAGTTCCCAAATGAAGAAACCAGAGGATAGTCACACAAGAGAATTAATAGCACAACTGAAAGCCTTAGAACAAAAAGAAGCAAACTCACCCCGGAGGAGTAGACACCAGGAAATAATCAACTTGAGGGCTGAAAACAATACAAAAAAATCAATGCAACAAAGATTTGGTTTTTTGAGAAAATCAACAAGATAGACAAACCTTTATCCAAACTAACGAAAAAGCAGAGAGAGAACAAATTAACAAATCAGAAATGAAAAGGGGAACATAACAATGGACAAAGAGGAAATCCAGACAATTTTCAGGTCATACTTTGAAAACCTGTACTCCACAAAAATTGAAAATTCAAAGGAAATGGACAAATTTCTGCATAACTATCACTTACCAAAATTAAATCAAGAACAGACCAACAACTTAAATAGACCTATAACCTGCAATGAAATAGAAGCAGTCATCGAAAGCCTTCCAACCAAAAAAGTCAAGGGCCAGATGGATTCAATGCAGGGTTCTACCAGATATTGAAGGTAGAACTAATACCACTACTCCTCAACCTGTTCCACAAAATAGAAACAGAAGGTTCATTGCCAAACTCTTTGTATGTGGCCACAATAAACATGGTATCCAAGCCTCACAAAGACACAATTAACAAACAAATCTACAGACCAATATCCCTGATGAACATCGATGCAGAAATACTCATTAAATACTGGCAACCCAAATTCAAGAATACATCAGAGAAATCATCCACCGTGACCAAGTAGGCTTCATCCCTGGATTACAGGGATGGTTTAACATAAAAAAAATAATCTATCAACGTGATCACCATATAAACAAACGGAAAAAGAAAAACCATATGATCATCTCTCTAGATGCTGAAAAAGCCTTCGACAAAATTCAGCACACTTTCATGATAAAGGTCTTGGAGAGATCAGGGATAACAGGAACATACCTAAACATAATAAGAGCAATATATAGCAAACTGTATATACATCAAACTGAATGGAGAGAAACTTAAGCCGATTCCTCTAAACTCAGGAACAAGACAAGGCTGCCCTCTCTCTCCATATGTCTTCAATATCATACTAGAAAGTTCTAGCATATGCTATAAGACAACAAAAGGAGATCAAGGGGATCCAAATTGGAAAGGAAGAAGTCAAACTGTCTCTATTTGCAGATGATATGATAGTTTACATAAGTGACCCAATAAACTCTACCAGGAAACTCCTACAGCTGATAAACACCTTCAGCAAACTAGCAGGATACAAGATAACCTCAAAAAATCAGTAGCCCTACTTTATTCAGGCAATAAAGAGGCTGAAAAAGAAACAGAAAAACATCTCCCTTTGCAATAGCCACAATTATCACATAGTATCTTGGGGTAACGCTTACCAAACAAGTGAAAGACCAATATAATAAGAACTTTATGGCTCTAGAGAAAGAAATTAGATACCAGAAAATGGAAAGGTCTCCCATGCTCTTGGTTAGGTAGGATAAACATAGTGAAAATGGTACTCTTGTCAAAAGCAATCTACAGATTCAATGCAATCCTCATTAAAATCCCACCACAATTTTTCACTGACCTTGAAACGATAGTAATCAACTTTGTATGGAAAAACAAAAGACCCAGGATAGCCAAAATAACCCTGTACAATAAAAGAACTTCAGGAGGCATCACCTTTCCTGACTTTACAGAACTATAGTTCTGAAAACAACCAGGTATTGGCAAAAAAAAAAAAAAAAAAAAAAAAAAAAAAAAAATAGACAGGTAGATCAATGGAATCGAATTGAAAATCCTGATATTAAGCCACACACCTATGAACACCTGATTCTTGACAGAACAGCTAAAAGAATACAGTGGGGCAAGGACAGCATCTTCAACAAATTTTGCTGGCACAATTGGATGATGGTGTATAGAAGACTGTAGATAGACTCATGTGTGTCACCATGCACAAAACTCAAGTCCAAATGGATCAAAGACCTCAACATCATTCCAGTTACATTGAACCTCTTACAAGAGAAACTAGGAGGTACTCTTGAACAAATTGGTATAGGAGACTGCTTCCTGAACATAACTCCAGTAGCACAGACACTGAGAGAAATAATTAATAAATGGGACATCTCCAAACTTAGAAGCTTCTGCAAGGCAAAGGACACAGTGGACAAGACAAAATGGTAGCCCACAGACTGGGTAAAGATTTTGACAAATCCTACATCCAAGAAAAGGCTGATCTCCAAAATATACAAAGAACTCAATAGACTAGTCAACAAAACACCAAATAACCCTATTAAAATGGGGTACAGAACTGAGGAAAGAATTCTCAATAGAGGAAATAAAAATGGCTGAAAGACATTTAAGAAAGTGTTCAACTTCCTTAGGCATCAGGAAATGCAAATCCAAACAACTTTGAGATACCATCTTACTCATGCCAGAATGGCTAAATTTAGAAACACCAATGACAACTTATGCTGGAGAGAATATGGACAAAGAGAACACTCCTCCACTGCTGGTGGGAGTTCAAACTCTTGCAGCTATTTCAGATATTAGTATGGCCATTCCTCAGGAAAACTGGAATTACTTTACCACAGGACCCAGCAATCCCTCTCTTAGGCATATACCCAAATGATCCACATCCATACATCAAAGACATGTGCTGAACTATGTTTATAGCAGTGTTATTTGTAATAGCAGGAAACTGGAAGCAACCTAGATGCCTCTCAACATAAGAATGGATAAAGAAGATATGGCACATCTACACAATGGAACACTACTCTGCTGAAAAAAAAATAATGGTATCTTGAAATTCTCAAGCAAGTGGATGGCACTTGAAGAAACCATCCTGAATGAGGTAAGCCAGTCACAAAAAGAGGAGCATGTTATGTACTCACTCATATATGGATTTTAGACCTAGAGCAAAGGATCACCAGCCTATAATTCACACCACCAGAGGAATATGATACAAGATACAAGGTGTATTCTAAGAGACTCATGTAAAGTTCCTCACTGAAGGGGGAAGGGACAAGTCCCCCCAAGCACAGGGGAAGTGGTAGGAGCAGTGAATGGAGACAGCATTAGGAGAAAGAGAAGGGGAGGAGAGGAAAGCATGTGCAACTAGGAAGATTCAGTCAGGGTAGGAATAGAAGAAAGAGAGAGAAAGATAGTTAGACAGAGAGAGACACACAGAGAGAGAGAGAACATAAAAGAGGGAGCCATTATTGGTTTGAAGAGAAAACTAAACCTAAAGAAAGGTCTAGAGACCTACAAGACTGCAGCCAATTAATAATTTGAGCAACCGTGGAAAGGCTACTATAAATGCCCTTCCTGGATAGTGAGATCAACAACTAACTTATCCACCATCATAGAGCCCTCATCTAGGACCTGTTGGAAACATAAGCAAACACCCATACCTAAACACTGAGTTGAACTACTATCCAGTTGCAGAGGGATTGGACAAGACCAGGTTGCAGAAACACATAGTGACAGCTGACCTGAACAAGCAGGAGCTAACACGCCCCCAGACTGATAGCTGGGAATCCAGCATGGGACTGATTTAGGCCCTCCTGAATATGGGTCTCAGCTAGAAGGACCGAGCAGTCTAAGGGACCTCAGACAGTGGAACAAGGACGTTGTGGACACATCCCCATGGAGAGATACTGCTTTTACCTAGAGACAGGAGAGAAATCCTAGTCCCTACTTCAAATGACTTGACAGATTTATATGTCCCCACCTGGATGCCTTTGCCCTACATGTGGATTTGGGGTGGAGGGATGGGAGGGGAGGATGGTCACGGTGCATACAGTGGGCAGAGAGGATAAGAGGGAGGGAGGGAATGTGGGAGGAAGAGGGAACTGAGATCAATATGTATAATAATAAAAAACAAATACAAAATATCACTGAGAACTCAAGACATTCCACCAAAAATTGAAAACAGGATGGCCACCATTTACAAACACATAAAAAAATAACTTTACATTGGCCTCAATTCTCTAATCAAAAGATAATCTGAATGCATGTATCAAAGAAACAAAATCTATATAAATGGACTTAGTTATACAAAAATAAAATAAAAAAGTTAGAAAGATAGAAACCTCGTTAGTTGCAAGAAATAATAATAATCAGAGAAGCAATGAATGAAACAGAAACAAGACAAAACCTGAATCTTAGAGTTAGTTACTGGAGAAGATAACCAAGATAAACAGAACCTTAGTCCCACTGACCAGAATAAATAAATAAATGACAAAAATTAACAGAATTAGAAATGAATGAAGTAACATTAATCAGATGACAAAGAAATTCAGAATATTATAAGGGAATATTTTTAAAGCCCAGGATCTGTTAAATTCAGAGAACCTAAAAGAAATGATGAATTTCTACATTCATCCAAACTGTCAAAACTAAATCAAGAAGAGTTCAACACCTAATCATCCCATAATGAAAGAGGAGAATGGAATAGTAATAAGAGCCTACCAACTAAAATTGACCAGGCACAGGTGGATTCAAAACACAAATCAACCAGACTTCCAAAGAAGATCTCCAGCTGATCCTTCTTAGCTTAGAATACTCAACAAATAGAAACAGAAGGAGACTCCCTAACTCCTTCTAGAACACCAGCATCCTCTAATATCAAAAACATGTAAAGGCATGACAAAAAATAAGCTGCAGGTTAATCTCTCTGATGTAAATACATTTTTAACTGCTCAATAAAATACATGCAAACAAAACATGGACACATATTTTTAAAAATATACATCATGCACAAATTCAATTTATTCCTGAAATCCAGGGCTGGTTCAACATATTGTTATGAATAAATGTAATAAACTACATAAATGGATTTAGAGGCAAAAGAAGACATGATCATCTCAATAAATGCAGAAAAAGACTGAAAAAATTGACCATGTCTTCACAATAAACGCTAGAGACTATAGGACTAAAGGGAACATATTTCAACATAATAAAGTCTATATTTGAGTCTGCAATCAACTTCACCCTAAATGGGGAAAAACCTGAATCAATCCCACTAAAGTCAGGAACAAGGCAAGACTCTCAACTATCACCACACTTCCAATATTGTGCTCTAACCTGAAGCAATGAGACAACAGATGGAAATTAAAGGTGTACAAATAGGTTAAAAAATCAAATTATCCCTATTTACAGATGATATGACATTATAATCAGATATCAGAACAATTTATAGCAGAAAATACATAGAAAGGATAAACAAATTCAGCAATGTGTGCAGCAAACAAAATCAAGTTGCACAAATAAATAGTTTTTCTATAGACCAACAAGCAACAGAGAAAAAAAGATCATGGATACACCCCCCCATTCACAACAACCTCAGAGGACATAATATATCTATTATTAAACCAAACAAAGAAGTGAAAGATTTCTACAATGAAAACTTTAAATCTCTGAAGAGATTGAAAAAAAAAACTAGAAAATTGGAAGACATTCATTATCATGGTAGAATAATAGTGTAAAAATTACAATTTTAGCAAAAGCTCTTTACAGATTCCATACAATCTCAATCAAAATTCCATCTCATTCTTCACAGAAATAGGAAAAGAACTATCCTAAAGTTCGTAAAGAACTACAAAAACCTGAGGCAACCCAACAATACCGAACAAACAAGAAAAATGTTATAGGAATTATCATTTCAGATCTTTAAATCTATTACAGAGCCATAGTAATAAAAGACACAAAACAGACATGTAGACAAATTCAATGAAGTAAAAGGCCCAAACATAAATATATGTAACTTTATCTATTTAATATTTGACAAAGATGCCGAAAACATAAGCTGGAGAAATGAAAGCATTTTTGATGCAGAGTACTGAGAAAACTGGATGTCCTCATGCAGGAAGATAAAATTAGACCCGTATCTTATCACCTTGAACAAAAGCTAACTCCAAATGAATAAAAAATCTAAACACTGAAACTTATAGAAGAAATTACCCTACATAAAATAGGCATGGGAACAGACTTTCTGTGTAGGATTCTATTTGCCCAAGAATTAAGACCAAAACATTGACAAATAGGACTTCATAAAACTAAAATGCTTATGTACAGCTAAAGAAACAATCAGGGGAAGAGGTAACCCATAGATTAAGAGAGAATCATTGCCAGCTCTACACCTGACAGAGGATTAACATCCAGAAATATAAAGTCTGTAACTCTTTTACTGGCTTTTGGGACCCTACTCCTCATACTGAGTCACCTTGCACAGCCTTAATACATGGATAGGTGCTTATTCTTACTGCAACTTGATATGCCATGTTTTGTTCGTATTCATAAGACACCTACACTTTCCTGGATGGAGATGAAAGAGGAGGAGATTAGGGGAATGGGGCAATTGGAGGGAGGGGTTGGGAGGGGGAAATGGGAGAGAGGCTGTGGATAGGTTGCAAAACAGATGAATTTTTAAAAAATAGTGTTTAAAAAGAACTAAAAAAATGAACCATTCAAAAATGGGCCTGAGATTCTATCACAAGGACACTTGCTCATAGCAACTTTATTCATAACAAATTTGCAGGACTGACTGAAAACGAGAAGTTTCTACGTACATATTCATATGCAAAAATTAGTTTCATGATAGAAACTAAGAACACATCAATGAGGTTTTTATTCTCTGTTATACTAAAATTCACTAATATGGCTTGCACTTAGACTTTGTCTTTAACTCATGAATAGTTTTATGTAAAAAGTTTTATAAGCCAGAAAGTGATGGCACATGCCTTTAATCTTTTCACTCAGGATGTTGAAGCAAAAGGATCTCTGAGTTTGAGGCCAGCCTAGTCTACATAGTGAGGTGCAGGACAGGAAAGACTAAACAGAGAAACGCTGTCTTGAAAAAACAAACAAACAAATAAAAAAGGTTTTATAAAATTGATCATCTGGAAATACCAGTTAACCAGGTGAGATAGATCTTCTCAATGTTGTGTTTCATTATTTAAAAATAAAGAAACTTTTTGGGTGAAGGGAAGGAGAACATGAGTTTTCATGAACGTTGAGTTGGGGGAAGAACTGAGAAGGAGAACAAGGAAAGAGATGCTTTAATAGAGGCTTAACAAGAAACTTAGCACTAGGGAAATTCCCAGGAATCCACAAGGATGACCCCAACTAATAATCTAAGCAATAGTGGAAAGGCCAACTTAAATGCCCTTCCCTTACAATGAGATTGATGGCTACCTTAAATGCCTTCATCGAGTAGCTGATGGAAGTAGACGCAGAGATTCACAGCTAAGGACTGAGTCAGACTCTTGGAATCTAGTTGTAGAGACAGAGGAGTCATGAGCAAAGGGGTCAAGACCATTTTGAGGAAATCCACAGAAACAGCTGACCTGAGCAAGTGGGAGCTTACTGACCCCAGACTGAAAGCTGGGGAACCTTCATAAGACCAAACCAGGCCCCTAAACATGGGTGTCAGTTGAGGGGCGTGGGCAGTCTATGGGGCCTCTAGCAGTGGAACCAGTATTTATCCCTAGTGCATGAACAGGATTTTTGGAGCCCATTCCCTATGGAGGGATACTCTCTCAGCCTAGATACATGGGGTAGGTCCTGCCCCAAATGATGTGACAAACTTTGACTAACTGCTATGGGAGGCCTCACCTTCTCTGAGGAGTGCATTAGGGTGTGATGGAAAGATGGTGGGGGGTATGGGAGGACTGAAGGGAGAGGGAACTCGGATTGGTAGGTAAAATAAGATTGTTTATAATTTAATTTTAAAAAGAAACAAGAAAACAAACCCAAAAAGAAACTTTTATATCATTTTTCTTTATAATAATACAAATATCTTCAAAAAATTTCTTCTAGTATTAGGAAGCTGGCAAGCTCATGGTAGCACATCCGAATTTTCCACAATTCTAGTTTCTTTTTGAAAGCTGGAATTTTATCTTTGGCAACCAATACTCTCAGTTGTTTTCCTTGAAATAAGAGGCTTGCCTCATTGATTTTTGAGAAAATATCTGCCAAATTCAATAGTCAAATAATCATGACTTTCTGTCAGTCATTTATCCAAGTAAAAATGATCATCCATGAAAAAGGCAGCTAGGGCACCTCATAACTCAACTACAATGTACCTTGTCTTGATCCAGTGATTGCATTTTGGCATGAAACAAGCTTTATGTGTACTTCCTACCTTTTCATACAGAATTGAAATAACATTCAAGCTTCAGGTTTTCTCATAAATGTGCTGATCCAAGTCCATTTTTGAGGATTTTGAAGCAATAGACACCTCTTGCCTGTGGTTAGCTAAAAGATTGATTTCCACTGGGAACTGGGACCTCAACACATGAATTGGCAGAGAAAAGATACAAATCAAACCAGGATGAGCTGCCTATGATTTTCTATATATGGATAAATTATGAAAATTCAACTCTCTAAATTCTAAGCAGTGTACTTTAATTTAGAAAATAGACATCAATATTCTCAGAAACATTCTTATTTCTTCCACTTCTTTGTGTTTTCCTGGATTTTTATAAGGAATTTATTAATTTCCTCTTTAAGGACCTCTATCATCTTCACAAAGTTGAATTTAAGGTCATTTTCTTGTGCTTTAGCTGTGTTAGGATGTTGCTATAGTCAGATAACTGGTTACTGGTGGTGACTTTTTACTCTCTCTATTGTCAGTTGTGGCAGTATCTGTGTTTGAGTAGATTATCCATCTAGGTGCTGATTTCTGAGTTTGTCTTTTTTGGATGAGTGTTTTTTCCTTGGTTTCTGTTTCCTCTTTGATCATCTGGTCTTTGTGGCCTAGATTTCTGGCAGCCAGTATGACCTCTGGTCCAACAGGGAGTCTATGATTTCTTAGCTGCACTTCTGGCCACTAGCCTTTGGTCCAGCAGGCAGTCACCACCTGAGTTGGTGTGTGGGACACAGTGATGAGAACAAAAATGGGCATAGGACATGGAGGGGATCACTAAGAGAATGGAAGATGTCTGTGGGTGGGTTTGTCCATCTAGATACTGGTGGACAGTGTAGTGTCTGGTCCAACACAGAGTCTCTGCCTCAGTTTGCCTATCTGTTCTTCTGGCTGGCATGGTCTGTTTTTACACCTGGTGTGACCTATACCTGTTCTTCAGACTGGTGTGGTCTGTACCTGAGCAGTGGATATCTGCCCAAGGTGGGGGTGGGGGCACAGCTGAGGGTATGAGCAGTGGGGCAGGAAGGGATGGCAGTGGCTTTGGGTCTTTGGGATCTGAACTGTAAACATGGGAGGTTTCCAAAGGCAGGTTTCTGAAGAACCAGGCTTCTAACTGTTTCTTCTGACTAGCATGGTCTGCACCTGAGCAGCAGATCAAGAAACACTTTCAACAACAACAAAACACCCATCTTGCATAATGTGCATGTGTTAAAATATCATGTGTTCTTCATATGTGTGTGTATGCATATGCATGTGCATTGAACACACATATATATACATATGTATATATGTATATATAGGTATATATGTACACATATATATATGAACCTAAGTTTTATAAATTGTTTTCTATGAAATTGAAGTCTCATCATAGGTATTGTGTATGCATGCATGTTGCATGTGTGTGGGATACATGGGGAGGGTGCCTATGTGCACCCATGCAGAGACTGGAAAAGAATGTTGAAGACAGTATTACTGAGGCTTGCTGGCCAGCCAATGTGTCTGAAATAGTAAGCCCCAAATTCAATGAGAGACCTTACCTGAAGGGAGTAAATTGGAATTGCTTCAATTCACCTGTCCTACTTCCTTTTAAGAGCCTCAGGAGACAGAAACAAACACATTTACAAGTGATACTAAGTAACCTTGATCACAAACAGAGATTTTTGCTTCCAAACTCAGGTGTGAAGCTCTATTAACTTGGGCTGGATATAATATTGGTTCATTTACCCAAGCAAACTTGACAGCAATGATCTAGAAAGAAAGTATCCTAAAGGCCCACTATTCCTCTCTTCCCTATGTTTAACTTTCCACTTTCCTAGGATGAAAGCCACAAAGATTTTTATTATTTAGCAGCTTCATTGACAATAGCTAAAAGATAGAGGTAATCTAAATATTCATCAAGACATGAATGGATAAACAAACTGCAGTGTATCTATGTGACAGAACAGTATGTGACATTTAAAAGTAATGAAAAATGCAGTGAGGGATGAATGTGAATAACATAAAATGATTTGTGTGCACAATATACATGAAAATGTCATAATGAAACTCATTATTTTGTACAATAAACAATTACGGTTTAAAATTCTAATACATAATAACCCATGAATAAGCTAGAAACAAAAGGGCAAATGTCTATGACACCATTTACTTCAGGTATCTGGAGTAATCAAATCCATACATGGATATAAAGAGGATCATTTGCTCAGATACAAACATCTTTGGCAAAATGCAAGCAAGCACATTAGCTAATGAAAAGAGATTACTAAATAATTTGAAAGCTCCATTTGGGTCAACAAAACTATAAAGACCACAGTTGGGTCTAGTTTTTGTTGTTGTTGTTGATTGGTTCCTTTTTGGTGTTCTTAATTAATTTCAAAAAGGATGTTTCTCCTGTTTTCAATTTTCCCATGCTAATTTTCTTCTTTAAATCCCCTTCTTCAGTCACCTGACAGACACATTTTGCTGCTCTTTCTGTAGTCCTCTATGTAGTTCTGGCTTCCCTTCCTTCTTTTAAAACTCATTTTGTTTACAAGCCCCTTCTCTCTGACGTGGATTCCTATTCAAGGTGGGTTATAGGGAAAGATCAAAGCTTCCATCTAACCAGTCTTTTCTTTCCAGCAACACTGACAGTGGTTCAGAGAGATTCAAAATTACTCAGGTTCCTCCAACCTGAAAGTACAGCACACTCCAAATAAGAAAACCTGATGCAGCCTGATCAATGGCTGCTACTCTAAACAGCACAGGTGATTTCTGAGTAACAGCTTGGGAGCACCAGCCCCTAGGTTTGGAATCTGGAACAATATGTAAAAGGTATATATCCATGGACAAATGACTTAAGTTCAAAAACAGCTATTACTCTAAATAATAACAGATCATTTATAAATATCAAGATTTATTCTTTATTACTGACTCAATACTACAATAAATCCTTAGCTTGAAAAGCTACTCATCAGTAGAGTGGCAGTGTTCCCACTCAGGAGGCAGAGGCAGGCGAATCTCTGTGAGTTCAAGGCCAGCCTGGTCTGGTGAGTTCTGGGTCAGCCAAAGATACATAGTAAGATCCTGTCTCACAAAGGGAGGGAAGGAAGAAAGGAAGGAAGGAAGGAAGCAAGCAAGCAAGAAAGAACGAATGAACGAAAGAAAGCAAGGAAGGAAGGAAAAGAGAAAAGCAACTTTTAAGAAATATACAGGCAGCCCCCAGTCTCTGGAATTTGTGGGAAGAAATTCCCCCAAGAGCCTGACTGGCACCTCTGGCAATCAGGCACCATTGTGGTAAGTAAAGGGTGGCAATTTGGTAGAGAGAGGCAGAATGAGTCATGTGTACAAAAGAGAGGCAGATTTAAAGGGGCAAGGGTGGTGAGAAATGGGTTGACACAAATGCCCGACTGCCACCCAGAGCCAGATGTCTGAGTCTGGGCTGCTGCCAAGGGCCATGACTTGGTCTATGATCCTGATGAAGGCAGAGAGGATAAGGCTGTACAGAGTTGTCCCTGCCCCTCACTGGCTGAAGTACATATGAGAGAGGATCCTATACCTCACTTGGGCGGCACAATAGACCTGACCCTGTGTGCAGGGGCATAAGTGAGCTGGCCCTGGAGGTGTGAGAATGGAGCGCAGAATGCACCCCTCTAATCTGCCATGTGGTACCATAGGCAAGGAAAAGGTGCCCTCCTCCCTTTGCCTCTTGACACTTGAAGCATATGGAGAACTTGACCCCACCCCTCACCAGTTGAGTCACCCAGGAGAATTGGCCCTCCACCTCAACAGGCAGCACAGTAGAATGGACCCTGTAGAGAGGGGGCATAGGTCATCCATTGCTGAGGGCATGAGTGGGAAATAGCTGATACTTCCTCCCTCCTGTGTGGTATGATGGTGGCATGAGGGAAATGTGCCCTCACCTACCCTCTGCCCCTACTACCTCCAGCTGGCAAGGGAGCAGACCCCTTTACCAGATACAATACTCAGGAAAGCAGGCCCTGCATCTCATCTGGGAAGCACAATGGAACTGACACTGTTGATGAGGACACAGATGAGAAAATGAGCATAGGAGACCTAGCTAGACCCTCCTCTGCCATATGGTGGCATAGACAGGGGAGAGATTCCACCCCATCAACACCTGAGGTGAGGGAGCTGGCCCTAAGGACATAAAAGCAGGAGAGCTGACCCTGTCCCCCACCAGCTGCAACACTCAGGAGTGCAGGCCCTGCATCTCACCTGGGCAGCACAATAGAGCCAACCATGTTGGGGGAGGTGTGACTGAGCCAGCACAGAAGTTGTGAGCATGGGAGAGCTGTCACCATTACTCATCTGTCATATGGTAGCATGGGCAGAATAGAGATGCCCTCTCCTACCCCTGCTTGAGGCAGGTGAAAGACTGGCTTTGAGGTCATAAGAGTAGGAAAACTGACCCTGCCCTACAACACTCAAGAGAGTTGTCCCTGCACCTCATCTGGCCTACACAGTAGAGCTGGCCCTGAAGGTGTAGGTGTGGAAGAATCATCCCTGAGGCTGTGAAAGCAGTAGAACTGACCCACTCTTTGCTCATGGATGTAAGGGGTGAACTCACCAGGGAAATGCTCCAGAGCTCACCCTGGTGATGAAGAAAGGGGAGAACTGGCAAGCTAACCAACTCTGAAACTACCAAGCCCAGAGTCAGGGTAATGTGTTGGCCAACCCCCAACATCCACTCTATCTGTGATCTGCTGGAATATTGGGTTGGGGTCAGCCCTGTGGACCCGGGGCTGCAGAACCTCCACAATGCAGGGCAGCAACCAGATGTCCAGGAACAGTCCTAGTGAGGGCCTTGTGTAAATGGTGTAGCAGAGGAGACAAAGGGCCTCAAACCAATGATTCTTTGTGATGAACACCTGCAGATAAAGATGTATGCATAAAGGGGTTTACTGTGTGACTCACTGTGTCACACTGCAGCTTCCATGACAAGATTTCCCCTTTCTTCCTTTCTTTTTCTTTTTTATCTTTTAAATTTTATTTTGGGGGAGGGTGAAAATGGGTGGAAATACATAGAAATGGGTTAATAATTAACACAGAGCTAGCCGATAAGAAACTAGTAACTGGCCAACAGGATTATATCAAATACAGAGTCTCTGTGTGTTAATTGCGGCTGGCGTGGCGGCGGGACAAGACTCGGCGGCAGGCGGAAAAAACCGTACTCGGGCGGAAAAAACATACTCCTAACAGATGGCGCCCTAACAGCATGATGTGAAAGACAAAAAGAATAAATAAAAATAAAGTTAAAAAAAGAAAAGAAATACACCATGGTGACTTTCATTAGCCCTATATTCTTTTAGGTGAATAAAGTTATAAGGACAACAAGAGTTCTTTCTGATCAGATGAAACAGGAGGAAGGCTTGGGGCACTGGTTATCTGGAAGAAGGAAGATCAGTGGGAAAACACACAGACACACATGCAGAAAGAGAGAGAGAGGAGAGGGGGAGCATAAATCAAAGGGTTTGCATGGCCAAGCTCCCTTGTGTGCTATGATTCCAGACTTATCTGCCTCCTCCATTTCTCATACTCAAGGCATAGTACAGCATCCTTCAGAGAAAAGCACAGATCATATCTGCATGGGCTGTTATGAGCTACATCACTCCTATTTCTGCCCAATGAATAGTTTTTTTTTCCTCTGACCCATCTTCTTTTTAATTTTTAACTTTTAACATGTAGATAGCCTTTCCAGTTGACTTTGCTAATATGAAGAAGATAAGGGCATGACTGCATGACTGCTTCAAAGATTTACTTTACCATGGCTGCAGAGATGGATCAACAAATAAAGCAAAGATCAGAGTTGTCATCTCCAATGAGAAATCTTGCTTCAAAATATAAAGTTGAGAGTTTAGTTATCCAAGAAGAAACTGATATCCTCTGGATTCCACACTCACAAGCATGCAGAACACACACACACACACACACACACACACACACACACACACAAAACCATGAACAGTATGAAAATGAGAGGGGAAAGAGTTCTTGTATAACTACTAATGATATGATAAGTAGTCTTTTCATACAAGAATATCTTATCTGAAATAGTGACTACAATAAGACAGCTCTTAAGGATTTTAAAATATTTTCTTCACAGAATCACACTCTTACACTTTCAATGAGACATTCCTTGAAAGTTTTAAACTTTATAGTGCAACATTATGGAAATTTTATTTCACTCTGAATGTATACTGTATTTATGTAAAATAACAAAATTATTTTTACCTTAAGAGTTCTTTAGAATATTAGGAATTCATGGATTTAAATATATCTTGTGGGTTTTGATTCTTATAATTGCCCTTTTTGAAGGTCAATTTGTCCTGTCTTTGGCCAAAGGAGCTTTTTTAAAGTTGGATATTAAGCTTTACATATTTTATTGGTTTTTTTTCCATTATGATTTTTTTTCCTCTTATCATCTTTGTTTGAGGTTAGCTACACAATTCTTTTATGTCACATTGGTTTCTGTCAAGGTCTTTATTGCCAATTTAAACACCTTCTTTCTTTTGCTTTAAACAATAATGTGATGTCCAGATTAGTATCATCACCACCACATGGGAACTTTTTAGCAATAAAAGTTTGTAGATCTCATACCAAGACACCAAGTCAGATAATTTGAGGGTAATGACCAGCAATTTTTTTCTAAAAGCCTTCCAGGTGATTCAGATGAGTTCTAAAGTTTGAGGAGAGTGCCTTAAGGAACAAACCCTGTAGTGCTCTTCTTGCCTGAAGTCCTAAAACTCATGCAATAAAGGTTTAACTTTGAGAAATACAAAAAGGATGGGGACTACATGGCTCCAAATGGGAACACATTCTTATGTGTATGTGTGTAATAGGTAGATGGAAACAGAATAAATGAAAGTATAGCGAAATAAAACTACTTTCTGCTTAACAACATAAAAAGGCTAAACTACGTTTAAAGATACTCTGCATATCCAGCCATTCCTTTTCCAGTTTCCCTTAGATGGAATGTAAAAGATGAATGTGCTATAGTAGAGTTCTGCACGTGATGTGATTACTCTATGGAAGTGGGGTACGTACCTATCCTGGGAAAGAGAAGTTGTCCTGGATCTGCATAGAGGACTGGGACAAATTTGTTCTTGCTGGCTTTTATAAGCTTTCATAAGGGAGATTGAAAAGACAAGAGTGAAGTCTTTCACTCTTTCCACTCATTCCACATTTTTTGAGCACATGTTATATACCTTGTATTTTCCTATGGATTTAGAATAAACAGTAAATCAATCAAAAGTATCTGTCTAGCCAGGATTAGTGGCACATTCCTTTAAAACTCAGCAATCAGAACACAGAGGCAGGTGAATCTCTGAGTTTGAGATCATCTTGGTCTAGATAGAAAGTTCTAAGTTATCTTACGCTACATAGTAAGATACTGCCTCAAAAGAACAAATAATCAAACAAACATAAAGTCCCATGCTTGTGACCCTTATCTTCTTGTGTTTGCCAGGGAGCTTGGGTTACATAATGATTGTGTGTAGAGGAAGCACAGGTTTGCCCCCACAGGGTGTAGATATGTCATAACACAAAGGCCTTAATGGCATGGACAGTGAACCTTGATGTATCCAAAATTTCAAAATTAGCTAAGAAGTCAGAGAATCCAGAATGAGATTCAGAGTGTGAGGAAAACTGTTTAATAATATTACAAATGTAACATATGACCTAGCTGAAGAGCTTGCGGACAAAAGATGCTGATCTAAGTAATGTAGAATGATATTTTCACCATAAAATATAAAACTGAAAGCATAAGAGACTATCTATCAAATTGTATTCTAGTTGATAAAGTTGCTTCTCCAGGGTTGAACAGGTGGATAAATCTAACAATATTGCAATACCCCTGTGCTCCTGTTTCTAAATAAACTGGATGACAGGAGATAGGTTCCTCACTCTTGATAGGAGAAGTTCCAGATGAATAATGGGAGAAAACCAGAATGGAATATTCAATACTGGATGAACTAGAAGAATTAATTTGAACTCACATTTAGCTTGCTGTAGATACACATGGAGAGATACAGAAATAATTACAGATGTGAGTGCAAATATGAGTATAAGTGAATACATGTATATTTCCTAGATCTGTCATCTAAGAAAACCTAAAAGAAAAATTTTCAACAGCAATGAGTATAGCCAGTGCCCAGATCATGGATTCTAATAATATTCTGGAGGCTAACGCACTGGGATGAGAGCCTGGAATTCAGCTGAAAAGATGGAGGAGGAAGCATATCAACAAAAGGAGTCAAGATCATGATGGGGAAAACCGCAGAAACAGCTTACACAAATTCAAGGACTATGAACTGATAACTGGGGAACCTGCATGGGACTGAACTAGGCCCTCTGAATATGGGTGACAGTTACATGGCTTGATCTGCTTGTGGGGAGGGGCTGGCAGTGGGACAAGACCTGTCCTGGGAGTATGAACTGAACTGGCTCTTTTAAACCCACTCCCTATGGTGGGATATCATCCTCAGCCTTGATACAGGGGTGAGGGGCTTGGTCATGCCCCAACTTGGAATGCCAGACTTTGCTTACTCCTCAAGGAATGCCTTATACCCTCTGAGGAATGAATGGGGTGGAGTGAAGGGAGGTGGGTGCAGGAAAAGGGAAGGGAGGGGGACTGGGACTGGTATGCAAAACTGAAAAAATTTAAATAAAAATACTTAAAAATAGAAGTAGACAGAGCAGAGAGGGTAGCAGATTTGTTAATAGGTCCAAAGTCAGGCAGATAATAGAATGAGTTTGGATATTCTATTACAGAGAAATGGGGTAAGTATAGTTAGCAATATTATGCTGTATAATTCCAAATAGCTAAATAAGAAGTTCTCAGTGTTCTCATGACAAGGAAATGGTGAATGTTTGAGTTGATGGATAACTTAAACATACCATGACAATCATTACATAAGTTATATTCTGAATCATTATGTTATACCCCATAATTATGTACATTTATTAACACTAGATTTAAACTTTAAAAACAAATAAAAGGAAATGAGAGGTTCTATAAAAATGGTTGATTCTGGGGTTAGAAGGGAAAATACACAAATGACACTGGAGCATTATATAATGACAGAAAGGAAGTGTTCAGAGTGACAGAGGAGCCAAGTTAAAGTTCCCAGTGATCAAAGCTAGAATTATTTTAGCAATATAACACATAATACATTGTTAAAATGGAAATCAGTGATTAAAACAAATACCCACAAAAAAAAAAACAATAGCTGAAGACATAGATTTAAAAAAAAAAACAATAGCTGAAGACATAGATGGAAAAGACAAATATCTGGTATAGAATTCAAAGTATTGATGTAGGCACCCCTCTTTCTTCCCTTCCTTTTCAAGACTCATTTCATAAGGAGGTAGAATTTAACTCTACACCCTTTCAGTATCAAGTGATTTTATTACCAGAATACAAAGAAGGAAGATTTTCTTAAAGGTATTTTTCTAGGAGAGACTCCACACAAACACTTTTGTAAGTAATCAAAGTGAACACCATCAGCAATAGGTCTTTCATAGTTTGTACCCTTTATATAATGGGCAATAAAGAACACCTTGCCTCTCTAGATTTCCTTCCAAAATCCTATGGCCCCATGTAACCATGGAAGCCCAACTTGAGGGAAATTCCACAAAACTGCCATGATCATCAAAACCAAAGAAAATCTGAGAAACTGTCACAGATAAGAAGCTAATGACCAGGGGTAGTAGAACATGGCTTTGATCACAGCACTTGTGAGGCAGAGGCAGGCAGATCACTATGAGTTTTAGGATGGCTAAACTACATAGAGTTGTTAGCCCACAAAACTACATAGTGAGACCCTGAGTTGGCAGTGCAGTGTGTGTGTGTGTGGGGGGGAGGGCATGAAGAAGAAACTATGTAAATATGTTTAATGTCATGTGAAAGCCTGAATGGACTGAATGGACCTGTGTAATAGACAAAGAAAACTGGGTAAATTTGAATTAAGTGCTAGGGATACTTAGTAATGTATCAATCAGTCTTGGGTACATAGTTGTAACAAATGGACCATAGTAATGCAATTCACCAAGAATAACAGAAACTATAATTGTACCTTTTCTGCAGACCTAAACTACTCTAAACTACTTTTTGCATTCAAACAACTAAATAACTAAAATATTTGTTGTGTTATGGGGACCAAATACAATAAGGGAGATTGATATTAGAAAGTAAATAGATGATCAGGGAAAGACTCTCTGAGGAAACATTATTTAATCAAACAGAGCAGCAAGGAATGTGGACATGGGTGTAGATTCGTGGAAGGAATTGAAATCAGCAATATTAAAGGGTGAATTGCTTTGGGGTCTGAGTGTGTGCAAATTTAGAGGATATTTCCTGAGGTGCCGAGAAAAAGGTGGATTCTTTTTGTGTTTGGGTGAAATGTTCTGTAGATATCTGTTCAGTCCACTTAGTTCATAATGTCTGTTAGTTCCAGTATTTCTGTTTAGTTTTTGTCTGAATGATCTGTCCATTGGTGAGAGTGGAGTATTGAAGTCTTACACTATCAGTGTGAGAGGTCAATGTGTGATTTGAGCTTTAATAGTATTTTCTTTACAAATGTGGGTGCCCTTGTTTGGAGGACATAGATGTTAAGAATTGAAAAATAGTTTTGGTGGGTGTTGCTTTTATGAGTTCTTCCCTTAATCTTTTGGTTTGAAGTCTATTTTGTTAGATATTAGAATGGCTACACTAGCTTTTTTTTCTTAGGTCCATTTGCTTGTAATATCTTTTTTGAATACTCTGAGGTAATGTCTATTGCCTGGATCCTGTCAGGCAACCACAGATAAAAACTAGATTTCAACAACAGAAACAACAGGAAGCATACAAACTCATGGAAATTGAACAAACCTCTACTTTAAGGAGTAAGGTTTTTTTCTGCCCGCCACTGAGTCTTGTCCCGCTGCTGCGCCAGCCCCAAATAACACACAGAGACTCTGTATATGATATAATTCTGTTGGCCAGTTACTAGTTTCTTATTGGCTAGCTCTGTGTTAATTATTAACCCATTTCTATGTATTTCCACGTGGTCTTACCAGCAAGAGGTGGCTGGTGGTTCTAGTCTCTCCAGACACTCCATGTTGACCCCTGCTTCCTCCTTCCTATTTCCTCCTTGTCTCCTAGTCCCTCCTATCTTCCTTTCCTATTGGCCAATAGTGCTTTATTCCTTAACCAGTATGAGAAACATATACAGAATGACATCTCCCATCACTCTACTGAATGATAACTGGGTTAAGGGAGAAATTAAAAAAAGAAATTAAATACTTTCTATATGGAGCTGAAGAGATGGCTCAGAGGTTAAGAGCACTGGCTGCTCATCCAGAGATCCTGAGTTCAATTCCCAGCACTCATATGGTGACTCACAACCACTCATAATGAAATCTGGTGCCCTCTTCTGTCCTTCAGGGATACACTCAGAAGGAATGATATATACAAAATAAAAAATAAATAAATAAATAAAATCTAAAAATTACTTTCCCTTTCCCCTTCTGTGGGGACTTTGTATGAATCTCTTAGGTTCCTCCTTGTTTATCTGGTGGTATGAATTGTAGGCTGGTGATCCTTTGCTTTATGTCTAAAATCCATATATGAGTGAGTACATACTATGTTCCTCTTTTTGTGACTGGGTTACCTCACTCAGGATGGTTTCTTCAAGTTACATACATTTGTCTGCAAATTTCAAGATTCCATTGATTTTGTTTCCTCAGAGTAGACTCCATTGTGTAAATGTACCATATCTTCTTTATCCATTCTTTAATTGAGGGGCATCTAGATTGCTTCCAGGCTCTTGCTATTACAAGTAATGCTGCTATGAACATAGTTGAACAGATGTCTTTATTGCATGGATGTGGATTTTTGGGGTATATGCCTAAGAGTGGAATCCTGTGTCATGTGGTAGACTGATACCTATATTCCTGAGGAACCACCATACTGATCTTCAAAATGGCTGTACACGTTTTTCACTCCCACCAGTAGTGGAGGAGTGTGAGCATATTGGCACGTGGTCGGTGGGGGGGGAGCGGGCAGTGAGTGGAGAGCGAGTTAGGAGAAAGAGAAGGGGAGGAGAGGAGAACATGAGGGAACAGGGAACAGGAATATTGAGTTAGGAGACAAATAGACAAGAGCAAGAAAGAGGAGAGAGAGAGAGAGAGAGAGAGAGAGAGAGAGAGAGAGAGAGACCATACGAGAAGGACCATTATAGGTTTGAAGAGAAAACTGACTCTAGAGAAATGACCCCAACTAACAATCTGAGCAATAGTGGAGAAGCTACCTTAAATGTCCTTCCCTGATAATGAGAGTGATAACTAACTTATATGCCATCATAGAGCCCTCATCTAGTACTGATGGAAACAGAAGCAGACACCCACAGCTAAACACTGAGCCAAACTCCTGGAATCCAGTGGCAGAGAGGGAGGAGTGATAACAAAAGGGGTCAAGACCAGGCTACAGAGACCCACAGAGACAGCTGACCTGAACAAGATGGAACTCATCGACCACCCAGACTGATAGCTGGGAAATCAGCATTGGACCACTCAGACACCCTGAATATGGCTCTCAGATGGCCTGGACAGTCTAAGTGACCTATGGCAGTGGAACCAGGATGTATTTCTGGTGCATGAAAGAACTTTGGGAGCACATTCCCCATGGAGGGATACTTTCTTAGCCTAGAGACAGGAGGGTGGGCCTAGACTCTACTCCAAATGACTTGACAGATTTTGTTGATCCCTCCTAGAAGGCATCACCCTCCCTGTGGAGTGGGGAGGGAAATGGAACAGGAGGGGTCATTGGAGGTCATTGGAGGGAGGGAGGAAGAGGAATCTGGGATCAATAGGTAAAATAAGAAAACAATTAAAAAATACTTTCTATAATTCAATGAAAATAAATACACAACATACCCAAACTTATGGGACACAATGAAAGTGGTGCTAAGAGGAAAATTCATAGCACTAAGTGCCTGCATGCAAAGAATGGAGAGCTCTTATACTAGCAACTTAACAGAACTCCTACAAGCTCTAGATCAAAAAAGAAGGAAGCTTCCCAAGAAGAGAAAATGGCAGGAAATAAATTGCGGACTGAAATTGATAAACAAATGGTACTGGATATCAACATGTAGTAAAATACAAATAGATCCATGTCTACCACCCTGTATAAAATGCAAGTCCAAATAGATTGAAGACCTCAACATAAAACCACATACACTGAACCTCACAGAAGAGAAAATGAGAAATAGCCTTGAATGCATTAGCACAGGAGACAACATCCTGAGCAGAACACTAATAGTGTAATCACCAAGAACAACAATTAATAAATGAGACCTCATGAAACTGAAAATGTTATATAAAACAAAGGACACTGTCAAAAAGACAAAATGGCAGCCCACAGAATTGGACAAGATTTTCACCAACTTCACATCCAATAAAGGGTTAATATCCAAAAATGTATAAAGAACTCAAGAAATTAGACATTAGAAAAACAAATAATCCAATTTTGAAAGTGGGATACAGATTGAAACAGAGAAATTTTAACAGAGGAATTTCAGATGGCTGAGAATCACTTAATTGGTCAACATCCTTAGTCATAAGGGAAATGAAAATCAAAACAACTATGTGATTCTATCTTACACTTGTCAGAATTGCTAGAGTCAAAAATATAAGTGACAGCTCATGCTGGTGAAGATGTGGAGAAAGAAGAACATGCCTCCGTTGCTGGTGGGAGTGCAAACTTATACAGCCAGTATGAAAATCAATATTGAGATTCCTCATAGAATTGGGAATTGATCTTCCTTAGGACCCAGCCCAAAAGATGCCCAACCATACCAGAATGACACTTGCCGAGCTATGTTACAGCAGCATTATTCATAATAGTCAGAAACTGGAAACAATCTAAAGGTCCCTCGACTGAAGAATGGATAAAGAAAATGTGGTAGATTTACACAATGGGATATTATTCAACTGTTAAAAGCCATGACATCAGGAAATTTGCAGGCAAATGGATGACACTAGAAATCATACTGAGTGAGGTAACCCAGACCCAGAAAGACAAACATGGTATTATAGTGTGTATTCACTCATAAGTGGATATTAACTGTAAATTAAAGGATAACAATGCTGCAATCCATAGACTCAGAGACTAGGTTCAAGGGGGAATGCATGAATCTCTCTGGGAAGAGGCAATACGAATAGACTTTGTCCAGGATAGCTAGGGCTGTTAGACAGAGAAACCCTGTCTTTAAAACAAACAAACAAACAAAAAATAACAGGTTTCATGGATAGGCCAGAGGCACATGGGAATGGGAACTTGAGGATTCAGGCAGGGGCTGTGGTGGCGAGAAAGAGTGCTAGGGGAGACAACTGAATTTGAGGGTGATGTAAACGCCTAGTGCAGTGGAAAACTCCATGGAATCTAAGAGAATGACCTTAGCAAAGTCTCCTAGTAATAGGGGATACAAAGTCCAAGTTGACCATCTTCTCTAATCAGACAAGACTCCCAGAAATGGGACTGGGGCACCAACCCAGCCACAAAACCTTTGCCCTACAGTATGCCCAGCCTGCAAGATGTGCGGGAGTAATGGTGGCACAGAATTTGTGGGAGTGGCTGATGAATAACTGGTCCAATTTTAAACCCTTGCCATGAGAGGACTCCTAGGCCTGACAATGTGTGGACAGCCTGGAACCACAGGCAGGAGAGGAAAGAGATCCAGGATAGAAACAAATTGGACTTGGGGGAGTCAATGAAGTGATTCCTAATGATATTCTGCTATGTTTATAGATTGGCGCCTAGCCCAATTATCATCAAAGAGGCTTCATTAAGCAATTGACAGAAGCAGATGCAGAGACCAGAGGAAACACTAGGAGAAGCAGAGGAACCCTGCAAGAGATGGGGAGGAAGGATTCTAAGAGCCAGAGGGGTCGAGAACACAATATCACCTAAACAGGGCTCATAGGGATTGAGAGTCTGAAGTGATTTCACGGACCCTATATGAACTATGTCCTCTGTATATACACTGCACTCGTATAGCTTGGTGTTTTTGTGGGACCCCTAACAGCAGACGAAGAAGGTGTCTGACTCTCTTGCCTGCATTTCTCCTTATCCAGCCTTCATATAAGGGTGTGTGCCTAATCTTATTTTAATTTGTTAGGCCATGTTCTGTTGATATCCATGAGAGGTCTGCTCTTTTGTTTGTTTTCTTTTTGTTGGCTTTTTAAATTTTTTATTTAATATTTTTTCTTACTTTGCATATTGATCCCAGTTCCCTCTCCCTCCCATCCTCCCATGCCCCCCTACCGACCTCCCATCCCATCCCTATCCACTCCCCAGGGAGGGTAAGACCATTCATGAGGGATCATCAAAATCTGTCAAGTGATTTGTGGTAGGGTCTAGGCTTTTCCCATGTTTCTAGTCTAAGGGAGTATCCCATAATGGATAATGGGCTCCCAAAGTCCATTTGTGTACTAGGAATATATTCTGGTTCCGCTGTCAGAGGTCCCATAGACTGCCCAGGCCTCCTAACTGAGACCCACATTCAAGGGGTCTGCATCAGTCCTGTGCTGGTTTCCCTGCTATGGGTCTGAGGTCCATGAGCTCCCCCTTGTTCAGGTCAGCTGATTCTGTGGGTTTCTTCAGCCTGGTCTTGACCCTTTTGCTCATCCCTCCTCTCTATATATAACTGGATTCCAGGAGTTCGCTCAATATTCTGCTGTGGGTGTCTGCTTCTGCTTCCATCAGCTACTGGATGAAGGCTCTAGGATGTCAATATGAGGTAGTCATCAATCTCATTATCGGGGAGGGGCATTTAAGGTAGCATCTCCACTATTGCTTAGCTTGTTAGTTGCGGTCATCCTTGTAGGTCTCCAGACATTTCCCCAGTGCCAGATTTCTCTTTCAACCTATAATGGCTCCCTCTATTGTGGTACCTCTTTTCTTGCTCTCCTCTATTCTTCCCACCGACTCAATCTTCCTGCTCTCTCATGTTCTCCTCTCCCCTCCTCTTTTCCCCTTCCCTTTCTCTTAACTCCCTCTCACCTGCTCCAATTTGCTCAGGAGATGTTGTTCCTTTCCCCTTCTGTGGGGAACCATGGACCTCCTTGTTTCCTAGCTTCTTTGACAGTGTGGTTTGTAGGTTGGTGATCCTTTGCTTTATGTCTAAAATCCATATATGTGTGAGTACATAACATGTTAGTCTTTTTGTGACTGGGTTACCTCATTCAGGACAGTTTCTTCCACTTCCTCCATTTGCCTGTGAATTTCAAGATTCCATAGGGTTTCCCCCCCCCCCCCCACTGAGTAGTATTCTATTGTGTAATGGAAATGGAGAAGTGGGTATGAGGAAAAGGGGAGGCATAATGGGTGGGGGTGCTGGGAGTAGTGGAGGTAGGGGAAGCTTCAGTAGGGATGTAATATATCTAAAAAGTAAAATTAAAAAAGATTAGAGGACAAAGTGGAAGCTGTTGGGGAGTTGCCTACATAAAATAGTTCAAGTGAAACAGGAAGAATGTATAGTTTAAGTAGTGCTGGGAGCAGGTAAGAAGATCAGGAGGAGGCTTTGAGTTGTATTCTGTCTATAGATAAGGAAGGGAATAGTCTAGAAGAAGGAAATCTCCCCTACAACAAGTGTGGTAACGTTCAGAGCACTGTGGCTTTACTCAGCATTAAATCCTTCCTGCAACTCTACTGTCTTGGTTTTCCTTCTAGTAATTAGCACACAGGAGCCCAAGGTTGAATTTTTCCATGTTCATAGTTTGCTAGGAAAACTAAAGGCTAGAAACAAGTCCTTCAAATTAAATTTTTCAAGATTAAAATGCTTAATTTTCATTTTTATTTTCTATTTGCCACTCTACCCACCATATTTTCTGGGATGCTACCAGAATACCTCAGGAGAGGTAAAGGTTGGGTGATATGCTAATATGCTAAGTCCTTAGACATTTTCTGGGACAAAAGGCCACACCAAAAGTCGCAGGGACATATTCTGGCCTCATTTAAGCTTGTGCCAGAGAGAAACATTTAAAGGGTCTTTTGAATCTCGACAGTAATAGTGTCTTTTCATACCTGCATAAGGACATATTTATACTACAACCAAGTCTAGGAAGCTTGGTCTTCCTAGGTCACAGGAAGATTTCAAGGTCACAGTGTGTGTGTGTGTGTGTGTGTGTACATGTGTACACATGTGCATGTGTCCTACATTTTTCCAACTGTCTTCCTATGTACATAATTACTCCTAAGGTCTTTGGGACTTAAGTGTCCTAGACAGGTTTTCCAAGCTCAACAACAGTGGTTAACTGTGAGGCAAACCAAGCACAAGAAACAGCCATGCTAACAAGCTCAAGATCCAGTAGTCTGGGAGCAGTAGCCTCTGAAATTATAACATTAAAGTTTCTCTTTACTCTTTGCTTCTAATTTGAAATTATCCCTTATTAATTTTATCCTAACTCTCATAGTAATAGTTATGAACCTGTTCTGGAAACACATCCCCTCTTGTTATCTTGATGACATTTCCTTTACTTGTTCCAAACGTATATTGGTTAATTTTGTCATTGTTATAACAAAATACCTAACAGAAGCTGCAGAAGGAGAAAGGGTTTACTTTGGCTAGGTTTCAAGGGAGACAGTTACAATGGTTAATACTGATTAACATTTGAAAGGACCTACACTCACCTAGGAGACCAACCACTGGGCATGCCTATAAGGACTTGCATACATAGACTAGACTAAACCTTGGCAATGTTTGTGATGTATTGACTTGATTACACTAACAGGGGAGGGAAAAACAAAACCAATTGTAGAAAGGCTGAACCATTCTCCATGGGCCTTGGTATTGTACAACATAAGAAAAGTAGAGAAGAGATAGAGATATGAGAGGGGGGCTAACTGAGCACAAGCATTCATTACTCACTGTTCCTGGATGTGAATATAATGCAACCAGGCACCTCAAGCTCTTGCTGCCACTACTCCTGCACTATGATTAACTGTATCCTCAGACTTTAAGCTAAAATAAGCTCTTTCTCCCTTAACATTCTTCTGGCCAGAAATCATACAACCTAGCCAGCAGGAGCAACAATGACAGCGCTCAAGCCCAGCCCCCTATGCCAACTTCTGATAGCCAGACCATATAACCTAAGGATTCTGCAAACTCCCCAAACAATGCCAGAAGCTTGGCACCAATTGTTCAAACATATATGCCCATGAAGAACATTTTGCATTCAAACCGTTAACACTACCCATACACAGTGTCCTGCTTCCACTCCCAAATCAATACTTCTCTTCATTCTCAAGATCTCGGCCATAGCTACAATTCTCTAAACTAATATATGGAATGTTTGCTAATGTTTTGGAACTTTACTGGGTATTGAGACTTTGCACAAGAGAACCAAATGTTGCAGCATGAGTAATTTAAGAATGTGGAAAGACTTTTCTCAAGTACATATGTCTACAAAGAGGAAACTGATGTTTATTAATAAACTTAGTTATCAGTAATAATTTACCTTTTCTAACACTATAATTTAGTTTCATCCTTGTTCATTTATTAATGGATTTTTTGTAGCAGCATCCTCTCTCTTTCTCTTAAGCACCTTCTTTCCTCTTTTTCAAACCATGTATATTAATTATAATCTTCAGGCCTGGCTGCCTCAAAAGTGGATTAGTATATCCCTTCAACTGTTAAATTACTTACTGTTCTTTAAGAGAAATACTCAGAATGTCCATGTCTGCAGATATCTTGGAGAAAGACATGATTATGAAGGCAGACATTAAATTAAATTACATTGTGATTCTAAGTTTAATTGTCCGAGAACTCACTTCCTCGACAGCTCTGATTCAGTCCTCTAAAATGTCACACAATATGACTCATGCTTCCTTCTGCAAATGACAAAAGTTCCTCACTACCCTACTCTAAACTGCCTGCTTTCTGTCTTCTATGCTCTCAGGAAAGGGTGGGGTTATACGTTACATTTTTTTTCATGGTGGGCAAGGGAGCCCATCATGTGTTTTTTTCAATGTGAGAAGCACAAATGCAAGAACACACACACACACACACACACACACACAATGAATACAGGTCAAAGAATGACACACTGAAAATTAATACCAGTCTAAATATCCCCATGCTCTGAAAGCCTAGAAAATAAATAAATGATGTTTGTAACTTGTAAAAGTAAGAGGGAATTAACTTTTTAATCACTTATACCCCAAAGAGTTTTTTGTGTTCAATTTCCTGAGTAAATAAATGTGTGGTAACTTTATCAAGCTAATTTCATTTATTGTTGTTGTTAAGGGTTGTCTTACAGGGCTTGAGTTTTGCAGGTAACAGAAAGATTCATCACTGAGCCATGTGAAGCCACTTTCCAGGAGACTGCATCCCTGGATCTCTGAAGAGATGTCTAGGAGAAGAACCATATTGAAAAAAGAGACCTGAATAGCAAAAGCAGATGGATCAAGAGTTCAAAGCCAGTCTCAGCTATATAGTGAGTTTGAGGCTATCCTGGAACATATATAAAACCCTGAGGGGGGACATGTAGTGAGATATCCACCCAGCCTTCACCTGTTGCGCTGACCACTCCATTGGGGAGTGAGCACAGGTGCGGATGTGTCAGGAGAAGCTAGGTCTGGGATCCTGGACACCAGGTTATTCTCTTCCTTCCTGGTTAGGTTGCAGAGAGCATATGGGTGGCATTCTTGGAGTGAGAATCCATAGCGATCATCTGTTTCAGGTGTAAGTGATTTCTCCCTGAATAAACATCACTCAAGCTATACTGTGTCCCAGTGAATCTTATTTCCCATGCAATGGGGATGAAGGGGGGAAAATCCAATTGCAATAGTCAATACTATAATCTGTTCTAGGCTGTCCCACAGCAGCCTCATATTCAAAAGTGTGCCAATCTCTATATTACCATGCATAAATAAGCCAGCAGTTGTTTAAAAATACTATTTACTGTGGTGAGAAAAGACACTTAGATCAGCTCAGGGTACAGATGTGAGGAATAAACATTCTCAGGATAACAATTTTGACATTATGTTGGAGAAATAGTTCAGTCAGTAAAGCATTTGCCTTACAAGTGTGAGATCCTGGGTTCAATCCCCAGAACCCACATTTTCAAAGTTGGGCATGGTGGTGGGCACTTCAAATTCCAGTGCTTGCGACATACAAATAGACTGTTCAGTCAGCCTAGGCGTAATGATCAAGCCACAACTAGTGACAGAACTTGTCTCAAAAAAAAAAAAAAAAAAAAAAAAAAAAGGAAAAAGGAAGAAAAGAAAAAGAAAAAGAAAAGAAAAGAAAGGAGGAAGGAAGGAAAACAGGAAAAAAAGAAAAAGATGTTCTGTCAGCTTTTCTGTTGCTATGATAAGCGCTATGACTAAAAGCAACTGGGGGAGGAAAGGTCTTATTTGGCATACATGGTCTTGACCATAGCTCATCATGAAGGGGTTAAACCCCCTCACTCTCACAACTGAATTTTGGTTTCAGTTCTCTGAGAAGGGCAAAATAGGTGTCTCTTCCAACAAAGGACCATTTATCTTCGATACCTTTGCATTCAGAGGCGATGCCTGAGTCAGCCTCACAATGTCTCTAGGACAAATCCAGCAGCCCCCTCTGAGTCACTTCTGAACTTGCCCAAGTTTGTGCAAGCATGTCCAAAAATGATAAGACTATATATCAGCCAATTAAAATGCACTAGGGTAACATGCTGCTGCTTAACCAGTTATGTATGAGATGACCTAACTGTCCTGGAAAGTCCCCTTAGCTATGCTTAAAAGGAGCCTGCATGCTCCTCTAGGGGTTGTCACCATTTTTTTTTACAAGTGAATGACCTCACATGCATGCTTGAATCTTAATAAACGCTCTTTGCTTCTATATACAATTTGAGTCTGGAGTCTTCATTTTTTTCTCAGACCCTTACAATCTCTAAAAATAATCAGGGCAAGAATTCAAACAGGAGCAAATGAAGGAACCATGAAGGAATGCTGCTAATTGGCTTGCTTTTCATGGCTTACTAGGCTTGCTTCCTTGTACATCACAGGAACACCTACCTACTGGACACAATGGCCTGAGCCCTTGCATATCTATCACTAGCCTAGAAAATATTGCAGTATTGATCACAGGCCAATCTGATAAAAGTATTTCCTCATTGGGGGGTTCCTTCATCCCAGGTGACTCTAGTTTGTATCAAGTTACCAAAAATTACCAAGCACAGTAGAATTATGCCTGTAATCACCTTCCAGTGTGCTCTCTCTCTCTCTCTCTCTCTGTCTCTCATGCATGGACACAAACTTACAAAAATTCACGTGTGTACACATATATTCTTCCAAACATAGACAGAAAAAGATTTTAAAATTTAAAAGTTAAGAATGTTTCTATTTTCCCAGCTATAATAATTTTAAATGCTTATGCATGTTTTACTTAGTGTATACAAATAAAGTATGGCTGAAATGTCTAAATAGCTTTATGTTTGTTATTTCATGATGATGGTAGAGGAGGAAACTGCCTTATGCAGTTCATCTCTCTTCTTCTATCATACAAGGCCACTAGTCCTGAATTCTATTCCTAGATCTATCACTGGCTTAAAATAGCTAATAATTTAATTTCCAATGGAAGAATTTCTGATTTTGAAATTCCATGGCCCTGAGGCTTTGTCTGTCTCCATAGATTCCTCTTCTTTTCAAAGGAAACCCTTACCTGATCCTATTGTGTGCTCCTCAGAACCCCAGATGTTTCTGCCATGTACAAGGAACAAGATGTTCTCCCAATCCCAGCATATGATAGGGAGACGCCTTCCCATTGTCAGATCAGCTGGATTTGGTCAGCCTGAGTCTGGGCAAGGTAGGAAAGTGTACCAACATTTGGGATTCTTCTTTTCCTTTATTTCTGCTGGGTCTCAACTCTTTCCTATGATTTTATGAAAAGGTAAGAGAATTCCCCATCATGTCACACACAATTCTGCATGACCACAGTATGCTTAATTGTGCTAAGAACTGCTCATAAGTTCATGCAGGTGTGTGGTTTTAAAATAATGTGTATACCTATGTGTATGTGTCAGGATATGTGAAGATGAACGCAGTTTTTTTCAAAGGTCTGAAGATGATGTCAGATCTCCTGGAGCTGAATTTACAGGAAGTGGTGGAGCCATCTGAAGTAGGTGGAACAGAAGCTGGATCATTGGGAAGAGCAGAAAGTGCTCTTATCCAGTAAGCCATCTAAGCTCCCGGTTATATTTTTGATAAGGGAGGCAAACACAATAGTTTCGCCAACAATGACCTCTAAAATTTCATTATTTGGGTTTTCTACTTTTTTCTCTCAGATAGCTACAATGCAATACATTTATTTATTTATCTCTTCCTTGAGTATTATTTTCTTTTAATTATTTTTTATTTTACATGTTGATCCCAGTTCCATCTCCCTCCCTCCCTTCCTCTTTCTCTCTCCCCTCACATGCACACTAACCACCCTCCTCTCCCATCCTCCCAACCCAATTCCACATGTAGGGCAATGCCATCCATGTGGGGTCATGTAGATCTGTCAAGTCATTTGAAGTAGGGACTAGGACTTCTTTCCTGTCTCTAGGTTAAGGCAGTTATCCCTCCATGGGGGATATGTCCTCAAGGTCCTTTTGTGCACCAGGAATACATCCTGGTTCCACTGTCTGAGGTCCCTTAGACTGTTCAGTCCTTCTAGCTGAGACCCATATTCAGGGGGGCCTGAGTCAGTCCCATGCTGGCTTCCCAGCTATCAGTCTGGGGGCCTGCTAGCTCCTCCTTGTGCTGGTCAGGTGTTTCTGTGTGTTTCTGCAGCCTGGTCTTGTCCTCTCCCTCTGAATCTGGATTCTAGTTTGACTAAGTGTTTAGTTATGGGTGTTTGCTTCTGTTTCCGACAGGTACTAGATGAGGGCTCCATGATGGTATATAAGTTAGTTGTTGATCTCACTATCTGGGAAGGGCATTTATGGTAGCCTTTCCACGGTTGCTCAAATTGTTAGTTGCCAGCAGTCTTGTAGGTCTCTAGAACTTTCTTTAGGTTCAGTTTTCTCTTCCAACCAATAATGGCTCACTCTTTTATGTTTGCTCTCTCTCTCTCTCTCTCTCTCTCTCTCTCTCTCTCTCTCACTCACTCACTCTTGCTTTTTTAGGACCTTGAGAATAGTCTATTTAGTCATAATTTAAGTACTTAGAAGGAAAAGGGAGCCCACAACATAGCTCTACAGAAATGAGATTAAGAGGAGAATAATTTATGGGAAGGGAAATGAGTCTTAAGATACATATTTTTGATACTAAACAAAAATCTCAAATGAGGACTACATTACAGTAAGATCTGTACTTTGATAACCATTTATATTACTTGTCCAACTCCTGTCATGTACAAGGGATGTAGGTGTTGGAGATACAGCAACAGACTTAAAAATACTGTCAGCAAAAGGTACTTTAAGCCGAAGATCAAGAAAGTGGACAGAAAGTAAAATAAGGAAATTTAAGATCATAATATGAACTAGCTACAAGGGGAGTAAAAGGAAAGCTAAGGTAAGTTGTGACTGGCAAAAGTGGAAATATCTGCTACTGATAACTATGAGAGTTAAAGGATTATCTAAAAGGTAATTGAGCTAAGAACTGAATAATGAGATACAGGTAGTTATTTAGGGGAAGGGTTCTGCTTCTGGGTCAGAATGAAGGCAAATCTGTCTGGTGAACAATAAGGGAAGAACACAGAGGAGAGGCTGAAGAAGTAGTCAGAGGCCATCATCCATCTGAAGTTGCTTTTACTTATGATCAAACAGCCAGTGATAGGTGCTGAACTGGGGTGTGACCTCATAGGACCTGATCCTAGAAGCAGTTCTAGTTCTCAATTCACTCAATTGTTACTACATCAAGGGAAAATTTGGACTTGAATATCTTATGAAGAATGCATAAACGAAGCATGCCCAGTATAGTTATCCTATGTAAATACTATAAGGAACTAGAAGATAACATACACCTATAATAATCTCAGTGCCTAGGGAGTAAAGGCAGGAGGATGGCAAGTTCAAGTCCATTCTGGCTTACTATAAATGTCAGAGCCAGCCTGAGCTATATAGTGAGGCCCTCTGCAAAGGAGGGGTAGTTTGTGTAAAAGTGGGAAACTGGATCTGGGAGTCCAGCCACTATGTGACTACTCATTTTACCACCTATAAATAGATTGACATTTCCCTTTCCTCCTCTAACCCACTGATCACCACCCAGAATCACTCAATTTGGAGCTTACTCACACTTTCATCTTTCTAGTATGCACTTTCTGGAGAAAAGAAATGTGTTGAACAGAGTCTGGGAAGCCCACCTTCCTCAACCTGGAGGTTTGTTGGAAATCTGTATTTATTTTTTGGGGGCTTCTGTTTTCTCACCTTCTTCCAAACCAAAACTAGCCTTATACTGGAGTGTAGGTACAATAGACAAAAATAACTCAATAACTTCCAGGAGATATGATAAATATGACACTTTAAAGAAAATCAGTGTTAACTGGCTGAACTGCCATCCTCAGATCCAATAGAAATTTACAGTGTGCTTGCTGTAATAGGCAGAATAAAGCCCCCAAAGCATGTCTACAAACTAACAGCCAAAACCAATGAAATCATTCTTTTACATGACCAAAGAGTTTCTGCAGATGTGGTTTCATTAGGAATCTTGAGATAAGGAAAGCAGTTTAGATTCTCCAGATGGGTCTAATGTAATCATAAGGATTTTTAGAAGAAGAAAGGGAGTTATGTGTCAGAGCAAGATGACACAAAAAGGACTCAAGTCACTGTTGCTGGGTTTGGAAGGCTGGAACAAAGGGCCACAGACAAAGAAATTCAAGCAACCTCAAAATGCTGGAAAAGGGAAAGGAATGGATTCTTCCCTGAAAGCATCAAAAGGGAAACAGCCCCGCTAACACATTGATTTTTGTCTGGTTTGGCTGATTGTGGACCTCTATTCTCCTGAGGTGTAAAGTAATTAATGTGTATTATTTAGGGCCATCAAGTAGATAGCAACTTGTTGTAGCTACAATAGGAAACTCAAACAATTTCCTATCACCTGACTGCCATAAACTGCATCTTAAGGCTAATTCTATCTTAATGTCTCATAGGAAGAACTCTAAGGACAATTTGAGGTCTGTGTTTCAAGATGTTTTTCTTTGTTTTTCAATTGAATTGTTTTTAATTTATTTTACATACTGACCACAGTTTCCCCTCCCTTCTCTCATCCTGGTCTCTCCCCTCACCTCTCTTCTATGACCCCTCCCCCATTCACCCTTCTGTCTCCACGGCAGGACTCCCATGGGAGTCAACATAGTATTGTATATGTTGACCAATCTCTTCCCCTTACATCAAGGTTGTGCAAGGCAACCCCGTTTGGAGATTGGGTTCCCAAAAGCCAGCTCTAGAACCAGGGAGAGGTCCTTGTCCCACTGCTGGGAACCCCACAAAAAACAAACAGAGCAAGCTACACATTCAGAGGGCTGTCACATACATTCAGAGGGCACAGGTTGGTCCCTCTCTGCAACTGGATTCCAGGAGTTTAGCTCAGTGTTTAGCTGCTTCTGTTTCCATTAGCTACTAGATGAGGGCTCTATGAAGGCATATAAGTTAGTTATCTATCATTCTCACTATCATGGGAGGGCATTTAAGGTAGCCCCTCCACCATTGCTCAGATTATTAGTTGGTGTCATCCTTGTAGGTCTCTGGAAATTTCTCTAGAGTCAGTTTTCTCTTGAAACCTGTAATGGCTCCCTCTATTATGGGATCTCTCCTCTCTCTCTCTCTCTCTCTCTCTCTCTCTCTCTCTCTCTCTCTCTCTCTCTGTGTGTGTGTGTGTGTGTGTGTGTGTGTATGTGTATGTGTGTGTGTGTGTGTCTGTCTCTCTCTTTCTCCTGTGTATTCATCCTCTTACTCAATCTTCCTGGCCCCACATGTTCTTCTCCACTCACTTTTTCTTTCCCCTAACTCCCTCTCCACGCACTGCCCCCAATCCCAATCTGCTCAGGAGATCTTGTTCCTTTCCTCTTCTGTGAGGGACCTTGTATTTATCTCTTAGGTCCCTCCTTGTATCCTAGTATCTCTGGTGGTGTGAATTATAGGCTGATGATCCTTTGCTCTATGTCTAAAATCCATATATGAGTGAGTATATACCATGTTTGTCTTTTTGTGACTGAGTGTTACCTCACTCAGGATGGTTTCTTCAAGTTCCATACATCTGCCTGCGAATTACAAGTCCATTGGTTTCCCGCCCCCACTGAGTAGTATTCCATTGTGTATATGTGCCACATCTTCTTTATCCATTCTTCAGTTGAGGGGCATCTACGTTGCTTCCAGGTTCTTGCTATTACAAATAATGCTGCTACGAACATAGTAGAACAAATGTTATTGTTGCATGGATATGGATCTTTTGGGTATATGCCTAAGAGTGAGATTGCCAGGTCCTGTGGTAGACTGATTCCCATTTTCCTGTGGAACTGCTATACTGATCTCCAAACTTGTTGTGCAAGTTTGTACTCCCACCAGCAGTGGAGAAGTATTCCCCTTTCTCCACATCCTCTCCAGCATAAGCTGTCATTGCTGTGTCTAATTTTAATCATTTTGAGAGGAGTAAGATGGTATCTCAGAGTTGTTTTTATTTGCATTTCCCTGATAGCTAAGGATGGTGAGTGTTTTCTTAAGTATCTTTAAGCCCCACTATTTAATAGGGTTATTTGCTGTTTTGGTGACTAGTTTTTTTACTTCTTTTTATATTTTGGAGATCAGCCCTCTGTCAGATATGGGGTTGGTGAAGATCTTTTCCAATCTGTAAGCTGCCATTTGGTCTTGTATACTGTGTCCTTTGTCTTACAGAAGCTTAACAGTTTGAGGACATCACATTTATTAATTGTTGATCTCAGCGTCTGAGAAAGAAATTAAAGAAGACACCATAAAATGGAAAGATCTCCTATGCTCTTGAATAGGTAGGATAAACATAGTACAAATGGCAATCTTGCCAAAAGCAATCTACAGATTTAATGCAATACCCATCAAAATCCCAGCAAAATTCTTCACTGACATTGAAAGGATAATATTCAACTTTATATGGAAAAACAAAAGACCCAGGATAGCCAAAACAGCCCTGTACAATAAAGGAACTTCAGGAGGCATCATCATCCCCTACTTCAAGCTCTGCTATAGAGCTATAGTCCTGAAAAAAACTTGGTATTGGCATAAAAATAGACAGGTAGACCAATGGAATCAAATCAAAAATCCTGATATTAACCCACACACCTATGAACACCTGATTTTTGACAAAACGGGTAAACATATACAACAGAAGGAGGAAAGCATCTTTAATAAATGCTGTTGGCACAACTGGATGATGGTGTGTAGAAAACTGCATATAGACTCATGTCTATCACCATGCACAAAACTTAAGTCCAAATGGATCTAAGACCTCAACATAAACCCAGCCACATTGAACCTCTTAGAAGAGGTAGTGGGAGATACCCTTGAATGTATTGGTACAGGAGTCCACTTCTAACATAGTTCTTTAAAGACTTTGAAAGAACAACACTCAACTTCATACAGAAAACAAAACAAAACAAAAAACTAAAAACAGAATAGCTGAAACAATCTTATAAAATAACAGAACTTCCAGAAGTATCTCCATCACTGATTTCAAACAGAGCTATAGTAATGAAAACTCCTTGGTATTGACATAAAAATAGACAGGTTGATAATGTAATTGTATTAAAAACCCAGAGGTAACTATACACACCTATGGATAGTTGATTCTTTTACAGAGAAGCCAAAATTATACAATGAGAAAATGAATGCATCTTCAACAAATGGTGCTATTTTAACTGGATGTCAGAATGTAGAAGAATGCAAATAGATCCATATTCATCACCCTGCACAAAACTCAAGTCTAAGTGGATCAAAGTCTAAATCCAGATACCTTGAACCTGATAGAAGAATATGAGAGGAATAGCCTTGAACACTTTGACACAGGAGACAGCTTCCGGAATATATCACGAGTAGTACAGGCACCAAGATCAACAAATGGAACCTCATGAAACAGAAAAGCTTCTGTAAGGCAAAGGACACTCAAAAGTACAAAGTGGCAGCCCAAAGAATGAGAAAAGACCTTCACCAACTGACATCGGGCAAAGGGCTCATATCCAAAATATATAAAGTACTCAAGAAACTAGATATAAAAATCCCAATTAAAAATGGGGTATAGATCTAAACAGAGAATTCTCAACAAAGCAATCTCAAATGACCAAGAATCACTTAAAGAAATGTTCAACATCCTTAGCTATCAGGGAAATGCAAATCAAATAACACTGAGATTCTATCTTATACTTGACAGAATGGCTAAGTTAAAAAACACCAGTGACAGCTCATGCTGCATAGGATATGCAATAAAGGGAACACTCCTCCACTGCTGGTGAGAGTAAGAATTGATCTAACTCAAGACACAGCTATACCACTCTTGTGCATATATCCAAAGGACATGCCACCATACCACAGGACATTTAGTCAACTATGTTCATAGCAAAATTATTCATAATGGCCAGAATCTGGAAACAACCTAGATGTCTCTCAACTGAAGAATGGATAAAGAAAATGTGGTACATTTACACAATGCAGTTTTACTAAGTTTTCAAAAAAAAAATGATGACATCAGGAAATTTGCTCACTAGTGGATGAAACTAGAAAGATCTAGAAAGATCACCCTGTGTGAGGCAACATAGATCTAGAAAGACAAACATGGTATGCATTCACTTATAAGTGGCTATTAAATGTAAACCAAAAATAACAATGCTATAATCCACCGACCCAGAAAAGCTAGGTAACAAGAAGAGCTCAAGTGGTAAATGCATGAATCTCACTATGAAGAGGAAATTGAATAACAAGTGCATGGGGGTAGGGGTGGGGGACTGGAGGGAGGTGGGGATGGGAACAGGAAAGATTAGGTGGAGGGAAGTGAAGGGAAAGAGTACTGGGAGAGACAACTGGAATCTGGGAGCATCTTGGGGACTAGATAGAAACATGGAGCAATGAAAACCCCCAGGAATCAATGAGGGTGACCCTAGCTAAGATTTTTAGTAATTGGGGGTATGAAGCCTCCCTGTAACCAGGCAAGAATTTCAGGTGAGAGACTGGGGCATCAGCCCTGTCACAAACATTCAACCTACAATTTGTTCTGCCTACAAGATACACTGGGATAAAGACAGTGCAGAAATTGTGGAAATGACCAAGTAATTACTGGCCCAGCTGGGGACTCATACCTTGAAAGGGAGTTTCCCACTGAGGGTCAGGACTCAGAGGTGAGATACTCTGGAGACATAGTCTAGAATCAAACACAAATGATAAAAAAAGTCCTAAATGTATTCACTACAATCAGATTGGTGCCTAGTCCAACTGTCATCAGTAAGGTTTCAGCCAGCCACTGATGAAAACATCCAAATTTTAGGTGGTACTCAGGAAATCCTGCAGAAGAGGAGGAAGAAGAATGATAGGAGCCATATTAGTCAAGAACACCACAAGAAACCCCACAGAACCAACTAACCTGGGGTCATCATAGGGGCTCACAATGAACCAACAACAAAGGAAACTGCATGAGACTGACCTAGGACTTCTGCATATGTTACAACTGTGTAACTTGGTCTTATTATGATACTCCTAACAGTGACAGCAAGGGCTGTATCTGTGTTCCAGCTTTTGGGACCCTTCCCTTATTGCCTTGTCCAACCTTAATAGAAGAGGAGGTGCCTAGTGTCACTGAAACTTGATATAACATGACTAGCTGATATTCATGGGAAGCCCACTTGTATCTAAAGGGCAGGAGTGGTTGAGGGGGAGAGGAGAAGGGGAGGAGAAACTTGCAGGAGAGGGAGGGAAAACAAAACAAACAACAAAAAAGAACAACCTTGAAAGATTGATATCATTTTCCCTTTTGTTATAATATAATTACAGATTACAAAACCCCATGTAAACTTCTCTTTTCTTTGAAACAATTTCTAAGCAGGAAAGAGAAACTAAAATGTTGAAGAAAATGTGGAGCTATTTTAGGAGGGCAAAAATTTCTGCATGCATGTGATTTCTATTACAAATATTTCAATAGCTCCTTCTGGAAAGTTCAACACAAAGAAGCTACACTTAACCTTTAATAAAGGACTCTGTATTTGCTTTTTTTCTGCTTGATTTTCCACAATTAGAATGCTGCAAGAACATTTTCTTTTTCTTAGTGAATTAATATATTGAAATTAACACTATTTCTTATGCTGTATACCAATGAAAATAACATAGCCTTAAGAGTTTGTAGGGTATTAAGAGAAATTTTTGAGACCTTGATACTCAATAATGTCTGCCCAATGATGTAGACATTCCTACTAAATTCAGGAGCTTTTTGAATGGCTAGCTTTCAAAGTGGTAAATGTGCATTAAACCTGAAATTAAAAGGTCATTAAGAAGTGCCAAGGCACTGACTCCAATTAAGTTAAAGTAATTCATAATTCCCCTCTGCAAAACCTGTGGATGGGGGAAAAAATTGGTGCTGATTTTTTGAATGAAATCTTCTTAAGGGTATTTGGGAGGGTATATCCCTTTAAAATGCAAACTAACAGAGGATCACAAAATTATCTACTCAAAGTTGAAATCATATGTAGCCCTGTATTAGGTGCATTACTTGCTTCTACTAAAATATCAGAGTTGTATTCTGGATTTCCTGCTTCTCTTAAATATATACAGCCCTCAGCTCCATTCTCATTAGTGGCAGCTGGCAGAACATTAGAGCAGAAGAGGACAGAAGAGGAACCTTGCTATCTCAATAGACTTCTTGGGACAGCTTTCCTTGCAGACTTGTGATTGTGGGAACCTGGCTCCATGGTGGGGAAATCTGGCCACTGCTTCTTGGGGAAAGGGATTTTAAAGCTACCACATGAGTTAATAGCTCTACTAACTTAGAAAGAGCCCTTATTTATCCATGCCCTTGATCACATATGTCTCATCATAAGGAGCTTCTTAGGAACATTACAGAAGCTTAGTGAGATGGAAGACAGCAAAAAGCCTCAGTGATACACATCAGATGCTTGAGAAAGCCAAGAGAACATCTTATCATCCAGAAGTGTATATCCTCTGCTCATGTTGAAGCCTTAGACAAATTATGAAGTAGATGAATTTTCATTGTTCTCATTTCTCCTTTTGCTTATCAAGTGGATAAAATGTGGAGACACAGAAAATCAATAAGCAGAATGACATATTTACATGTGAGGTATGAAAGCAGAACGTGTTGCGGTAAGGAAGAAAGGAGACTAGTGTAGCTTTGGCTGCCCAAATGGGCTATTAACAGTAAATCATGGACCAGGAAAGGGATCACAGTGTCCCAAACGCTTCCTGCATTTTCCACCAGAATTCCTTTCTCAACTAGTGACTCTAAGTTTTTCTTAGCTCTGTTCCACTGGCTACATATCAAGAACCACTAGAGCAGCAAGCCCATAAGCCATGGAGCATCATTTCTTCTACAATTCCACTTGCCTTCAACTAGGAACATGCAAAATGTGAAGTGTCACATTGTATAGTTATAATCTCAGCATTTAGAAGGCAGAGACAGAAAGATTCCAAAAAGCAAAAGTGTAAAAAAATGAAAAAACCTATAGTCACCCACATACCAGACTTAAGAGTCTCTGCCACACTATACACAAATTACTTGCTGTTACTTTCTGCTGTGTAACTTGGATATGTTGAATGAATTGCCTCATGTCCTATTTCACAATTCAGCTAAAGAAATAACCTGATCCCCAGTTGATACCATTTCTGAAAGTCCACCTAATTATCTTTAACAGTAGAATAAATTCATGACTCACTGGGCAGCTGAATAAAGTATTGGTGGTAAATAGCAAATTTTCACATTTCCACTTAGGAAATTCAGAATGGCATAGAACATTAATAGTGGTGATTTAAATGTTAAATTATTTTGCATATAGCATCTCTCTCCTGGGTAGAGATAAGAAACACAAACTTTGCTAAAATTGTATGAACCATAAAACATTCATGGTAACCAATCAGTGACTGACTTTGAAGGATATGATATGCCTGGTCAGTTATCATGTACTTCTCATTTATGTGGCAATCTGTGGATTGGGAAGTCAGTGGTGGACCTTTGTACTTCAAGAAATTACTTACAATTATTAAATGGTGGTAACTAAAATTTGAACCATGCTGGTAGGTATTCTGGAGTGAATAAAATTGAGGTCATGAAAATCCATGTGTATCAGAACAGTATAAAGTTAAAATTGTTTATGATATGTATTTATTTACTTGCTATTTTTTTCTGTTCTAGATTATAAGCTATATGAGATGGGGACATTATCTCTTTCACTTACAATTATACTTTGGTTTGGGGGGGTTCAAAACAGAATTTCTTTGTGTAGCTTTGGAGCCTGTTCTGAAACTCACTCTGTAGATCAGGCTGGACTCAAACTCACAGAGATCCACCTGCTTCTGTCTCTAGTGCTGGGATTAAAGTTGTGCACCACTGCCTAACATACAATTAGCTTCTAACTGCTTATAACAAAGGCATGCTATTCAGTAGACACCTGCCTAACTTCCTGCCCAGCTACCTACCTTTTTACTGAGAAATGAGAGTAAATATGTATTCACAGTGTGTACAGAAGGGGTGTTCCACAGCACTTCCCAGACAACTTAGTATCAGACCACAGAGTCTGGCAGTTCTTAGTCTATGTCAAACAATTTGCATTTTTTTCTCCTAAATGGACTTGTGCGAGGCTGCAGTCATACTGCACAGGATGCTTGGGATTTTCTCTGAGTAGTTCATTCCTAAGGCTGGGTTTCAATTTACTCAGAAGGCTGCTGTGTCTGTCCCAAAGCTGATGGGGCAGCCTGGCCAACTCAGAGCAGAAAAGACTGGCTTCAGATGAAAACCTCATGTTTTTATGACTAAAGACTTAGTCAACTACCTGCTTTAGGGTGTATAATGTATTAGAAAGAAGATATGGAGGAAGTAGCACTCATTCTGGCTACAGAAATGGTTTTCCATGCATTTTTTTTTACTCATGAAGTTAAAAAAGAAAAGTGTGCTAATTTAATCTTGTGGTTAGGGTTGTGAATGAGAAAATAAGTTTAAATTGCCCAGGGAGGCTATCCAACTTAGTCAGAGTTTCAATGCATTCCAGACTACTATGTCAGTTAAAGCATATTGAACTTCAGTCAAATACCAAAATGTCAAATAATGATCTGTTTCGAGAGTTCCCTTGTCCCCCTCTCTTCCTTCTCTTCCTCTTTCTTGCTTTGTTTTCTTCCCTCCGTCTCACTTTTCTTTCCTCTGTTTTCACCTTCTGTCCCGGTTTTTGTGGAAAAACTCACTGTGTGTATGAGAATTAATCAATTAATTAATTGGTTATCACTTAGCTGACCTAAAGTTTCCTAACATACATGTTATATTAGTAACTGCTTGTACATTTCCAGATACTTTTATTCTTTCCTTCTTCTTTTCCATCTTCTCTGATTCTTCATTTGGGACCTCTTAGAGAATGATCCAATCCTGAAAGTGAATGACTCCCCAAGGGAAAATTGCAAGGGGTCAACTGTATTTTTTGCCAAACACTCTTTGATGAAGGTTTGATGAGTAGAATTAGTTGGCTAGCAGTAGTCTTGAGATTGGTACATTTTCAATATCTGTACTTTTCCTGGTTGTTATTAGCATAAATATTTGAGAGTCAACAACTAAAAGAATTTGAAATATGTATTGACTGAAATTTTTGTCACAGACACTCCATTTCAACTGGCATCTCTCATTCTTTAAAAGGTCCCTTGTTTCTGCTCACAGAGACAGCTTTTTGAACAGGAGGGACATCATGGACTCCAGACTGATAGCTGGGAAACAAGCATTGGCTTGACCCAGACCACCTGAACATGGGTCTCAGTTGGAGGGCCTGTGCAGTCTAAGGGACCTCTGACAGCTGAACCCGGATATATCCCTGGTGCACGAAAGGACTTTGGGAGCACATTCCCCATGGAGGGATGATCCCTTAACTTAGAGACAGGAGGGAAAGCCTAGGTCCTACTCCAAATGACTTGGAAGATTTTGATGGTCCCTCCTGGAAGTTCTTACCCTCCCTGTGGAGTGGGTGGGGAATGGGATGGGAGGGGGTTGGGAGGTATGAGAGGATGGGAGGGAGTGGGAAGTGGGATCGATATGTAAAATAAGAAAAAATAATATTTTTTTTAAAAAGGTCCCTTGTTTAAAACAGCACTTTCTTCTTTTGTCCTACTAGGTTCCAGTTATGTAATGAGTCCTGTGGGGAGACACCACAAGATGACACCAATACAGCTTTTACCATTACCACTGAAAAACATGCAGAGACGTAAGTCAAATGGGAATGCTGAACTAAATAAACATTAAGAGAAACCACTAAAGAAGAGAAAGCCCAGCACCCCTTTTTGAGTATCAAACAGATTATACCAAAAGAGAGCAGAAGAAAGAATACTTTGGCATTTGTGGCCAAGTAAAAATAAGTAAAAAGGAGGCTATCATAGCAGAGATGCATCTGGAAGGAGTTGGAAGGTTGAGTTGAAGCAGAAAGTATTTTAGGTGAAATGTATATGTCCAGACAAGATCCAAGTTGTATTGTGGATGGTTACAGGTTTTACCAATGATATATAATAACCTCTGTATAAAACACAAGGCTGCTAGCAGCCTTGGGGCAAAAGTTGAAGAAATAGGTCAAAAGCTCTTGGGCAGATAAGAAGTAGTCAAATGTAAGTCCTCAGGAGGCAGGAACCAGGCTTTGTCTTTGGCTCCCCAGATACTGAAGTGTCTGGCACATTTTCAGTACATGATAGATGCTTCACCTCTCAAATTAATGAGATGTAACTCAGTTTTATGCAACTCCACCAGCTGGTTATTTAAATAAGAATGTGGTCATGCTATGGGAATAACAGCCCTGAAGAACATTTGCCTCAACTGCCAAAAGTATCCCCTTCCCCAGTTATTCCATTTATTTCCAGGGAATTGGGGGATATTTCATATGTACTCAAATATTACCCCTTCTTATTCTTTCTCTCTGGCTTTTATCCAGAAAATGGAAGTACAACAATCATATCTACCCTGTAAAATTGTCACCCTTTCTACATATGATATAACCTTCCCAGTGCTTATCTCCAGTGTCCACAAAGCTGCTATAGTGGAGACCATGGTTACATCATAGCCCCATCTGAACCCCTGGGATCAAAGCCTTACTAGTTTCATGGAAAAATCCCATCAGGATTATACCAGCATTGGAATTGTGGACATGAGCTCTGTTATGTTTCCCAAGTCTGACATAGTCATCATTCAAACACGGTGTTTACTTTCTGTCTAGCCTAACAATGAGCAAAAGTTAGGCATCATAAAACTACCTTTATACAACATACCATGTATCTTCTTTTGGAAAATAATATATATTTGTGACTACAGGGTATGTATGAACATGAAATGGTTTTGTTTCACTTAAGCAAAAAGTATGGAAAAGGTAGTGGGGTGTGGGCTGATTTCAAGAGAGGATAAATTCAACACAGAAGGGATTAGAGCTCAGTTCAAAGCCATAAACACTTCTGGCAAGCAGTTTTGAAGTTATTTGATGAAGAGCCACAGTTTTATTTGTAAACACAAGACAAGACACCATTATAACTGGTATTATATACTGAATGTGCCCCCAAGAAATTCTATGTTGGAGACCTCATTACTGAAGTGCTAGAATTTGACTGTCAATGCCTTTGATAGGTGGTTAAATGGGAGCAGAGCCCTCATGGATGGAAGTAGTGACCTTTAGAGAAGAAACATAGAAACGTAAAAGTAAGGATCTCTCTCTCTCCATCCTTTCCCCTCTCTTTCCTTCCCTCAGTCCCCTTTCACTGGCATGAAGAAACAATAAGAATCTAGTCATCTGTAAACCAAGAAGAGGACCCTCATCAGAACCTGGTCATGGAAGTACATTGATCTTGGACTTTCAAAAAAGTTTTTCTGTGTAAGCTACTCAGTCTGTGACATTTGTAATAGAAAAGTCAACTGATTAAAGATACAGGCATACTACTTCCCACTCAGGATCTTTGTAAGGATAGTGATCATAAAAATCTTGTAGAAATATACTAAATAAAAAATAAAATGGCCATAACTACTAACATACTATAACACTATATACCTCATCATGGCTCAACACTTTCTGTGCAAGTATGAAGACCCACATAAAAAGGGGGCCACACCATATAATCCCAGGGCTATGAGGGTAATGAGAAAAAAATATTAGATAGCTAAAGTTAGATCATATAAAAGTTGGGGAAGAATTCTACATTCTACTCAAGTCTTTGTAGCGCATACATATTTATAGTGAACTACAGGGCCACCATGACATATAACCAAAGTTATACCTATAACTAGGAATGGTGTACATGGAAGAACAAGGGGAAGGCAGGGCTGATGGTATCTTGCTGACAGGAGGTTGTAGAAGATTATTAAAGAAGTTCTTCCATGGATTGTGCCTCACTGCATCCACATTCCTTTGCAAGACTATTCTTCTGCTTCTTGAATTCACAGGTAGATTTTTCTTCCCTTTCTCTTGAGATGATTTGTGAATTATTTTGATCAATGCAATAATCAGATTTCCATTCCATGAATAGAGTTTGTTCAACACACTGAGTATTTCCTGAAAATCTAAATACAGAGAAAGATTTGCTCAATGACTACAGGTACTTTTCAGTGGCAGAGTGTACAAGATCCCAGGTGCCAACTCCTTGCATTGCAAAAATAAATAAATAATAAATAAATAATACGTTAAAAACAGAATAAATTTGCTCAGCTTTGCTATATTTTTAATGTGTTACTTCCTTCCCTACCCTTCACTGCCAAACATTTTTTTCTGTCACATCCATGTGGGGCTTTGTGATTAGCCTTGTTTCTGGAAGCATATCAAAGTGGTGTTTCATTCTGAGGTTTAAGCTAATAATAGGTGGTAGACCTTCCTTGTATTCTGTTATGCATCCTGTATGTGAGTAAATATCTCAAGATGACTATGAAGCTATGTGAAGTTAGTGGAGACTCACAATGAAAGAAGCTTTGCCTCCGACATACTGACAAGAGCTGAGTGTCCCCTATCAAGATAGCATTACACTGTGTCTTAGTTAGGGGTTCTGTGGCTGTGAAGAGTCACCATGGCAATGGCAATTCTTACAACAGAAAACATTTTATTGGGCAAGCTCACTTGCAGTCCAGAGGTTTAGCCTATTATTTTTATGGCAAGAAGCAAGACAATATCCTGGCAGACAAGGTGCTAAAGCTTAGAGTTCTTACACCTTTACTCAGACAAAAGGAAGTGGTCTGACACACAGGGTGTAGCTTGAGCACATATGAGGCCTCAAAGTCACCTCCACAATGACATACTTCCTCCAACAAGACAGCAACTACTCCAACAAGGCCACGACTCTTAATAGTGCCACTCTCTTTGGGGGCTGTTTTCTTTCAAACCACCACATTACACTCACTAGCCACCAAAGGCCTATCATAATACAAAAATGCATTCAGCTCAACTTCAAAAGTCCCTGTAGTCTATAAGAGTCTCAAACTTTTTTAAAAGTTTAAAGTCTCTTCTGAGATACATGTACTCTCTTAACTGTGATCTATAAAATCAAAATCACATGAAAAAGAAGATCACACATTTCCAATATATAATGGTACAGGATACATATGACCATTCTAAAACAAGGAAGCAAGCATACTGAGGAACTACTAGACCAAACCAAGACCAAAACCCATGCAGGCAAACTCCAAACTCAGCATCTTCATGTCTGATGTCAAAGTGTTCTTCATATCTCCAATTTTGATCAGCTTTGATGAGTGCAACACACTTCTTTCTCTTGGGCTGGTTCCACTCACTGTTAGAAGCTTTCCTTGACAGGTATCCCTTGACTCTGGTATCTTCAACATCCTGAGTTTTCCAAAGTGATCCAGGCTTCAACTCCGCAGCTTCACATAATGGCCTCTCTAGGTCTCCATTCAAGGACATCCCCAAAACATGCCTGGTCTCAGTGGCTTTCCTTAGTTGTAGAGGAAGATCCCATTATGCCTTTCTTCTACCCTTGACTCTAAAGCCAGAACCATATGGCTAAAGCTTCCAAGTACTTCTGCTTATTGCGGCCTGAACATGGTTGTCTTATTTAATTAAATCTTCACTAGCTTTCTGTCATCCATGGTTTTCTTCAGTGACACAGCTTTATTATTCTGGAACTTGCTCTATAGACCAGGCTGGCATCAAACTCAGATATGTTAATACCTGCCTTCCAAGGGCTGGGATTAAAGGAATGCACCACCACATGTGGCTCTAATATTTTCTTTAATTCCTTTTCACAAGTTGGAAATTTGTCTGAGTGAGATCTTGTCCCTGGTCATCACCCCATTTATTTTATTTCTTAACCTATTTAGTCTCCTTCAACACAGGATTTGGGTCTATTCCACTTTGTGGTGCTCCTTTACTCCTCAAATTTCATATTTTGTAATTTACCCTGCTCATCTTGCTCATTTTCAGTATAAATCTTCATTAGTTACCACTAATAACTAGGCAGTCTATGCTAGGCTGTTTTTAAGATTTTCTCTGCCAAAAGAATTAATCCAAAACTCTTCACGTTAGACTCAGGCAAACTCTTTGGACAAGGGCAAAAGGCAGCCACATTCTTCACCAAAATATCACAAGATTGATCTCTAGCCACATTATAATATTCTTCCCCTTTGTGGTATCTTGAATCAGGCTCCTACAGTTCATCAAATCACCCTCAGTACCACTGCCTTCCATGTTCTCACTAGTATGGCCCAACCAACAGCATGTAAATTGTTTAATTACATTTCTAATCCACAGTCCCAAGGTCCATTTTCTTCGAACAAAAGTATGGTCAGGCCTATCACAACAATACTCCAATCCCTGCTACCAACTTTTGTCTTAGGGTTTCTATTAGTATGAAGAGACACCATAATCATGGCAACTCGTATAAAGGAAAACATTTAATTGTGCTGGCTTACTTACAGTTCAGAGGCTTATACCATCATGGTAGGAAGCAAGGCAGCATACAGGCAGACATGGTGCTAGAGAAGGAGCTGAGAATTCTTACATCTTGACTCACAGGCAACAGGAAGTAGTCTGAGACACTGGGTGTGGCTTGAGAATATTTGAGACCTCAAAGCCCACCTCTAAAAAAAAATATTCTCCAAAAAGACCACACATCCTAATAGTGCCACTACCTTTGAAGGCCATTTTCTTTCAAACCATCACACACTGTTATATCGGGAGGAAATGAGAATTTAATGTATCAAGGCCCTGGGATTGTTTTCAATAGCATCTTATAAACAGCTACATTCAGGTCAGTATTTGCATCTGGATCTCTATGTCTTTGCACAAAACAAAACACAGAGCTTTAACTTTGAGTGTTTGCTGGTTTCTGTGGTATAAATATCTGATTTCAAGCTACCAATGTGATGTCATTGAACTTGTAGTTAGACAGCATTGCTGTTTTTTCTTTATGAGCCTATATAAACTTAGCCCAATACTGTATATGACCTGACCAATTGTCCTAGTTCACTTCAATTGTTAGCTTTATAACTGAGGAATTGCCGAGATCAGATTGACCTGAGAGAATGTCTGTGCGAGATTGTTTTATTCATTAGTTGATAGAGGAGGGCCCAGGCAGCAGTGGGAGATACCATCCCCAGGCATGTCACCCTGACCTATATAAGAATCTTAGCTTAGCATGAACCTATCGGTGAGCCAGAAAGCAGCTTTTCTCCATGGTTTCTGTTCCAAGTTCCTTCTCCAGTTCTTGTCCTAACTTCTTCAGTGATGGTCTGTAACCTAGAAGTGTAGGTGAGGTAATCTTTCTGCCTAGTTGGTTTCAGTAAGAGTATTTTAACATAGAAATATAAAGGAAACTAGAACACTAATTTACTCTACTATCTTCAACAATCATGAGAGTTCGTAGAAATCCTACCATCTATCACCGAGATCCCTAGATTAGGTAAAAGCTAGGTCACCCAACAATCCATCCCTCCTATGCTTACTAACTACATTGGACTGTGATTTAAGTGTATAGTTATTGAGATCTGAGGATTGTTTGTTAACTAAAATTTAGTTTCTTCTTAGCACCAAGCACTGTGTCTTGCACATGGCAGGCATTGCTAAATGTTTATGGAATTCAGTTATCAGTGGTTGCTCCTCCAAAACTTTGGGTAGCTTTTGAACCTCACATCCACTTTTTAGTGTTACTGTTAAAACTGCAAACTAAAAATGTTCAGAATCCAAATATTCTAAATATCCTTGTCTGTAAATTGAATATGTGTACATTCACTCACCAGTATGGGGACAGAAGAGAAATGGGTTTAGGAATCAGTAGCTCTTAATATTCCTTCCATTAAAAGGTGTTGTAATTTCATAGAAACTACAATATCCTCCTGCATATTTTAAATTATCTCTGCATTGTTTTTAATACCTGAAGCAATGAAATTACTCTGTAAATAGATACTGTAGTATATTGTATCAGGAAAGATAAGAAAAAAATTATGTACCTTTTCAGATGTCACTTATACCCATTTATTATTGTTATTATTATTATTATTATTATCATTATCATTATTTAGTTTTTCGAGACAGGGTTTCTCTGAGTAGCTCTGCCTGTCCTGGAAGTCACTCTGTAGACCAGACTGGTCCCAACTCACTAAGATTCACCTGCCTCTGCCTCCAGAGTGCTGGGATTAAAGGCATGTGCCACCACCACCCAGCTAACTCTCAAATATTTCCATAGGCAGAATCTGTGGGTATGAAAATCTAAATATATTTTGTTTTATTCATATTCCTTGTATGTTAAATATAAGTTTGGTGCATTCATGGTATGGTTTATAAGCTTTAAATTGGCTTTCCAAGAGCAAACTGTCTGCCACTTAGAGTGAGAGTGATGATCTCTATTTGTACATTGTTATTATCCCTGGTCCTAGAAGAGTTCAGAAGGAAGAGGGTTTTTTTAAGAAACATATATAATATACCCTAAGCCTAATATTCTAATTTTTTAGTATTTTGTTCCCATATACCATGTTATTTTGAAAATGAGACCTTAAAATAAACAGATAAACCAACAAAATTGAAGAGTTCAAGTTTAGAAAAGGGCCAAGACTTTAAATATGTCCTAGCATGCACAATTCAGAACAGGAAGCAAGCTGAATATCATATTCTTACATAGATACTTTTATACACTCATATATCATTCTGTAAGTAGCATCAGGATTCAAATTTATAAAAACACCTTCCTTTGCCCCTTCATTTGATTCTTATTTAAATCTGATATACAACTTTGGAAACAAACACCATCAACTGGAGTATGCAAATACAGGTTTAATTTTTTCATTCAAGTTTATAATTAAAATGTGAATGCTGATATATCTCAGGCGGGGGTGGAATATGTAGTTTCATTGACAGATCAAGCACAAACTTGAATGCTAATGTAGACCAGAGAAATGACAGACACAGAAAGTTCTAAAAAAACTGTCCTTCAAAACAGCAGAAATATAAGATGGAGAGTTTGTTAAAAATAGAATTTTAAAACAACTCTCAAACTTTGGTCTGTTCTTTTTCTCTTGAAAACATTTGAAAAACATTGATTTGATTCTTTCACTTATGAATTAAGACTTCTAAAACATATAATACTATCTTTAAAGACTAAATGTTGGGGCTAGAGAGATAACTGGTTACAAGTACACACTATACTGACAGAGAACTCAGGTTGGGTTCCCAACACCTACTCTAGGTGTCTTACAATCAACTGTAACTCCAGATGCAGGGGATCCAGTGCCCACCCTGGCTTCTATGGGCACCTGCACACACACACACACACACACACACACACACACACACACACACACACACATTAAAAATAAATTAAAGGTAATAATTTTCAAAAGAAAAAAATGCAGTCCTCTTCCACCAGCCATTGGCTAGAGGTGAGTGTGGGCCCAATTGGGGTGGCCTCTCTCCTACAACCTCTACCCCCTCCCTAACTCCCTGGGTTGGCCCCTGATCCTACTGCTCCTGTGTCCTGTCCCCATCAAGAGCACCCTTGGAGCTATGTTACACCCACAACCATCCCCACCACGAGCCTGCCACTCCTACCCTGTGCCCTACCCTGCCCACTGTCCTGTCACTCTGGTTGAGCACTGGGAGAGAGGGTGGAGCCAACAGTCCACCCTACTTCAGAGACTTCTTGAAGCAACTCTGAACAAAGGAGACCTGCCTATCCACGTGGGACCACCCATAATTTCCACCTCCTTGGTCTCTGATCCCCCCTCCAATCTTCTGCTGGAGTTCTGGGCCCCTCCCAGAGATCTCCCTATCTCTGCAGGTCAACTCTAAGTTCCCACCAGCAAGATCCTTGACCCCCAAAGCAGGGTCACTGCTAAAGAAAGAGGCTCAGCTAGAGAGTCCCAGTTTTCAGTGAGATCCTTCTATCCTGGAAAAACTTCCCAAGTTCCAGCTCAGCCTTTGTCCTCTTCCCCCAGCCATGGGCTAGAGCCACTGGCTAGTGCCATCTTCTAGTGGATCCTCAGCCCTGATGCCATCCCTGGGTCCCTGTCTGGGGAGAGACATCCTATAGAGTTTGGACCACCCAGAGCTACAGATATTAAATCTCTGACCCACATAAGCCCACCGGGAAGTAGTACAGAGAGAGGGGGAGACCCCACCAACACCTACTGGAAGAAGCTATGGGAAGACGGCAATACAAGAAAACACCTAACAACAGAAAGACAAGCATGACACCACCAGAATCTAGGGAATCTACACCAAATAGATCTGAACACAACAACAAAGCAGAGGAAGCAGAAGGGAATGACTTAAAAATTACCGTCATAAAAATGATAGAGGCCCTCAAAGAAGTTGTGAGAAAATCCCTTAAAGAAATGGAGGAAAAAAACAAACCAAAAAGCAGAAGAAATGAATAAATGCCTTAAGGAAAGTAAAGAGAATGCAGAAAGCTAAGAAAAAAACAATTAAGAAGGTGAAGGAAACGGTTCAACACATGAAAACTGAAATAGAGAAAATAAAGGCAACGCAAACCGAAAAAAGGCTGGGAATAGAAAAACTGGGCAAAAAATCGGGAATTACAGACATAAGCATAACCAACAGAATTCAATAGAACGAACAGAGAATCTCAGGCACAGAAGATAAACTACAAGAAATAGATTCATCGACCAAAGAAAATCATAAATCTAACAAATCCTTATTACAAAACATCCAGGAAATATGGGACACTGAGAAAAGGCCAAACTTAAGAAAAATAGGTATAGAGAAAGGTGAGGAAACCCAGGCCAAAGATGCACAAAACATATTCAACAAAATCATTGAGGAAAATTTCACAAATCTGAAGAAGTTTATGCCCATGAAAGTACAAGAAGCATACCAAACCCCAAATAGGCTGGACCAAAGAAAAAAGGCCCCTCGACATACAATAATCAAAACACCTAGCAGACAGAATAAAGAAAGAATATTAAGAGCATTGAAGGGAAAAGGACAGGTAACATATAAAGGCAGACCAATCAAAATTGAACCTGAATTCTCCATGGAAACCCTCAAGGCCAGAAGGTCCTGGATAGATGTTCTACAAGTATTAAGAGAACACGGATGACAGACAAGGCTACTATATCCAGCAAAACTCTCAATGACTATAGATGGAGAAAACGAGATATTTAATGACAAAACCTGATTTTTCCAATACATATCTACAAATCCAGCCCTACAGAAAGTATTGGAAGGAAAACTCCAACCCAAGGATGGTAACTATGCCCACAAAAATGTAGGCACAAGATAATCCAACTACACCGGAAACCAAGGGTAAAGCAGAACAAATATATTCACAATACCAGTGCCAACAACAAACCTAAAACAAACAAGCATCAACAACCAATGGTCCTTACTCACCCTCAACATTAATGGTCTTAACTCACCTATAAAAAGACACAGGCTAACAGAATGGATATGAAGACAGAACCCATTCTTCTGCTGCATACAACAAAACACATCTAAGCTGCAAAGATAGACATTACCTCAGGGTAAAGGGTTTGGAAAAGGTTTTCCAATCAAATGGAACCAAGAAGCAAGCAGGCGTGCCTATCCTAATATCTAACAAGTTAGACTTCAAACCAAAATTAATCAAAAGAGGTGAAGACAGTCAATTCATATTCATCGCAGGAGAAATCCATCAACACAAAGTCTCAGTTCTGAACATCTAAGCCCCCTATACAAAGGCACCCACATTCGTAAAGATACACTATTAAACTCAAAGCTCATATAAAACCTCACACACTCAGAGTGGGAGACTTCAATACACCACTCTCAACACTAAACAGGACCACAAACCAGAAACTCAACAAAGAAACAAAAGAACTAACAGAAGTTATGTCTCAACTGGGGTTAACAGACATCTATAGAACATTCCATCGAAACACAAAAGAATATACATTCTTCTCTGCTCCACATGGAACATTCTCTAAAATCGACCACATGCTAGGTGGCATAACAAATCTCAAAGGTACAAGAGAATAGGAATAGTCCCTTGTATCTTATCAGACCACCATGCTTTAAAATTGGAATTCAACAACAACACAAATAGCAGAAAACCTGCAAACTCATGGAAACTGAACAATGTGCAATTGCACCACACCAGGGTCAAAGAAGAAATAAAGAAAGAAATTAAGTAATTTCTAAAATTCAATGAAAAAGAGGACACAACATACCCGAACTTATGGGACACCTTGAAAGCAGTGCTACGAGGGATGCTCATTGCACTAAGTGCCCATATGAAGAAAACAGAGGATAGTCACATAAGAGAATTAACAGCACAACCGAAAGCCTTAGAACAGAGAGAAGCGAACTCACCAGGAGTAGATGCCAGGAAATAATCAACTTGAGGGCTGAAATCAACAAAATAGAAACCAGGAAAACAAAAAAAAAAAAATCAATGCAACACAGATTTGTTTTTTTGAGAAAATCAACAAGATAGACAAACATTTATCCCAACTAACGAAAAAACAGACAGAGAACATGCAAATTAACAAAATCAGGAAAAAAAGGGGGAACATAACAAGGGGCACAGGGGAAATACAGACAATTTTCAGGTCATGCTTTGAAAATCTGTATTCCACAAAAATTGAAAATTCAAAGGAAATGGACAAATTTCTGCATAACTATCACTTACCAAAATTAAATCAAGAACAGACAAACTTAAATACTTAAATACACCTATAACCAGCAATGAAATAGAACCAGTCATCGAAAGCACTCCAACCAAAAAAAGTTCAGGGCCAGATGGATTCAGTGCAGAATTCTACCAGACATTCAATGACGAACTAATACAGCTACTCCTCAAACTGTTCCACAAAATAGAAACAGAAGGTTCATTGCCAAACTCTTTTTATCAGGCTACAATAACCTTGGTACCCAAGCCTCACAAAGACACAACTAAGATAGAAAACTACAGACCAATATCCCTGATGAACATCGATGCAAAAATACTCAATAAAATACTGGCAAACCGAATTCAAGAATACATCAGAGAAATCATCCACGATGACCAAGTAGCCTTCATCCCTGGATTGCAGGGATGGTTTAACATAGGAAAATCTATCAACGTGATCCACCATATAAACAAACAGAAAAAGAAAAACCATATGATTATCTCCCTAGATGCTGAAAAAGCCCTCGACAAAATTCAACACCCTTTCATGATAAAGGTCTTGGAGAAATCAGGGATAACAGCAACATACCTAAACATAATAAGAGCAATATACAACAAACCCACTGCTGACATCAAACTGAATGGAGTGAAACTTAAGGCAATTCCTCTAAAATAAGGAGCAAGACAAGGCTGCCCTCTCTCTACATATCTCTTCAATATTGTACTGGAAGCTCCAGCTAATGCTATAAGACAACAATAGGAGATCAAAGGGATCCAAATAAGAAAGGAAGAAGTCAAACTGTCTCTATTTGCGGATGATATGATAGTTTACATAAGCGGCCCAATAAACACTACCAGAGAACTCCTACAGCTAATAAACACCTTCAGCAAACTAGCAGAATAAAAGATAATCTCAAAAAATTCAGTAGCCCTACTTTTTTCAGACAACAAAGAGACAGAGAAACATCACCTTTTACAATAGCCACAAGCAACATAAAGTGTCTTGGTGTAACACTTACCAAACAAGTAAAAGACTTATATAATAAGAACTTTGTGGCTCTAAAGAAAGAAATTAAAGAAGATACCAGAAAATGGAAAGATCTCCCATGCTCTTGGATAGGTAGGATAAACATAGTAAAAATGGCAATCTTTACAAAAGCAATCTAAAGATTCAATGCAATCCCCATTAAAATACCACTGCAATTCTTCTCTGACCTTGAAAGTATAACAATCAACTTTATATGAATAAACAAAAGACACAGGATAGTCAAAACAACCCTATACAATAAGGGAACTACAGGAGGCATCACCATTCCTGACGTCAAGCTCTACTACAGAGCTGAAAACAGCCTGGTATTGGCACAAAAATAGACAGGTAGACCAATGGAATCGAATTGAAAATCCGATATTAACCCACACAACTATGAACACTTTACTTTCGACAAAACAGCTAAAATTATACAATGGGTTGAACACATCTTCAACAAATGTTGCTGGCACTATTGGATGAGGGTGTGTAGAAGACTGCAGATAGACCCATGTCTTTCACCATGCACAAAACTCAAGTCCAAATGGATCAAAGACCTCAACATCAATCCAGCCACATTGAACCTCTTAGAACAGAAAGTAGGATGTACCTTTGAACAAATTGGTATAGGAGACTGCTTCCTGAATATAACTCCAGGGGCAAAGACACTGAGAGAAACAATTAATAAATGGGACCTCTTCAGCCTTAGAAGCTTCTGTAAGGCAAAGGACACAGTGGACAGGAATAAACGGTAGCCCACAGACTGGGAAAATATTTTCACCAATCCTATATCCGACAAAGGGCTGATCTTCAAAATATACAAAGAACTCAAGAAACTAGTCAACAAAACACCAAATAACCCTATTTAAAAAATGGGGTACAGAACTGAAGAAAGAATTCTCAATAGCAGAAATCGAAAGGGCTGAAAGACACTTAAGAAAGTGCTCCACATCCTTAGCTATCAGGGAAATGCAAATCAAAACAACTTTGAGATACCATCTTACTCCTGCCAGAATGGCTAAAAATAGAAACTGCAATGATGACTCATGTTGGAGAGGATGTAGAGAAATGGGAACACTCCTCCACTGCTGTTGGGAGTGTGAACTCATACAGCCATTTTGGAGATCAGTATGGCGGTTCCTCAGGAAAATGGGAATTAGTTTACCACAGGACTGGGAAATGCCCTTCTTAAGTATATACCCAAAGGATTCACATCCATGCAACAAAGACATCTGTTCAACTATGTTCATAGCAGCACTATTTGTAACAGCAAGAACCTGGAAGCAACCTAGATGCCCCTCAATTGAAGAATGGTTAATGAAGATGTGGCACATCTACACAATGGAATACTACTCTCCAGAAAAAAATAATAGTATCTTGAAATTCGTAGGCAAGTGGATGGCCCTTGAAGAAACCATCCTGAATGAGGTAACCCAGTCACAAAAAGAGGAACATAGTATGTACTCACTCATATATGGATTTTTGACCTAGAGCAAATGATCACCAGCCTATAAATCACACCACCAGAGGAACTAGAACACAAGTTGTATTCTAAGAGATCCATATATAGTCCCTTAGAGAACGGGGAAGGGACAAGTGCCCCAGTGCACACAGGAAGTGGGCAAGCAAATGGAGAGAGAAGCAGGAGAAAATGAGGGAGATGAAAGGAAAACATGTGCGACCTTGAAGATTGAGCCTGGTTAGGAATAGAAGACAGGAGAGAGAAAAGAGACAGAGACAGAGACAGAGAGAGAGAGGGGGAGAGAGAGAGAAAGAGAGAGAGAACATAAAACATAAAAGAGGGAGCCAATATTTGTTTGAAGACAAAATTGAACACAAAGAAAGGTCTAGAGAACTACAAGACTGCCTCCAACTAACAATTTGAGCTTCCGTGGAAAGGCTACCATAAATGCCCTTCCCGGATAATGAGATCAACAACTAACTTATCTATGGAGCCCTCATCTAATGCCTGTTGGAAACAGGAGCAAGCACCCATACATAAACACTGAGTCCAACTAGAACTCAGATGCAGATGGAGAGGACAAGACCAGGCGGCAGAAACACATAGAGACAGCTTACCTGAACAAGGAGGAGCTAACAAGCCGCCAGACTGATAGCTGGGAATCCAGCATGGGACTGATTTAGGCCCTCCTGAATATGGGTCGCAGCCAGAAAGACTGAGCAGTCTAAGGGACCACAGACAGTGGAGACAGAATGTATCCCTGGTGCTCAAAAGGACCTTGTGAACACATCACCCATGGAGGGATAACTGCCTTAATCTAGAGACAGGAGAGCAGCCCTAGTCCCTACTTCACATGACCTGTCAGAGCTACATGACCCCAACTGGATGGCATTCCCTAAACATGGAATTGGGGTGGGGGAATGGGAGGGGAGGGTCGTTAGGGTGCATGTGAGAGGGCAGATGGGGTAAAAGGGAGGGAGGGAAGGAAGGGGGAGGGAGGGAGGGGAAGGGAACTGGGATCGATATGTAAAATAATAAATTAAATAAAAAAATTCTTTGACTCCAAAATTTAAGTTCAAGGACAAGTTACTGGGGAAAATGATTTCTATTTTTGTTTTCACAGAAAATGAAAAGCGTTGGATTCCTTCCAGACTAATGTGGTTTGATCAAGCCAGACTGCCTGAAACAGAGTACCAAGTGATCCTACATTCAAAACAGCTGGACAAAGCAGCCTTACAGACTACAGCCAAGATTTCTGCATCTTCTTAGAATCTGCCATTACAGTGCCCCTTACTAGCAGGAAGTAGTTTGGAAAGAACGATGCCCAAATTCCTAAATATTGTCTATAAATGTTTGTTTTCATTTATATGGACTTGGTTATATAAAATAAATAATTAAAAAAAACAAATGCTAAATTGATAAGATCCAGCCATTACATGAAAAACAAAGGTCAAGAATGGGCTCCCCTTATTATTAATATGAAAGTATAAATAGACTAGTTTCCTTTCTTCCACATGAGCTAATGATAATCAGAAGAAAAAAAAAACTTATTTTCTACCAGGACTAAACACATCAAGAATTCATAGAACTGCTAGTGATTTGACTGTGATTCTATAAACTTGATAATCAGAATTTCATAGCAGGGAACAGAAGTGAGGGCATCTGTGCTCAGCTTTCCCTGACTTGTGGGAACATCCTCTTTGATGGTAGTTTTCATCATGGCTGTGGTTCAGTCACCTCAGTTGCACTAAAAAGTGCTGGGTTTAAACTTTCTGTTTAAAGGGCTTCCAGGAGTGATGGCTCAGAGGTTAAAAGCATGTGCTGCTCTTGCAGAGGATCTGAGTTCAGGTTCACAGCATTCACATGACAGCTCACAGATCACTTTCAGGAGAACAGACAATCTCTCCTGACCTCTTCAGGCACAAGACATTCAGATAGTAGATATGCATGCATGCAGATACTCACACTTACACATAATATAGAAACAAAATATCTTTAAAGGGGAGTTATTTAAATTGTAATTGGAAGTTTTACTTAAATCTTAGAGACTAATTAACCTGATCCTCTTGATTAGACACATTATTATTCTTTTCTTTTATGAATGAATGTGAATTAGTCAGATATTTAACCTGTGATAACACATGTTCATCTTGCTCTTTTTCAAACTCATGGTGATGCTAAAAGTCTTTGCTAAGCCAGTCATGGTCGTTCAAGCCTTTAATCCCAACACTTGGAAAGAAGAGGCTAGTGGATCTCTGTGAGTTTGAGGCCATCCTGGTCTACATAGTGAGTTCTAGAATAGCAGTGACTACGTAAAGAGACCATGATTCAAAATAAGTAAATACAAAAAATAATAAAAATCATTGAGAATAAAATGCAGCAATCATTATGGATGCAACACCAATCATTATAGTATATTTAGCACCCTCCATAGGACCACAAAAACTATTTGAGCTCCTTGTACATTCTTTGAAGTTTCTATAATTGAACACATCCACACTAAACACATACCCATTGTGCAACATTATATAAAACCAAACAAAAACCACGTGTCAGTTTGTGAATTCAGAGGATAAGGCATGAGCTACTTGCTTCTGTACCACTTACATAGACCAAAATTGTGTAGGAATAAAAGAGTATGATGTGACTCAAAGGAAATAGCTACAAAATACTCATTTGGACAACTTTGTCTTATTCTACATTAAAGCCGCATATTTGGACACTGAAAACCTAATTCCACATTATCTTATTCATTGATTAGTTAATTATTCTTAGCCAGTTTTATGATGCATATAGTGTATGTTGGTCACATTCAACACAAATCTCCCTTTCACTTTTCCCAGACATCTGCTCCAAAATGCTAGATGGTTGACTGGCTTGATCTTGTGCAACTATTGTGCAGGTAAACAAAGCTGCTCTCAGTTCATGAGTGCAATGGCCATGCCATATCCAGAATCCAGCATGTCACAGTATTCATTCCCATCATTTTGCTTTTATATTCTGTTTGTCCTCTTCAGTGATTTTTCTCTGAGGTTTGTATGACTAATGTAAATGTCCTATCTTTAGTATTGAACACTCACTGGTCACTTACTCTCAGCATTTTGACCAGTTACAAATTTCTGTACTGAGCACTGCCCACTGCAAAAACCAGTTGAGAGCACCACTAATTTATATGTAGAAGGTAGTTTGGTCTACATCAGTAAGTTCTAAGTTAGCCATGGATGTGGATAGAAACCCTGTCTCAAAAAGCAAAAAACCAAAACCAACAAAAAGGCAGTGGGCTTCCATAAAAACTTTTTTTTTCATATGTCCTCAGTTTTGGTTAACCCATCTCCCATCCCTTCTTCTCCCATTTCTCTGTGCTATCCCTGTTTAAACATTTAACCTCCAGCATTCCCTTCCCCTATCTTCATAGCACATTTTATGTGATCTTTTTACCAACCCAGAAAGGGGTATTCTATCAACACCCATATAGTCTTCCCAAGCAACAGGGAAGACAGAGAGAATATCCAGGGACATCCTAACACTTTCTTGGTATTATCTTTTACATGTTCATCATCAGAACCTGAAGTTTAGGTCATGAATTACTTGGCTATCTATCTTCTAATTTGTCTTTAACCAAGATTTTGCTAAATACTTTCCTTATTTGCATAAATATTTTGTTTTTGAATGTTAACTGAAACTACCTAGAATCACCTGGGAATACAGTCTCAAAGATTGGTCTATGGGAATGCCTGTGAGAGATTCTTCTTAATTCATTGAGATGGACAGACACAGCCCCTGTGGGCAGCATGATTCTTTAGGCAAATGGTACTAAACTGTGTAAGAGTAGTGGAGAAATAGAGCAGAGCACAGGCAAGCAAATGAACATGAAATCATTAGTTTCTCTCTGCTCTTAACTGTGAGTGTGATGTGACTGGCTGTTTTCAGTTCCTGAATCCTTGACATCTCTGCTATCATTGCCTGTCATGTGGAACTGTGAGTTAAATGACCACCTCACAAAAGTTACCTTTACTTCAGGAAAAGTAACCAAAATAAACTAGAGCATGGTCTCAATATGCACTACAGGCTGGCATTGAACTTATGATCCACCAGCCTCAGCCCAGGACTCTGAGACATCAGCTATGTGCTACATAGATATTTGTGTAAATGTGTCTCAGTGGCAATGTGATACAGTTTAACAACTAATTCCTCATGATAAAATTAACAAAAATAAAGCCAAATGAAGCATGATTATTAGTATCATTTCAAAAGGTGAACAAAGAGTTTGATCTAACCACTCTATCATCTCTGTACCTCTCTCACTTTCTGCATGTGAGTGTGTACACAGACACTAGTAGATACACATATATAACATAAACATTGCTTCTTCCCGCAATGGCACTATCATTAGCAACAGTCCTATGGAACATTATGGAGATATTACGAATGAAGTTTAACACTGAGCATATGATTAAACGTGGGAGAGAAGAACATCAAGAATAACAGAGGAAATAAATGTATCAGAAAACACATGAGATGAGGATATGGTGGCTCACACACACCGCACCTGAGAAGAGGAGGCCAAAGGATTGTTTAAGGCTAGCCTGCCTAAATACAAAGTGAGTCCCTGTCTCAAAAAAGAAAGAAAGAAAAATAAAAGGAAAACATGTGAATGTTGTAACTTAAGGAAAGGCTTTGTTCTGGATAATGATGACCAACTGAATATACACACGTATGTCTTCCAGATAGTCACAAGAACAAAAGAAAAGAAGACAATAGCAATAAATTTATGGAAGCTGGAAAGCACATGGATAGATGGTGGCTGCCTTAATAGGCCTGACTTAGTTGGAGGCTAAGCCATCATAATGACAGCAAAAAAATAAAAGTGTATCTGCACCACATCTGCACCACATAACTTACTTAAGGACTTAAGAATTGGCATCAGTTGTAGAAATGGAAATTAAAGTAAGACCCAAACCAGGATGATTTACTGAAAATCTTTAAAAAAAAAAAAAAAAGCTTGGGTTCAAAATATCACCATTCTAGACAGCCAAGAGACTAATTGTATACCATCCTATTAAAACTTTAATTTTACTGAGTGTGGTGAAAAAGGGAGATGAGCCTCTGAACTGGGAGTCAAGTACTACTGGTGGTAGAGATATATAGTGAAAACAAGATGGAATAAAATTATAAATTGTGCATATTAAATGTTGACACAGTCATTTAGCTTCCCATAAAGTCTTGCTCTGGGGAATCTAATCAAACCAATGGAGTGGAAGATATTATTAGCATCTGAGATTTCCTAGTAAATCAATCAGACAGATCATTTTCTAATGCCTCCCATAGACAAAAACCTCTACTTGTATATACCAACCCATATAATGTCAAGTGAAAGGTCATCCAATATGAGAAATATGAAACAAAGTGATGAAAAATAAGCAAACAGAAACAAAGCAAGAAAGGAACTTATTAAAAGGGAGAATATTTCAAAGGTTTACCCATGTGTTTAGAGAAAGTATACTTCCACAAAACAAGAACAAAATGGTAGTAACAAGATTCAGAATACTCTAGGAAGGTATTGAGTTAAAGCTCTTGATAGAGAAGCAGGCACAAGGACAGGAGTTCAGATCTCTATAACCTATGTAAATGCTGAGTGAGTGTGGCAGCTCGGCCACAATTCTATCAAAGTAGAGATAGGGAATTCTCAGAGGTAGCTGGCTAGCAAGACTAGCTACACGAGCAAGCTCTGGGTTTGACTGACAAACCCTGCCTCAGTGAATAGGGGGAAGAGCAATTGAAGATGATTCCTGACACCAACTCTGGCCTACACATGTAAACTTGTAGACATGAACATGTGAACATAAACTCATACATGTGCAGAAGCACACACACACACACACACACACACACACACACACACACACACACAACATTACCACCACCACCACCACCACACATACAAAATGGTGGGAGCAAAAATATAAATTTAATAGAAATTGAGAAAACACAAAATAGAACAAAAAGCATTAGGGATTAAAAACAAGTGGATGAAGATTGATTCAGATGATCCATATTTGAACAATTTGTGTTAATTTTGCATAAGGAAACTAAAGTATCTTAAATCACTTGTTCCATTGAAAACCAGCTGTCTTTTCTATTTATAGTTTGGTTACTTAACATTATAGGGGTATACAGACAGTTTAAAAGCAAATAAGTTATTAAGACTTAGCAGAAGAGCAACAGCTGTCCCTCTGTCTTGTTTCTGTATTCTCTAAACACAAAGTCAGAAAAACAGAAGGGTAAGACATTGTAAACACTACTAATAAAACAATTCCAGAAACCTTCCCCAAGTGAAAAACTGGAATCTCCTGTTTGCAAAAGCTTATCACAAAGGAGGAAAACAGATCCACATCCAGGCAGATTTCAATCACATGGCACAAAGAAAGTTTCTTCTCAGAAGAACTAGAAATACATCATAAAGAACAAATAGCCCTTATGTAAAGATACAGAGACCATTGTCATATTCTAATTTTCGTCACTAATATTTTCAAAACAATACTTAATACCAGCAAAACTTGAGAGAGGGGCTAAAGAGATGGATCCATGGTTGGTGCTCTTTCCTTGATGTGGATATATGTATCTTATCAAGAGACTCACAACTGCCTGAGACTCCAGCTCCAATAGATCTGACACATTCCCAGGACTCTGTGGGAACCTGAACTCATGTGGACACATATTCAGATACACACCTATGCATAAAAATTTTGTTTCCTACTGAGGCTTTACATGAAATGAAACTATGTATCAACTGTGCTAACAAAATCAAGATGCTGACAGTCTTGAAATAACTGCTTTCTATGTCCTCTTTCTTGGGAAATGAATGGGTTCTACATTCACAAGAAATAGTAAATTAAACAAAAAGAATATAAAGGACAGGAAGAAAGCAAAAAGTTGAGGGGATGGTAAAGAGACTGGGTGGCAGTATTTTTAGACACATTAAAAAAAAAAAACAAAAATGAAATAAGCAAAAGAAAAAAGAAAGACATTTACTCCAAATAATGAAAAAAAAAAATAAAGGTCAAGTGAACAGATGTGGGAAAGGCATGGCTCCCTAATATCTACAGATTTCATTTCATCTCAATCAACAGCCTACCAGATTGTCTTGTAGAAATGGAAAAATTTGATTCTAAAATAAATACAAAAAAATGTAAATGATTTAAACCAAATAAAGTCTGGTGATCAGTAAAATGTTTGCCTTACATAAACAAAAGTTGAATCCCCAGAATCCATATGGGGGTAGCCTGGCATGAGGGTACATACTTGTAATCCTAGCCCTGGAAATGCAGAGACAGGCAGATCACTGATGCTCACGGGCAAGCCAGAAAGTCAGTGAACAATCCTGTCTCAAAAACAAGGTAGTTGGCATCTGAGAAACCACACTGGGGTTGTCCTCTGGCATCCATACACATTTGCTTGCATATGTACATATATAATATGTGATGTTTTACTACTTTTACTCTGACTCTTTTTAGGGGGCCTGCCACCCAGCACCCAAACAAATCACACATGGAGGCTCATTCTTAGTAATGAATTCCCAACTTTAGTGTGGCTTGTTTCTAACTACCTTTTCTTAAATTAATCCTTCTGCCTTTTCCCTCTGATCTTTTATCTTTCTCACATCTGTGTATCTTACTTTCCTTCTTACTCCATGGCTGGCTGGGTGTCTGGGTGTCTGAGTGGCTGGGTGTCTGGGTATCTGGGTGGCTGGGTGGCTGGCCCCTAAATCCTCCTTTCCCTGTTTCTTGGTGCTTGTTCCTCTTCCTTGTTTCTCCTTCTATTTATAGTCTCTGCCTGTCAGCCCCACATATCCTTGCTCCTGCCACACTATTGGCCATTCAGCTCTTTATTAGACCATCAGGTGTTTTAGACAGGCACAGTAACAAATTTACAGAGTTAAACAAATGCAGCAAAAACAAAAGTCACACATATGAAAATGATATTCTACCTTACATAAACAAGCACAAATGTGTGCCAAAAAATAATAAAATAACCAAATAAGATTCAGCTAGCTTGCTGCACTTTAGCCCAGGCAGTGCTTTGTTTCTACACAGTACCTTTCTGTGCCCAGCCTATATAGCCTTGGAGAACATTCATCTCCATTTCAGCCAGGGGACCCTCCACAGGTCCAGCAAGACCAAGGTGCTTGCTTCTAAACTCAGTGTTTACACTGAAACAACTAACAAAATTCAAGATGAAGCATAAAAGCAGACAACATCAATCAGCAAGCAGGAGCTGGTCCATATCTGGGGTCCATATCTGGTCCATATCTGTATTTCTGCTGAGATGCCAGAAGCTAATCAAACTGAGGATAGAATAGAGTACAACAATGCTATTAGTCAAAGGGGCCCTCAGAAAAATTAAAGGTACCTGGAACAAGAATTCCAAGGAGTTCCAAGAGCAAGTGTGATGACACAGGTTCCAAAGAGGGTTGTCATGTCAGACCATTCCATTACAAGACCTGCAGGCTCAGTCAACTAGGTGCAAACCTTGGCACTACAGTTACCTCATGTTCTTGTGTTAGGTGAAATCTCACAAGATTTCTGAATTTAGAAGATCTGTGACTCCTCAAAATGAAGAAACCCATGCAGTTGTTAAGCTAAAGCTAAACAGACTTCCTTTCATGAAATGGATAGTTAGTCCGCAGTCCTGTCACTTGAACATTATCAGCACGGTCAAGTTCCCATCCATCTTCTCCAGATGTTACCAGACGACAGAGACAATCAACCCTCAGTTCGAGGCTTTTTATCACTAATTCAGTCTTCCACTCACAGGGCCTACCACCGGATCATGGGTGTGCTACATCAAAATTGCAGACCTGTGATGGGAGCCATGTATCTTCCCCAACATGACACTGTAAGACACAGCACTTCCAGTTTTGACACAGCAACGGAAGCAAGTTTGGAGGAGATGACTGCCCTGGATGCAACCTTGTTGAGACGACAGATAATCAAGCTGAATAGACGCTTGCAACATCTGGAGGAGGAGAACAAAGAACGAGCCAAAAGGGAAATGGTCATGTACTCTGTTACTGTAGCCTTCTGGCTGTTGAACACCTGGCTTTGGTTGCGCCGCTAGAGTTAACCTCAGTTCTCAAAAGTACTGACTTGTCACCTAGGAATATAGAGCTTGCAAACTTCTGTTTCTGTCTTTGATTTATATATATATATATATATACATATATATAATATAAATTATTTATTCTTTTACATTTCAATTTACATTCCAACTATAGTTTTTCTTTCCATCCCTCCTCCCACCCACCTACCCCCAATCCATTTCTTCTCACAGTTGTGAAGCTTGGACTATCTGAAGGGCCCCGGGCAGTAGGACCACAAAACAAATCTGGTACATGAACTAGCTTGTTGCAGCCCGTTTTTTTATGGTGGGATGTCATGCTCAGTGGCAGTAGGTCCTCAATATAATCCTCATACATGAAGTAGCTTGCTGGAGCCCAGTCCCTGTGGTAGGATGTCATGCCTTTGCTTTTTAATTCCATTTCTACAAGCCATGTTTGCTTCCAAGAAGTGGGAAATGGGTGGGCAGTAGAGGTACATTCTGTTTCTCAGCTGTGTTTACTATTAACTAGTTCTCTAGTGATGTTAAGGAGATCTCCCAGTTCTTGTCTTAAAGGCAAGAATTTGGCCATGAGGCATACAGTTTAAGCAGTTTATTTAGCAAAATTCAACTAATTAAACACTCTAAAGAGTATAGAGTGGCCTTCTCCAGAATGGAAGCCACCCACTGGGCTGTGTGTTGTAAAGTTCATAGAAGGGTTTATGAATATGTATGAAGTTGGTGGCATATTTTCAGACTAAATAAGAATACCCATTTTCTCTTCCAAATCATGATGACCCAGGTCTCCCTTTTATGGCAATTTTTCTCATGATCTCTCTAAAACATGGATGTCAAATCTACAATGCAAGTGATATTATAATGATATCAGGTATTTTGAGGATGCATAGCCTACATTAGTTCACATGTGTGGGAGAATCCTTTGTCGCCTTACTTTTTGGAGTGAGGACAGACAACCTAACTGCAGCTTCTAGGATGCTCAACTACAAAAGGTTAACTGGGTTATCAGAAAACACAGCTTCCAAGACCTAACTGGAGTTGTCTTCAATTGCCTCATCTCTAACTTCTGGCCTACTCAAATTAGTAATCTCTATTGCAAGACCTCCTCTTGTGTTTTATAAGTGAGATCTAGTTTTTTTTTAAAGGCCTTGTCTTTGTTTTGCTTTGATTTACCTTGTCAGTATGCACAGCTAATTCTCTGAGTAGGATAAAAAATATAGAAACAACAGGATTCAGAAAAGCATCTGTAAAAGAAAAACAAGGTCTGACTTGTTACTCAAGCACTTTGATTGAGTTATTTTCTTATTAATTATTCTTGTATCCACTTTTCAATATTAGCACTTTTGAAATTCTGACCTGTTGTTCTCAGGTTTTATTTATATTTTATTTTATATGTATGTATGTTTTGCTGGTATGTATGTCTGTGCATCCCATCCATGCAGGGCTGATAGAAACGAGATGAGGGTGTCAGATTTCCTGGGACTAGAGTTATAGATGGTTTTGAGATTCCATGTAGGTGCTTGGGATTCAACACAGGTCCTCTAGAACAGCAGCCAGTGCTCTAAACCACTGAGCCAATCTCTCCAGCCTTGTCATGTTTAAGAAAATTTAGTTCCAGATCACCTTGATTATCCGTGAGAATGAACTTAAAATAGTTATTAATATTTCAGCAGTTTAATCTGTGAACAAGATTTGCATTCTTATTACCACCTTAATATTGCAAATGGTTTCCTATCAACACGTTTTTACTAATTATTAATATAAATGCTACATAATAAGGTACAAATGTAGTGCATATAAAAAAATGTCAAACAAAATGTGAAATAAAACAAAACAGGTTTTGAAATGCAAAGATGAAATTTACAGATTTCAACTACCATTTTAAACTATCAAATTTTATGGTGAGTTATCAGTACTCAAGAATATGAGATTTTGGCTTTCATATAGGTATGCCATCAATAACACATAATAGAAAGCATAAAAAATAGACCTGTGATTAACTGACATTTTGTAAAAGAAGGTAAGGGGATGCAAAGACAGTTCAGCCAGTAAAGCACTTGTTTGGAAGCATGAGGACTTGAGTTTAATGCACAGAACTCACATTAGAAAAAAGCTTGGCACCATGGAGTGGTAGATAGATGAATCCTTGGGGCCCATTGGCCAACCAGAGAGCTTTCTTCACAATTTCTTGTTCAATTAGAGACCTAATCTTAAAATTATTTTCAGGGTGTTGATGGTCCCTGAAGTATGACATGCTTATGCATGCACACACACACAAAGAGGGTAAGAATGGTCTTTTCAGGAAATATTGTTCAGAGAATTTGAAAACTCAGTGGAAATAAAAAGAATACATGTATGAACTCTCAAACAATAAATAAAAATATTTTTAACTCTTATTTCATACCATAAACAAAAATTGGATTAGTGACTGCTTAAACATGAGTTCAAAAAGGACATCAATAGACATGCCAAAGTGGACAGGAGAAAGCCCAGGATGCCACAACACTAAACAAAAATCCACAGGCAAATAAGGCATGTGGAGAATGGGAGAAATAGTGTTCTTCAGGGGGAAACCACACCAATTTGTTATCTAATAACAAATGCTAAGCCCTGAAAACATACAAATGATTAACATTATACAGACTGAACAGATTATATTTAGGACTACATATATGCATTGTCTATTACTATGAAGATATACAATCAATGACTATGGCAACTCTTGTAAAAAGAAAAGTATTTAATTGAGGCTTCTTCACATTCAAACTACCACATTCCACACTCCCTGGCCCTCATAAACTTGTAATAATATCATTATATAAAATGCATGTAGTTCAACTTCAAAGGTTCTCAAAGTCTGTCATAGTCTCCACAATATTTAAATTTCAAAGTCTCTTCTGAATCTGTTAACTGGAATCCCCTGTAAAATCAAAAATCAAAAAACAGATAACATGCTTCTAAATTTATTAGCACAGGATATAGATTACTGTTCCAAAATGTAGGAAAGAGAGGATGGTGAGGAAATACTGGACCAAAGCAAGACAGAAAACCATGTGGGCAAACTCCGAATTGCATCTCCATGTCTGATGTTGAAATGCTCTTCAGATCTCCAACTCCTTTCAGCTTTTTTGGCTGCAACACATTTCTCTCTCTTGGGCTGGATCCACTCCCTGTTAGCAGCTTTCTTTGGCAGGTATCCCTTGGATTTGGCATCTCTAATGTCTTCAGTCCTCCAAGGCAATCCAGGTTTCAACTCCATAGCTTCATGAAATGGCCTCTCTTGGGGACAACCCTTGACATGTGCCTGGCCTTGGCAGCTTTCCTTAGTCCCAGAGGAAGGTTCCATAATGCCTTTCGTCTATCCTTGTCTCTAAAGACAAAACCATGTGGCCAAAGCTGCCAAGATTTTCTGCCTACTAGTGCTGCAACATGACCTCCTCATTCAATGACAACTTTGCCAGCTTTCTGTTTTCTATGGTTTCCTTGATTTCCTAAGCTTGACTGTCCTGTTCAGAATTATATACTAAGGTTGATTTGTCCTTGCACAACCAGTAGTTTCTTGGGGAGTAATGGGGCCTGTTGTGCCCTTGCCCATGCATGATGAAATTTTGAAGGGTCCACCACAGCTGCAACGAAGTTCATGAGTGCAACAGCTATGGCATGTGTAGAAGACATCTTTTTGCTGTGCATTTCCTCAGTCCTTTGCTTCTTACTTTTTTTCACAACCCCTCATCTGATATGTTCCATGAGCCTTGTCAGAGGAGATATAGATGTCTTACTAAGGCTGAGTATTGCAGCATTGCTTATTTTCTCCACTTTAGACAGAAACCACAGTGGCTAATTCCCACCGAGAGACAATGACTTCCCAACCTATGAGCTTTTGACCAAGTTTATGGATCCAGGCCTGAGGGGTTTTGGGAGTAGGCCTCAAATCCAAACAACAGACAGTTTAGCCACTAGTGTGTCCATCTACTCTGTGATGCTGTTATTGCAGCTTTCAGGTTTCACTGCTGGGTAATATGTCCTCACTTTTCGACCTCAACACTTCTGATGTTCCTCAATTCCCTTAGTGCTGGATTACAAGGGTGGGCTGCCATGCCTAGTTTTATGCAGTTCTAAGGATACAACCCAAGGCTCTGTGCATGTTAGGGAAGTATTCCACCAACTGACCTAACTCACTAGCCCTACTTTCATTTTTGAGACAGGGTCTTACTAAGTTTCCCAGGCTGGCTTCAACTTAAAATCTTCCTGCTTCCTTCTCAACTAGCTAAAATGACAGACTTCCACCACTATGCCCAGTTCATAAATATTTTCCACTTAACAGCAATTTAACTGACAGTCTTAAATGTAGAATTTAGGAGGGCAATAACCTGGGAGTACCCATAAACAGCATCATTATGTTTTAATCACCAGAAGCATCACTGATGTTTGGAACACAGACAGTCCATACTAGAAAGGGCCATGGAGGGGCAGGAAAATCTGGTGATCCATCAATGTCATCCCCCATTATATTACTTCCAAACTATTTCCTACACATAACCATAAGTGGATATGTTTTTGAATGCTCACTATAATTCTGTTTGTGATGCAAGAAATGAGGTTTAGGCTCTATCACTGAAACTGGCATGGGTAAAATGTGGTAGCAGCATCCCATAGAGTACAACACAGATTAGAAGCAACATAAATAAACATTAAAAAGCATGCTTAATTTGTAAAATGGTAAGAAACAGAATGATAGCTATCTAACACAGTACAACTCATGTAAATTAAATATCTGGAAAAATGGGGAACATTTTAAATAAGACTCAGAAACTGACTGCATGATGCACTATTTAGAGAGTAAGGGAACTACAAATACAGAATGGCAAATAAAAGGAAAATTTGGGGTACTGGTTGTAGTTCAGTTATAGAGCAATTACTTCATATGTACTATATCATAAGACCCTAAGTTCTATTCCCCAGTACTACAAAATAGTATACGCATTAGGATACAACTAGTGATAGAGTATTTGCCTAGTATATGAGGATTTAGTTCTTCTTCAAGAACATAGACAAGGGAAGCAGAAAGGTGTGCGTGCCTGTGTGCATGGGGGCAGGGGGATGAGGTGTAAAGCCAGTATCAGACAGACATCATCTTAAACAAATGGTCAAGGTTACTACTCCTGGTAGAATACATTCATATTAATGGTCCTGTAACTAGAATGTACTTAAGGACATAGCTTCTGTGGTACTGACAATGTATAACCCAAAGTTAAGCAGGGGTCATCTGAGCAAAATGAGGAATGGTCTATGAAATAACTGTCATCTATTCTTCCAAAATGTCAATCATGACAAAGGAAGGGTGTGAACCTGTTTCAGGATCAGGACTACAGCTTTGGTAACTAAGAGTGGAACTACAGATGAAATACTCAAGTGGAAACAGGAAAAGTGAGGTGAGACTAGAAATCTGAAGGAGATATGTATAGCATCCACATGTTAATTCTGCTTCCTATCATGTAAACATGATACTGGCATCTAGAGAATTCAAAGCATATGGGAACCATCTATACTATAATTCCTGATGTAATTAACAAACTGAATTTGACCAATTCCAAGTGTCCAATTCCCCTGTACTGGGAGGCTGAGGCAGGAGATCTGACACAAGTTCCAGACCAGCTAGAGACACATGGCAATCCCATTTTTAAAAAAAGAAGAAGGAAGGAAGGAAGGGAGACAAGACACACACACACAGAGACAGGGTGGGGGGAGAGAGAAAGAGAATGAAAGATGCAGGTCAGGTTACTCACTCACTTTAGGGCACAAAGCTTTACAACCATCAGAAGAAAAGAAAGAGAGGGGGGAGGAAAGAATGAAATGAAGGAAGAAAAAAAGAAAGAGAGAGAGTGAGAGAGAAAGGAAGGAAGGAAGGAAGGAAGGAAGTTAAAGGTGCAGGTTAGGTTACTCACTTTAGGGCACAAAGATTTACAACCATCAGAAGAAAAGAAAGACACAGAGAGGAAGAGAGAGAGAGACAGAGAGAGAAATAAAGGAAGGAAGGAAGAGAGAGAGAGAAAATAAAAGGTGCAGGTTAGGTTACTCACTTTATGGTACAAAGCTTTACAACCATCACTAGAACATGTGGAATGGGTTCCCAAAGTCCATTTGTGTACTATGGATAAATACTGATCCACTACCATAGGCCCCATAGACTGCCCTCTCCTCTCAAATAACACATTCAAGGAATCTGGGTCGGTGCTACGCTGGTTTCCCAGCTATCAGACTGGAGTCCATGAGCTCCCTCTTGTTTAGGTCAGCAGTTTCTGTGGGATTCTCCAGCCTGGTATTGACCCCTTTGCTCATCCCTCCTCCCTCTATGCAACTGGATTCCAGGACTTTCGCTCAGTGTTTAACTGCAGGTGTCTGCTTCTGCTTTCATCAGCTACTTTTTGATGGTATTTAAGGTAGTCATCAATCTCTTAGGGAAAGGGCATTTAAGATAACTTCACCACTATTGCTTAGATTTTTAGTTGGGACATCCATGTGGATCCCTGGAGATTTCCTGTTAAGCCCATAATGGCTCCCTCTTTCAAGGAATCTTTCTTTGTGTGTTTGTTTTTTCTCTCCTTCTCTGTTCTTCCCCCAACTCAACTTTACTGATCCCTTATGTTCTCCTCTCCCTCCTCAACTCCTCTTTCTCTGACCTCCCCCCATGCTCCCAATTTACTCAGGTCTTGTCCCTTTCCTCTTCTCAGGAGTTGGGGGGTCATGTATGTCTCTCTTAGGGTCCTCTTTGTTTCCTAGCTTCTCTAGGTTTGTGGATTGTAGGCTGGTTATCCTTTGCTCTATGTTTAATATGACCTTCTCCTTATAGTGGGATTGTTGACTACCTTAAATGCCATCATAGAGCCTTCATCCAGTACATGATGGAAGCAGAAGCAGAGATTCACAGCTAAGCACTGAGCCTAACTCCTGAACACCATTTGTAGAGAGAGAGGAGGGATGAGCAAAGGGGTCAAGACCATGCTAGGGAAACCCACAGAAACAGCTGACCTGAGCAAATGGGAGCTCATGGACCCTAGTCTGACAACTGGAGAACCTGCATAAGACCAAACTGTCCACCCTGAAAGTGGGTGTCAGTTGGGGGGCTTGGGCAGTCTATGGAGCCTAGTGCATGAAAGGGCTTTGGGAGTCTATTTCCTATGGAGAGATACTCTTTCAGCCTAGATACAGGGTAAAGGGTCTCAGTCCTCACCAAAATGAAGTGGCAGACTTTGATGATCCCCACTGGGAGACCTCACCATCTCTGAGTGGATGGGGTGAATGGGGTATGGGAATTGGGAGATGGTGGGCAGGAGGGAGAGGGAACTGGAATTGGTATGTAAAATACAATTTTTAATTTGAATAAAAACTAATTTAAAAAGAATCACTTTTGTGAAGGTGTACCATTTTAAGTTCCCACTAGCATTTCTTATTGTTTATATTTTGCAATACATTTTATAGCTATACATATATGTATATCTCTCAAGGTTGTTGTGCTTCTCACTTCTAGATAAAGCTTTCAAACATTTGGTCTATTTATTCCCGGAGTCTCACAGAGGTGAAGGGAGAAAAGTTGGAAAAAAGATTAGTTTCTGATCATTTGCACCCTTTAGGTAAATGTGTTAAATCTCTAGGAGTTTAATGACACCAATTGGGTATCTACAATTCAACTCAAATTTTGCTACCTTCTAATTGAAGCTACCATATTGAAGATGTTAGGAGATCAATTTCACAAGAATCCTACTTCAAATGCTAATTGCTTGTTATCATTTACACTTCTCCGCCCGGCTATGTATGTATGTATCAGGAGTTCCCAGGACACATCATGCTGGCAGAGTTATGTGGCTCACAGAACCCAGGGAAGTTTACTTACCATTACTCATTCATCCCAAGGTTTCCAAAGGATGAGCCCAAAAAGTGGTAAGATGTGTTCCTGCCCTAGGCCACTTGCTCAGTATCTGTACTTCAGAGTTGGAGGATGTTCCATTACACTTATTACTAACCAGGCATTAATGATGCTGTCATATGAATGTTACCCCCCCATTCAGGTTGAAACTTGTAATCAGAAGTGTAAAAGTGGTAAGAGTTTAAAGATGTGATTATATTTGCTGGAGCAAGATGTCAAGGGCTACTGGGGTAAAGTAACTAATTCTACTTCATAACTGAAAGTGACGTAGATGAGGGATGGACTTAGGAGAAGAGGAAAACAATCTAAATATGTCCCATTTGAATATGTGATGAAACTCAATGTGAAATACTGAGGTAGGGTATTCAGAAGATTGACTCCATGTTTATGGATATGATTGGGATTTGATGGATGGGATTCTTTATGTGAAAAGCATTCAACTCTCTCTTGCCTTTTTAACACATGAATAAACAGCAAGAAGGTAGCTATCAGACAACGAATGTCAATTCTTAAAACTTAGAGGTGAAAATAAGTTGACAAGTCTTAGGTATTTTTTTAATAGTTGCACAAATGGACTAAGGAAAATATCAGTGGGTTGGGAGAAGATTGCAATAATGGCTCATTATACTTGTGAAGTTTATCTGGGTTCCACGTCCAATGCCATAAGCATAGAAAATAAAGTCACCTAACCTATTCAGTCTGAAGAACAGGAGCTCGAGGCTCCAACCTACTGACCATATCTTGGTGGTTTGGACATTTAGCAAACTTCTGGAAGCCAACCCTGCCCGTGTCCCTCACTGATTAGCATACATTGTTGGTTCAGTGCACTAGACTCTAGTGATCTTGGAGAAATAGACCATTTACTGAAATAAAAGATGCTACTAGCATCCTTATCACTCAGGAAAGTACAAGGACTTTATAAACTGTACATGATGACTGAATATGTATTTCTTTGTATATTGTTATACTTGGCCATACTTAGAGGATTGCTGTGTCACTTTGGAGAAGGAAATGAAACCTTGGGCATGAAATTCTCTCCATCTGGTACCACAGTCAACACTTGGTTTAGTGATAGGCAGACAACTTCAAGGAAATTCATGTGTGCAGATATGGAAGAAGACCCTCTCCTCTTGACAAATATAGAGTGTTTTATAATTATGAGTTTAATTAAATAAACCCATGTTGTTTGGAGGCATTTACTACACTTAAAATATTATCAAATATCTGAACTATAAGGGCCTTTTATATAGGACCCATGGCTTGAGCACAAAATTGGGACTGGAATGAACTGATAGGTAAGAAACCAAAACTCATACAGAACAGACAATACAGTCCTTTAAAAATTCTAAGCCATAAGCTTTATTTTCATTGAATTCAGCATGAGGTAACAAAAACACATTATATTACCATCGTTAGTGATTATTTAATTACATATACATTAATCTTTACATCATCTGAATTCCTTTGAGGATTTATTCAAGTTATATTAACATAAAATAGTATAAACAATCAACAAATTTCCCATAATAACTTCTATGCCTCTACTGAGAATTTTAGCCAGAATTGTTACTTTAAAAAAAATTCATAAGTTTAATTTCTTTATTAGAAGAATAGAGAAATAAATTACATTGTAAAACTTGTGTTTCATGGAAGCAATTTCCATTCTCTTCTTCCTCACAGTGGATAGCCATGCTGAAGCTCCATGTCTAAGTTGCTTGCCACTTCTATCACACAGCTGCTCTTCTGCTTTCAGAAAGACTCATCAGCAAGCAGCGGACAGTCAATAAATCAAGGGTGAATTTTCGGGAAAATAATTATGTAGTGAAATAGAATAATCCTTCATAAAGTTTGGGGATAATCATGAAGGGAGAACAGAAATAAACCAGGCTCCTGCAGATGGAAGAGAAACCAAAATGAGGAGGAATAGTGAGGTAGGGGAGCAGTGCACTATGGTGCTTTACTTCCTGTCAGCAATAACAAATAGAACGTATTTCATTATAACATGATCAATCTTATCTTTGTTTCTACAGTTGACACAGCAGGCATGGGAAATTGTTTTGGATGAAATCACAATGACACCATCAATTGCTAAGGTGATCAACTTTGCGGAGATTCTTTCCAATGTGACAAGTCACACTCATTGTGGCTCCTAGAAAAGTGACTCAGAAATATTAGAGATAAAACACTGACAGGGTGGCCAATGAAGAATTGCTTCCAGGTAGCCTGAAACCCAGCAGACAATGTAGCTGTTGCCTAATAAACACAGAAATCTACATTGTATGCCAGGTTCATGCCCCAAACCTGGATGTTCAGCCTGCAAATCATCCATGTAAATAACTGTTTTAATCAAGATGTCAAAATTATTATGCTTTTTATTTACCAAAGAGAAAAGAAAACAGAAGTCACAATTGCTGTCATTTACCTGTAAGGTGAAATTTCTCCAAATAATTCTATTGGGTATCAGTCAACATGGTTATTTTAAAATGCCCTTTAAGGGTCAAGAGATGTATGGAAGCACAGATAGGGAAGGGAATGGGTATCAAGTTAGGTATATGACACATAGATATAAAAGGGTATCTTCATGGGAGAAAGAGAGGGATATGGAGGAAAACCAAACAATGTCTCAAATATCCTTTTCAGAGACCTCATCATTCATGAAACTCTGGATGATTTCCCGAACACAATGAATAATGGAAGAGTATATCTGAAAACTGCTATCATTTCAATAATCTTGCTATGGGTATCATAACTGAAGCCAGATGATGCCACCAGAGACCCAGTAGCCAGATGTAGCTGCTGATTAACAAAGACAGGATCTACACTGGCTACTGAGCCACTGAGAGCACCTTAATCCTTCTGAGAGCAAGACATTTATGGCCTTCTTAGGCAACACTCTGTGGAAGAAAAGTCAATTATAGAAATTAATAAACCAAGAGTTTTCAGTTACACATTTTGCTTAAGTCGTGAATATATACAGCTCTTAACTACCTCTAGATTCACTTATAAAGTTATTAATAAGTAACCTGTACAAAAGTATTCATAGTAGGACCTCAAGCGTTTGTCAGTTCCAAGCTGTCCCCTTTAACAATACAGGTGTAAATTACTAGCTAGGTAAGTTCCTTGTTGATCGAGTCACTCATTTATCTTTGTACAAATATTTGCAAATACTTACTAGGACACATTTCTGTATAAAGATACAACATTGAACAAAGGGCCCTGACACTTGAAATTAAGAATTAGAGATGACAATAAAGGTATGGAAAAACAAGAAAAGAATCCAGCAGATATGCAGTTATTTCATAGATTACATAGTTGAAAATAATAGTATTGTTTTTAAGACAGCTGGGGACCTGATAGTCATACATCTTGGAAAAAGGATATATATATATATATATATAGATATATATATATATATATATATATATATATATATATAGGAGAGTAAAGGGCAATGGGGGAATTAAAGAGGCAAATGTCGAAGAAATCAAGGCACTCACTCTATCTCTGTATTTGACTGCCACCGGCAATCATGGTTTTCTACATTTAGGATCATTTTGAAATATAAAGAACTATGTGACTTGCTTGAAACACTTTACACCTTAAGAGTCCTGCCTTTTTGATGATTTTAAAATTCTGCAGAATTCACTTATATTTCTGAGTGTTTATCATCAGGAAGAGCTCTCAAAAGCTTACAATTTTCAAATAGTACAAGTTCAATGGGCATGCAGCTGGACCATAGAATGATAATCAAATACATGCACAAGCAAGAAAAGTGGCTCATTACAATATTGTTAGTATTAAGAAAACTTCTGAGAGCAGCTTCCTGAGAGCCACAGTGTGCTTGGCTCTGTTTGGGAGATTGATAAGGGGAGTAGGTTTGTTTGATTGCTTGTTTTACCCCCTTTCAATAATTATTAACTAACTTTATCTGTTAGTTATATCTTACTGTTCTCTACAAAGGAGTATGCATAATGAGATGAGGGGAAAAAAACATTTTCTCAGTTTTGGCCAACTCTTACCCTCACTGTAAAATAAAGCATTTACATAGCAGACAAGCACATCTCATAACATACTACAACTATTCCTAATCATCCTTTATAGAAAAACCTTCCAGAGTGAGGCAAGGGTTGAATTTGGTTAGTTCCAATGCCAATGTTAAACAGAGGATCATTTATAAATCCTAGTACATTTTAGCTACACTCTGTAGACCCAGAAAGGTCAGATATGGAAGAAGGGACTAGGGAGGTGGCAATTATTGATCTCCATGGGAAGGGGAAAAAAGAGTATAGAATATATTTTATGGGTGGTCTGGGGGAATAAGAATGGCAGGGAGAATTAGGTGAAGGAGGAGGTAGGGTTAAGGAGGGAATACAGGGAGATAGAATTGAGGGATTTTACCTAGTGCAGTGGAAACATATGAAGTTGATTCGAATGAAGGATCAAATAATGGGGAGACAGAGTTCCCAGCTGGCCATCTCATCACCAAAGGAAGTTTCCAGAACAGGGACTGGGTTAAATCCAACTGAGTTGTTGGTCAAAGGGTCCCGACAGGAGTACCCAAATAACACAAGCTGTTACAAAGAATAAGCTACTCTCTACAAACAAAGAGCAAGGCCCCATTGCTGAAGACAATACACATATAACTTATTGAGGATGCACAAGTCAAGCTGATGCCTAAACAGAACCATCAACCCCATATTCTAGGGGCACTCTGTAGGTTACCAAAGGAAAAATGTAAAAACTAACCCAACTAGAAAACCTTTCATCTACAATCTGTCTTGCCTGCAAAATATACACTAGGGCAATGTTACCACAATGATTGTGGGAGCAGCACAAATGTCTAATATGATTTAAGGCCCACTCCATCAGGTGGAACCCAAACTTAACAGTGCTTGAGTGACCAAAAGCAAGAGACATAGCCCAGAGACCTAGAGTAAAAGCCAATTATTACTAATCTTCAAACAAACAAACCAACAAAACCTGATAAAATGACTCGGAATGATATTCTGCTATACTCAGGCTTTATTCAGCCGTCATCATAGAAGCTTCCTTCTGCAGCACACAGAAACAAGTACAGAGCCCAACAGCCAGACATTACAACATTGCACAGGGAGAAAGACTTGAGCACACACCTGTCATTGCTTATGGAACCCTAGGAAATGAGGAAGAAAGAGTGTAAAAAGAAGAGAGGACATAAGGAGAACAAAGAGTTCTAAATCAACTGAGCAAAGCTCATATAAACTCAGAGACTAAAGCAGCAAGCACAGGGCCTACCCGGGTCTACACCAGATGCTCTGCATACATATTCTAGCTTTGAGCTTAGTTGTTATTAAGGAAACTCCTGAGTGTGTAAATAAGCAGGTCTCTGATTCTTTTGCCTTCAGTTCTGTTGCTTTGCCTTGTCCAATCTTGTGATGGTTTTTGTTTAATTTTGTCATGTTTTACCATTGTTTTTTAGAAGCCTGAATTGATTTGGTTGGGAAGGGAGGTGGGGAGGAGAGGAAGGAGTAGCTGAAATCAGAATATATTGTATGAGAAAAGAATCTATTTTCCATTAAAGGGAAAAATTGGAGGGGAGGCCATGGAGGTGTATTTAATCAAAATGAATTATATGCACACATGAAATTATCTAACAACAAAATTATTCAGAATAATTAATCCTATTGTGACTAAAATATCAAAGATGGCAAAATTTCTTCAGGGAGGGAAAAAAAAAACAGAACTGCAATGGTACCTTAAAACTGGGTATTTAACAGGAACATTACAAATAAATAAGTAAATATGAAGTGAATATTAGTCCATCTTTAGATTCCCAAAATGCTACTCTACTTATCCTCCAAATTAATTGTATTTAAATAACTAATATTAATATATTCTTTTCTTTTTATTTACATAGGCAATGTATGATGAACAAATATAAATAAATTTTATTAAAGGTTACTCCATTAGTACCCAATCACAAACCAATGCAACAGGGAACACCTTGATAGGAAATTTTGAGTAACAGCACATTTTCAAAGTTTACAAATAAATTCAAAGAGAAGAAACAGTATTAGACTACAAAACTCAAGTTACATAATTTATTACCTAGTAAATAAATAAGTCCCTGTATGAGAAATAACTATAAGCACAGGATCCACTGCCTGAGTCCAATTTATACCACACAGGAACAAAACACAAACAATTAACTCCCCTTTGGCTGATGACCATTAATTAACATGTGGTGGGAAGAGCTTAAAATGAAGCAAAGGCTCATTAAAAGCAAAGTCTATCTACTGCTAGAAAGGCTGCTTTGAACTGGGATTGACCCTATTACTTGCAAATTTACCCCAGAATATAAAGAGCACAGCCTCCACAGTTAAAACAGGTGCACTCTACAGGATGAACCACAAAGAAACTTACTGATACTGAAAGTGACGTTACCAGATAGAGAACTACACTTGCATCAAACTTTCCCTAGAAATGAAAGAAATGCTGCCACTTGGAAGGTCATTCAACTGAAGACAAGAACCAACCTACCTCTTCTGAAGATTTTTTTCTCCTCAGGCAATTCTATGTCATCTTCAAAAGGTATCTATAACTTTAGAAATGATAGCTCTGGAGACAAATTTTGATCCTAAAGACTATATGAGAGGTAAGAAGAAACAGCTACTTGAACAGCACTGGCATAAGGAGGTTTTGAAAGTGTTCAAAAGACTTTCTAAAACTTAAAATATCTTTCTTTTTAAAAAGCTTCTAAACACATTTTAGTTCTGTGATTTTTCTAATCCCAGTAGTTTTGTCCACCAGGTCACCTTTAATGTATGTGATAGCAGCTTTCCATTAACTTAAGGATGCAGTCAACTTTTGTTGCAAACACATTTACGGATCTGAAATAGCACAAGCCAGTCCATGACTTTAACAACACTACCATTCATTTAAAGTGAATAAAAATGTTTCCTACTAAGTGGTCTTTATGTTAAATATTCTTTTAAAAAAAATAGGCATATACTGCCATCCTAGAGCCTTCATCTAGTAGCTGATGGAAACAGAAGCAAACATCCACAGCAACACACAGCTAAAACCCGGTTGCAGAGAGGGGAAAGTGAGCAAATGGGTCAAGACCAAGGCACAGAATACCACACAGACAGCTGACCTGAAGAAAGGGGAGCTCATGGTCCCCAGACTGTTAGCTGGGAAACCAGCATAGGACCGATCCAGACCCTCTTAACAGGGGTCTCAGTTAGAAGGCCTGGCCAGTCTAAGGGACCAATGACAGTGGAACCAGGGTGTATCCCTGGTGCATGAAAGGACTTTGGGAACACATTCCCCATGGAGGGATACTCCCTTAGCCTAGAGGCACAAGGGAGGGCCTAGTCTCTACTCGAGATGACTTGACAGATTTTGATGACCTCTTCTGGAAGGCCTCACTCTCCCTGGGAAATGGATGGGGAATAGGATGGAGAGGGTGGGGAGAGGATGGGAGGGAGAGAGAACTGGGATTGATATGTAAACTAAGAAAAAATAATTCATAAAAAGGAAAAAATAAGCATAAACCTAATGGGGAGACAAAGAGGGAGAGGGAGAGAAACAAACTTTGGGAAGCACTGGGCCTGTGATTACCTTGATTATGGGTAATTAGTGTCATCACACCACAGGTGTTTACATATATCCACACTCAAAGTGCCCACATGAAGTATGTGCTGTTCTTTGTTTCCCACACTTCAATAAAGCTGTTAAAAAATACATTGTGCTGGACAAAACAGCCTTACAGACTACCGCCAGGATTTTTGCATCTTCTTAGAATCCCCCATGACAGCATCCCTTACCAGCGGGAAGTAGATTGGAAAGAACGATGCCCAAATTCCCAAATATTGTCTATAAATGTTTGTTTTCATTTAAATGTACTTGGTTATACAAAATAAAAAAAAATACATTGTGTCTCTCAAATGGTAAAGAACATAAAAGTAACACTAAGTATAGACCAGAAAAATAATGAGTTCATATACACAGTGTGCCACGGGGTTAAATTATTCTGGAGGAGAAAACAGCCTTTTAAATACAGGTGTCTAATTAAAGTACATTCCTGGGAACTTAGATTCCTTCTGCATTCTGTTAGAGCACTTGAATTAGGCTATCACCACAACCAGGCACGTGGTGTCAGCCTGTCTAACTCTTGCATACCTGAGGTCCTGTGACTACATGGACCAAAAACATTTATACCAGCTGATGGTCACTTGACCCTCACATCTCTGTTTAGTAAATTGTTCTCCAAGTCAACTTAAAGTTTGAGGTGAATATTTTCAGGGACATTCCTAGTCAGGACACTTTCAAAAAGACATTCTCTGCCAAATAATTCTAGCCTGAACAGGCTTGGGAAGGTTTTGAGTTGGCACAAGATCCTAAACATGCTTCTAAGGGTGAAACCTCTTCCAGCTAATAAGCTAATAAAGACAGACTCAAACTAGTTTTTGAAAGTAATATTTAGCAATTAGATACATGCCTTTAATCCCTCTGAGTGAAAAAAAATCAATTTTTAAACAATTACTGGATAAGAACATAAGTGGATTTTGATCACTAAATGCAATCAGGGACAAAAGGGTAGCTTTATCCTAAGTGACTACTTTATTTTGTGCAGACAAATTCCACAAATCAATTGTCTGCAATCCATTTTCACCCTTCCTCTCTTCTCTCCCTCTCATTCCACTCTGGAAAATACACAGCATTTTCTAGAGATAATGTCAGCAGCATACAAGGCAATGAAAGATTCCTGTTCTTTAAAAAAAAGAAAAGTAAAATTATTTGCACTCCATTAATGATAAGAAAATAAGGATATCAAATAATTGTTTTCTGAATCTATAAATAGAATAAACAAATCAGTCAGTTTCTCCAAAAATGAATACTTGGACTTTGTTTAATCACAACACATTACTGGTCTTTCTATATTTGGTCTCATATCTCAGTCATGTGCAGTTTTCTGAAGACATCTATCATAGGTTGTAGGTCTCATTTATAATATTAACCACCACGCCTCTGTTTTGGCATTGCTGAACTTTTATGCTATCAAATACTTTCATGGTACTGAACTTATAGTTCTTCTGGAACCCTCCCAGACAAGTTCTACTCAGCTCAAACAAACTAGAGAAGTATGTGCCTGGAGAAGGCCCAGTTCAAGGCGTCCTCACAGATGAGAAGGATGCCTTGGGCTTGCTTTCTGATGGCTCTGTCTGTGCTGGTCAGAAACCAAGTCACACAGTTCTGACATTAGTTGTTTAGAAATGTGGCTCCCTGTGAGAAGACCGATACTTTTAGCTAGTAATCAAGTCTCACTCATTTGTAATTCCTTAGGGGCCAGCAGCATTTTGTAAATATTTGTCATCTAAATCAATCAGAGACCAATCAGTTATAAAATGTCTGGGTACTTATAATATGACACAGAAAACCCTCAGATGCTATGGGTAAACATCTCCATTCAGGATAGCACCTGTGGATGTCTTTATATACTTGACACCAATGAAGGGTCCTGGGGTTAGGCAGGGAGTACCCTCATTAAGATTTATCCTTCACTACAGCCTGTCATACAACCATGGAAGACTATCAGAAACCAAACCACACTGTATCAACAGACAGAGTTCTGTGTGTACGTTTTTGTTTGTTTGCTTGCTTGTTTGCTTGCTTTTTCTTAAACTACGTCTACACAAATGGCTCTTCCCACAATGAAAAAGAGGGGGAAAAAACTAGCTAACTGATGGACTGTGAAGATCTGGATACAAGGTTAAATGTATGTCAACATACATAAAGAACCTATTCGATAAAGCTGCTAGCTACAATATGCAATACTCAGCAAAGAGGAAAAAGAAAAGAAAAATGTGGATTCTGGTGTAACACTGACAAAATGGAAAAGGTAAGTGAGATTTTAAACAGTGATTTGAAAAGTGTTGCATAAAATGCAGTGTGGAGGATGCTGGTTTGTTTTATAAACTTTAGAAATGAAAGAAAGGCAGCAAGCAGTATATAGTCTGCACTTACAATCAAGTACTAGCTGCCAAATGTGTTGGTACTTACATAGTGAAAATGGACCCAGTTCTACACCTGGTCAGAAGAGTGTGTATTTTGTCAGAAGCAGTTTAGTACAAACCAAGGACCATGTCACATCTTAACAACAGGATTCTTCTTCTAGCCTCAATGTAGCTGTAGACACTGGATTGAGCCTATACTGACAGGGAAAGGGTTTTTTTCACAGTGCATGGACAGTTGCCAGTTCTTTAGAGTAAAAATGAACAGAGAAATAAAAGCAAGCCAGTTAAAACTTAAGAGTCAAAATTAAGGTTGAAACCTAAGAAAAGTGGGGCTGGGAACATAGTTACATCTGTAAAGAACTTGGCATAAAAGAATGAGAAATTGAATTTGATCCACAGCACCAAAGTCTGAAAAACAACAGCAACAAAGTGTATGATGGTGTTCAACTATTGTGGTAGCAATGGAGAGAGATGAAGATAGGTGTATTCTTTTGGCTTGCTGACTAGTGAGCGTCTTCTAATTGATGAATTTCCACAAGAGCACTTGTCTTAAAGCAAGGTGGACAGCACCCAAGGACAACATTTGTGGTTAACCTCTGGCCTATGCATCACATGAGAGGAAAACATTAGTGAAAGAGAGAAAGAGATTTCAATTGGAAATTGTCTATTTTTATACTGCAGTATAAAATAGGAAGGTGGATACTAAAAAGGGTCAATACTAGTGATGAAGTGTGAGGAGGGATCACAACCAGTGCAGCATAAGCAGAAACATGGTAAGAGAAGACAGTTACCCTAATACTCCACAGTGGGGACATCACAGAAAATGAGAAAACCTGAAAGGTTGGGAAGAGAGAATAGTGACTGTTAAAAAGTTAGAAAAGGATGAAGTTAAGATTCCACAAAAAAGGGAAGATTAATCCTAAAACTTGGGGAAGGCAAGAGATGAAGGAAGGTCTTTCTTCCTGTGCAGAGGAACAGACTTCATTACTAGGTCGAAAGGGGAAATAACAGGAATAAAATTGCTGTTTATATTGATGGTAAATTATGCAGGAGAAATCTAGTTCATCTTTCTGTGAGGAACAATAGGGGTCAGGAGAGGTGTGCCTTGAAAGGATTGGTTGGGAGTGAAGTAGGGGTGGATGTGCTATGTGCTGGTCAATGTGCCCTAGGAATGGAACTACAGGTTTCAAAAGGAGAGGCCTGGGGTGGAACTAAGTGGCACACTAGAATCATATCAGGCCCTGGCTTCCATAACCAGCTCCCTCCCACTAAAAACACTGCATTCTCCTGAGTTCCTGGCTTCAAGCCTCTAACCCCATGTTAGTTCTCCTTACTGTGTTATCAAGACTGGTTCAGATTCTCATAGGAAATTACTAAGCATTTCCTGACATGGTCCCTCTTGTAAGCCTTGCTCTGATGATCAAAAACTCTGTAGTTTGGGGAACAAAGTAGAGAAGAATCCCACACATGGTCATAGTTTTCCTTTCCCTTCTTAACAGTGGTAGTGCTAATATGGAAATCTCACACAGATTGGAAAGAGCTAGCTAGCATGCCTATCACCACATTTCTTCTAGAGCTGTCCCTACGAAACCCAGCAGGGAGCAGAATCATTAGTGATAGAGCAGTAGCAGATGATTTGGACAAAATGTAAGGAAGCAAAATACTCCCTTGATTGAGTTTCATTTCCAGACAGAACCTTAGATTCTTTGTTCACCCTTATTACTCACCAGGATACAAGTCACAAAAACAAAAATAACACGAAATAAAAAAAACCCTGCAGTTCTTTGACTCTATTACAAATGAGAAACACACACAGTACCATCTCCCTACAAATATAAAAACTCTGAGAAACCTAGTAGGAATTATTTGATGTTATTCCTTTCATTTTCATAACTTACTTGCCCACAGAATTCTCTTCATAACCCCTCATAACATGTTTGTTAAGTTCCATCTCCCAGGGAACTGAAGGCTACTCAGAGCCCTCATAGTTTATCACATATGCTGATGACAAGTTTGGGTGGCAAATTATATTATGAGTTCTCTGAAGTCAATTTCCACAAACCACAAATGGAAAAAAGTAAGAGACACAATGGAGGACACTTTCTGTGACAAATACCTGGAGAAAAAATGCTACCAACATGGCGCAGGTGCAAACAGATACCAGGCATGGAACAGTTTTCCAGGGGGGAAAAACCTTCAATAGCAGTTGCCTTTACTTGGGAAAATAATAAGGTATATGGAGCAAGTAACAAAAGAAAATAGTGACCTTGCTCACAAAAGGGACATAAGGTTTTCATGATCCAGGAAACAGCTTGGCATTTCTGAGCCTGTTTATTCTTCAATCAAAAGAATATAATACCGAGCCACATGACCACAGAAAGGCTTGCACACAATGCCATAGGTAGGCACTTTAGAAGCTGAGCTGAGCTTCTGAAGCTTCAGCCTTGCTGCATAGGAGACCTACCACATGTTCTAAAGCCAGCATGCAGCTGCTCTCTCAATTGAGTGGAGAGAACACTTTGTGGGAAAAAAATACATTCATTTACATGACAAAGGGTGGTGTAAAATATGAGTGGCTACAGACTACATTTGCTGTTGAACTGTGGATGCTCACCAATCCTAGAAAGTTCTATATTTCTATAGCAACACTATTAAAAATCTGGTTTTCCCTCCCTAAGAGAGTATAAATTTAAGATTTTTACCAAACAGGGACATTTTCAAACCCTACATCTAGTGTAATCATGAGATCTTTTTTTCTTCAGATTCTTCTAAAATAACTAACATGCAATAAACCATACATAATTAAATTACATGAGCAGGACATCTGGAAAACAGAATCACCCATGAAACATCAACATAAATAAGAAAGTGAAATTAACCAGTATATCACACATGCCCTTTTCGACCCCTCTTACCATCCTTGTCTAACACTCTGTTCTCCAATTGATGTCATCATTAATTTTCTGCCAGCTTTTTGCATTTTCTAGAAATGTGGGAAAACAGCATTACATCCAGTGTCTCATAAGGGTCCCTCACTTTATTTAAGGGCATACCTTTTTCCATTACTGAGCAGTTTCCATTGATATACATCATGATTTGTTTGTCCATTAAGTAGCATTTGGGGTTTTCTAGTTCTTGACCATAACTATTAAAACTGGTACGAACATTCACATACACATGGCTTTCCTGTCCCTCTAAATGGGAAAGCTTGATCATTAGCATTTAACATTTCAGCCATTCACTAGTGTAGTTTTCATGTACATTTTCCCTAATGACTAATGATGCTGAATACGTTTCATGCACTTATCCTATACAATATGGGTATCTTCTTTAGAAAAAGGTCTTGCTGGTTTCTTATTATAGAAAATACTATTTTCTATGAGTTGTTGAAACAAACTCAGATTTTGCAAAATTAATGGTACACAAGTAAATAAAAATTTCCAGAAAATATTTTCTAAAGCCTATACTATGTTTATGATGAGCTTGAAAGTCTTTCAAGACTTGAAAAGAATTTATTATGTATTACTATTGTAACAAAGTCCAGAACTTAGTGACATGCAAATAAGAACATGAATGCCCAGCTGAGATATGTTAACTGGTAGCTAAGTTGGAGGGCAGTTCTTGGGAATGCTCTGAGAGAAACCAGGCCTGGTTGTGTTGTATGGTACCAGCATGCTACAGTTGATGTGGGTTTCCTTTTAGATGTCTGGAAAATGACTCTGCTAACCACATCCACATTCTGAAATACTTTTTGAGAACTTGTAACCAAACTGCAGGAACTGACTCATTTTGCAGTGCCAAGTCACCACCACACAATCGTTTCGAGGAGACTCAACTCGAAGGCAAAAACACCAAGCTTTCAGAACACGGGATTTACATGGGAGGATGGGGAAATCTCAGGCAGAGAACAAGGATCAGGTCCAGGAGATTAGGTCTTGAAAGAAGGACTGACCACAACACAATTCTGATAACTACACTGTTGTCTTCAAGGCAAGAAATCATCTATTTCTAGAAAGTAAGTGAACCCAGTGGAGAGATATACACAGGATGATTTCACACAAAATGGTGCCTTTAAAGGCCATTCCTGCTTCCTCATCATCCACAGCTACTCAGCAAAGTAATGCCCAATCATAAGCACTCCCAGGCATGGGCAGCATGTATGGGACACCAGGAAGAATGAAGGGCTGACACCTGGGTTTGGAACCAGAGATTTATCCCCGAGACTTCCCTACCACCTCCCTGTAGATTTCTCTACCTCTTGGCTGCATGTGCAGCCTCTCTCTGTTTTCATAGGGAAGTTCCTGAGTCAGGGTGAGGGAAGGAAAAAAGCAGCACACATAGCCCTTCTCCCTAGACACCAAAACTGTTCCAAAAGTATTCATTTCTCCTCTGAACAAGTGAATTTTCAGTCAGTTTCAGCCAGAAGAAATGATAATATTTGGCTCAGTTGAACTAAACTATAAACAACAAAACAAGTAAGACATTTATGCAGGTGGGTTCCTTTTTGTCTCTGGTTGTAAAATCAGCAGGATTTAGCAATTTTCTAGCCTGTGTGAAAAATAATTTTCTTATATGCTAATTAATTAAGGACCTTACTAATTGACTGAATGTAAAATAAAATTAGAGGGAAAAACACCTAAGCAAAGAAATTCCTGGAGGGAAAAGGGATATGGCTAAATATAAATCAGTCAAAACACACCACTGTTAAATAGCCAAGCTCCTCACTCTCTGAATACATGGGATGGGAGGAGGAAATATGCACATAGAGCTTTTTCATCTTTCTTTACTAGCATTTTATCAAAAGAAAGCTCTCTACAATTTCTACTAACTTTGGTTGTATAAAGTGCAAAACGGGTTCACCCCTCTAGGTTTGCTATAGGTATCATATACACCTTTTCTCTAGTTAGCTCCTAGATACCTCCAGCATCTTATTATGGAAAACAGATTCCTAAGTGTCCATCTTGATGTGTCCATTGTACTTCTTTCCCTGATCTCTCTATGGGTTTCTCTGCATAAATGCCACTACATCAGAGAGGCATTTCAGTCAGCTCTAGATAAGCAGTTACATCCTAACCGTGTACTACTTCCTATGTGTCTGGGTTGGTTGCGTGTTCTGTCATAACATTTAGTAACACCTAACGCAAATATATTTTTTTCCACTTGCAATGAGCAAGGACTTTGTAGACTGCTGCATGAACCTTTCTCAGTGTGGTATTTTTGCCTATTAATTCTCCCACATACTTATAAAGTCTAGTTGGCACTGGATACAAATTTTATTATCCAAACTCTAAGGGTCAGGAGAACAGGGGTGGATCCATTTGCCTAGCATTAGGACAAATTGTGCATAGGAGAAGAAAGGATAGCGCTCTACAACTTACCCACCTTCCAGGAGTAGAAAACCCAATAGGGGTTGTTAGCATGTGGATGCCAAACAGAATGTGGGAAAATAAGAAATCCTGCATTGACCAATCTGTTTGCTTAACTTTGAGCTATATTACCTATTCCTCCCACTGGACCATAAGCTTACCAGGAATGCAAACTTCACAATTCACACTGAAATACATACTTATCTTCACTGTCTCAAATTCTTGAGAAGAATTTGAATGAGTATTTTTAAAAGATCTGTGGGCAGTGAAATCCAGGTTGAATTCAATACTTAATTACAAGTAAACTATGTATTCCAGAAGTATTTGTGATTGCAGAGTGGTTACATGCAAGTAACACTTTCTCTGGGGTGTTAGTATTATTTCTTCCTCTACCCACCAAGAGAAAATTATCCCTCCTCACTTTTCATAGCAGTTTACTTAAGAGGTTAAAAAATAAACCAACCACTAAACAAGTGAACAAAAAGATCCCTTAAATTTAACTGAGGTCATAATCAGAGTTTGTCTATTTAAAATTATTTTCCAAGGTATATAAGGGGAGTATATTGTTAACATCACTCTTCTTTGTAGAAATGGTTTGAAAATTTAGGTGTTCTAAAATCATATTTATAATTTAGCATGAAGCAAGGAAGTCAATCAATCCTTACAGCCTTTTTTTTTCTGCATAGTTTTCTGCATAGTCACAAGACTTTTATTCCCATTTTAAGCACGGAGACTGGTTGACAGAGATGCTTAAAGACCTGGTGTCTGTGAAAGGTCTACTGTCCCCAAATGACAAGTGTCAAACAAAAGAAGTTTACAGAGAGAAAAGGGACAAAAGAAGTTTAGAGCATATGGCTACTCCTCTACCCCATTCCATAGATGATTATCCTGTCCTTTTCTCCCTGTCTGCAGAAAAAGGTTGAATGAGTGAAAATAAAGATGAATGAATGAGCAGGGGGAAAAAAAGATGGAAACAATGCAAATCCTGTTAGCATATACTTCTAGGGGCAGGCCCAGTTCAAGAACAGTGAGAATTTTTAGAGTATTCCAAGTGCACTAAACTCATGGACGGACCCCATCTACTTTCTAACTCAAATCCTCAGCATTTACAGAAAGAGGGAACTATCAAACTTCATTCCCATTAACTGAAATTTAGCACTTGGTACAAACAAAGTTTTTCTTGTTTTTTAGGGGTTTTTGTTGTTGTTTTGTTTTGTTTTGTTTTTATTTTTTTTTAGTAATGTACATCAGTGGCTGCTCCCTAGTTCTGTTGCATAAAAAGCCTTCAGAACCAGATGGTAAAATATACCATTGAATACATACATATTCTCATTAACTTTACCTTTCCACCAAAATGCATCTTGAGGATCCATGTGCTCACATACCTCCTTCCCCCCTCCACTATCACCTTCAAATGAAAACTTGAGAGAAAAAAATGGGGAAGTTAGATGACTAAATTTATTAGTGATTTAGATAAACTGAAAACAAGGAATTCCCCTCCTGAACTTCAGTGGCCTAATTAAAACTCATAAAACACCAGTGACTAAGACTGTTCCTACTGACCTGTCAAATAAGAAGTAGAGAAAGTCAACTGCTTACTTCAACAGAGAGGCCCACATCTGAAAGCTGTGGCACTTTCTAGAACAGACTTGAGAAGATCACTGGTGAAACTTCCAACTCCAGTCAACTTTTATTACTCTGCATTTGAACCCAAAGTACTTCCCATCTGTGATGGCAATAGTCTATTTGGATTGAGATTCTGTTCCTACAGCAGACAAGTGATCTGAAGAAAATTTCTTTGTTTCTCCATGCTTTAGGATCCTCACTTATGAAGTAGACAGAACAGTGGCACCAATAGCTTGATAGTAGGATCAGGATCAGACAGGGTACTTCCAGTGGATCACCTATAGGAGCAGCTACTCCAAACATACTAAGTGTGTCAAATGGTAGCCAACAAATTATTGCTATTTTAGTCAGTAGGCTAAGCCCAAACTCACGTATGTTATCTGAAGCCCACAGGCCTGGGACAAAACTGAAAGGGTTTGGGGGGAAAATCACCTTCCCTGTGGAGTTGGGGGGTGGGTGGGATGGGATGGTGGTAGAGGGGAATGAGAGGGAGAGAGAAAGTGAGGGAGGGAGGGAAAGGGAACTGGGATTGATATGTAAAATAAGAAAAAACATAAAATAAAAATCAAGTGAATGTAGCACCATTACTCCAGGTTCTCAAATATGTGTGTTTCTATGTATGATCACATCTAAACATCAGAACTCTCTTCAGGCTCTGTGGTTTAGAAAAACCAATGGAATCAGCTACTAAGGGGCCAAGTAAGCTTAATAAACCTAAGAACATTTGCTCCACACCCTGGGACCTCTACTGGAGTAACAGTTAAGATTTGGAAAATATTCTGTGGAAGCTCATAGCAAAGCATTGCTGGGCCAACAAAAATTCAACCCATTTTTCTTAGTCCTTATGTGTGTGAAGGATGTCAATAGACTCACTTTAAAAAATATACTATCCATTTTAAAAAAAGAGAGAATAAAGGCAGAAAATAACATTAACACCAATAAGGTACCCACCAGAATTGCCAGGTGCTTCAAGAACTATTTTTTTTTTCATGGCTAAGAAGGACATGCCCTTTAAAATGAAATCTTAGCTAGGTCTTCATGATAGAGATCCTACCATATAGCTGAGAAACATCATCATCATCATTATTATTATTTGTTTTTCAAGAGAGGGTTTCTCTGTAAAAAGCTCTGGCAGTCCTCAAACTCTGACATTCCTTTGCCCCTGCCTCTTTGTGCTGGGATTAAAGATCATGTACCATTGACGTTTTTCTTGTTTGTATGTTTGTATGTTTGTTTGTTTGTTTGTGTATTAGTCATGACTGTCTTAGAACTCACTCTGTAGAACAGGCTGACCTTGAAAGCACAGATATCCTCCTGCTTATCCTCTCTCAAGGGCAGGAATTAAATGTGTGCACCACCACCCAGCTTACTTTTCCAATTATGTACAAAGTTAAAACATTTAGATTAGTGTTTTAAGATGATTTCAACAATAGTAAATACTATAGCTAAGAGAAGGAAATGTTTCAATTGTTATGCTGACTTATAAAAGCATCAAATCCAGCTTCTGTAAGTATCAAATCTGTTCCAGTAAAAAAATTAAAGGAAATAAGCTATAAAGATGTATTTGCATTAAACAACATAATTTATAGCTAATAATATGTGTGGTATTCCTTATGTCTTCAATTAACTTAAACATTTTAGAATGTATAAAATGTAGAGTTTATAGCATGGGCTCCGTAGAACTTGAATCAGAAGATGTTAAATATATAGTACATACAGCAATTGTTTTATATTGACTAATTTTCAAAGAGACAGGGGCAGTTTAGTAGGTGTTAGGACATTTTAGCTGAAATACATGTTTTAATTCTGCTATCTATCTCTATGTTTAAAATAGTTATTAAATGATTTTACTTTGCATGTTCTCCTTAATTCTTACTCTTCCTGGTAAAGAAAATAAATAACCAATCATTTCATTTCTATTTAAAAAATAGAATGAAAAGGTGTTCTCCAAATTTTGACCATCCAATCAAAACAGTTTAAGAGAAATAAGTTTCCAGAACTATTAGGTCTGATCTATAGTACAAGTTCTATGACAGCCAAGGGATACATAGAAACTCTGTCTTGAAAATATGAAATGGAAATGAAAGAACAAAATGTCAGAAAAATATTTCTTATCCATAGCAGTTTGAAATGAACATAAGGGAAATTGAAGACCGAGATCAAAATATGTATCTAGAAATCTTTATATCTGTTCAAAACTAACAAATCAGCATTGGTTAACTAAACTTTCAAGCAGGAACATAAAATGTACAATATGCTAAAAAGAAAAAGTGGGACAGAGGGACATGGAAATGAAGCAGGGAGGGCTGGAGTTTTCTTGACCAATAGAAATACATAGGGACAAGAAAACCATCATAGACACGTTTGAGAAGCTCTATCAAAAGTATCCTTTTCTGGATTCAGCCATGCAGTTCAATTTCCTGGGTCTGCCTAAGCCGTATATTGTGCCAAGCATGATTCCTATGCCAAGACTTGCCCCTTCTGAGGTGACCATTTCTCTCTTCACAGTCTAGACTCCTTGCTGGGTAAAAATAAAAGAAAAGAAAAAGGAAAAATATCCCAGAAAATACACGAAAAGACTTCTTCCATGTGTATAAGTAAATTCCCTTGGGGTTATATCTTCATTTGTCTTTGTTTTTCCCAATTAAAAAAAGGTTGATTCACTGATAGAGAGGTTAGACCCTTGAAACTCCCATAGTCCCAACACAGACCCATTAACAACATTTCACACAGGACCCTGGGAATGACCATACTAGTGATATCATCACCATCACCTTCTCACGACACTAGGCATGGGGTAAGCAGGAATGAAGGAAACGGGAGACACATGCTCCCAACTCAGTCAAGTTTCAAACCTGGTTCCATTGTTTCCTTCTATGTCATTTTGGGCAATGTGTGCTGTTTTCTCTGTATAAATTGGAGTCACAAACATACTGGCTTTTCAGTTAATACATATAAAATATTGGATACTAAAATATATCTCCTGGGTAACTATCAAGAACTTGTAGGCACTGCACTAAATGCCAGGGATATATTTAGAAAAGTAGCTAACACATAGCATGTGTCCAATAAATGTTACTTCAAGAAGTCAGAAACCCTTATCTGGCAAGAGACATTCAGACTACTATAAATCTTATAAAAAAGGGTGATTACTTAATATACACACATATATATGTAACTTCTGAGGAGGTCTGATACAACATTTCAGAGTCAAGTATGCGAACATTTCTGTGATAAAACATATACACTTAGTGAGTTAAAAAATAAAGAAAGAAAGAAAGGAAGGAAGGAAGGGAGGAAGGAAGGAAGGAAGAAAGAAAGAAAGACTATAAGTGGCCTCTTGTAAACTGAGGTCAGCACTAGACAGTTTATGACAAACTTTTTTTTCTCCATTTGTTAGAACATTTGGATATTTATTAAGTAAGTGACAAACCTTACTGAAATTTTTTCCTAAGTAATTCTTGCCAAAACCATTGAGTAAGAGAAAATGGGAATAGAAAATGCCTTCAGGCATGGAAAAAGCACAAGTACATAATTAATCTATGGTACATATTAGTCTCTAACTCTGATAGAGTGTTGCTGAGATCCTAAGCCTGCCAATTCACTCAAAAACTGTTTTTAAAAATGTTAAATATATTTTTGAATATAAGACAAATTGCTTAGGTTTATGAGTAATTAATTTAGTAACACAATTCTGTCTATTCCATAGGAAAAAAACAAAAAGCTCATTAGTAAATGACATGAACAATTGTTTTAAAAGTCTTTCAAGAGCACAGAGGCCTCCACATCAGGCTAGGAAAGAATAGATGCTATGCCAAAGTGGTAAGCCACCCTGTTGCCACCAGAAGAATTCTCTCTACTTTACATCTGAAGAAAATATTTGCAGCTCTTGTAGAACCTCCAATAAGTGATTCAAAATGTTCTCACTACTGGTCAGCACTGGGCAAAGTTGGACAAAAATCTCTTGGAAGCTGACTACTTATTACTCATTATGTTGATATGTCTATCCCCCAACTTTTCTCATATATATTTGTATTAAAGTTTTGCTTTCTTCAAGATCTATGCTACAACCACTTCCATGGTTATCCCATATGCAAAGGCCAAATCAAGAAGACATGAAAGGAATACAGTATTTCCTACACATGGTGTTTCCTCTCCCCCCCCCTTCCTGTTAATACTCCTACTCAATAAGACTGTAACAGAAGATTTGAATGACATTTATGAACTGAGATCTTAAAGGCACATGTCAACACCCAACAACTCAGTAGTCATAGGAACAACATTGCAAGGCTTATCTAAGTTCTAACAACAGCCAGTCACTTCATTGGTGATTAAAGCCCCCTTCAAATTAAGCTTAGGCATGCTCACACACAGAGAGACACAGAGAGATAGAGACAGATAGGCAGGGAGAGAAAATTACCTCAATAAAATTTAATCAGACAAAGGTGTATATGTCTCTAATACTGCTGGGGAGAAATGACTGAGGTATGTCTCTAAAATGGCTTCCTTTCACTTAGTTGTTTTTGCAAACCCACAAATGTCACTAATATATTTTGTATTTAGTAACTCCAGGACATAATTCAGAGTGAAGATTTTGGATAATTCTTCTGGGACATAGTTTGTAACATTTACCATTCCACCTTACATTCTGTTCCATTTTTATCACCCAAGATAATGGACAAATGTCTGAAGAACAGCTAAAGGTTTTATATGGTCTTTTTTTTTTCTATGCAGGATGCATTCATTAAATCACCATGTTTTATGCGAGCCCTTACATTACTCACTGAATAGCCAATAGCAATAGAATGTAAATTCTCTAGAAATACTTTACATTTTGTCATCATTTTTCTGTCTTTCTCTCATACCTATAGATTCATGTGTCAGAAGAGCATACCTCTGGTATTCACACAAATTTGCAATGCCAACATACTGATTTACAGCTGGATTTGCACTTCACAGCCATGCTTGTCTTTCAATTTAAACAGAAGTCTTTTGGGAGCTATTTATTAGCCTAAGAATAACCTTCAAAGTATGTATACACATTACTACACTCACTTTCCCTTGCCTATCTGCACCCCACTTTAGGAACAGAGAGGCCATAGCTTTTTTATGCTGTTTATAGCTTTGTTTTCTTAAGTTGAGGATTTTATGATTTCAAAAGCAGCAGAAAGGGAGCCACAAGTAAGGAATATTCATCCAACTTTTAATTTGCTCGGAAATACTTAAAGTAAAATAAACAATTACACTCTTTATAATTCAAACTACAATTTTGTTCATAGGCCGTAGTTTCATGTTTACATTCATAAATGAAGATCACCAAAAATACCTAGTTACTGACACTTAAAATATTTCCCTCTAATTCTATGTAAGTATATACCCCATGATTACTTCAACTGACCAATAAGACACTTGCAAAAATCAAGCAGGCACGCTATCTAGTCTTTGTTTATTGTGCTCTATTTTTCTCTACAATCTTTATTCAGCAAAGTCAAGTAATCCAATATGCACACTTGCTATAAAACTGTGCTATCTCACTGTCTTTAGGAATACAGGTATTCAAAGCTTTATTGTCTTTTTCTGAAATACTTAAGTGTAGCAGCTCATCAGGTTCAAAATCACAATACTGAATTTCAGGTTTCAGAGAAAGGAAGCCAGACAAAAAGAAAGGGGTCCCACCATTAAGTGTGGCTCATGATCATCTTGAAAATGTTATGGACTATATGGAAATAGGCACCCTTTGCTTTATTATTGTAATCAAACAGAACAATCTCAAAATTGTGACATGAATGCAAAACAAAATCTGTGAGCATCATAATCCGATGCTTTGGGCGCATTGCTTCAACTTTCATTTTGTGAAGATCTAGATAAAGAACACAACAGGGAGGCAAAGGAGCCGACTAATTCTGAAAGTCAAATTTCAACTTGCTAGTCAAACTGAATGCAAATCTCTATCCATGGAAAGTTAATGTAGCAACTCAATCAAACAGCCCATTTTGATTTTATGCTTTCCCCCAAATGAAAAGGAAACCATGTCCAAAAAGTAAGACCTAGATATATTACATATGTTTGGCTGAACTAATAAAACTTGGCTCAATTTATTAATTACCTGGTTTCTTCTCAGCCTTTATGCAATACTGTGGGGCTGCGTGTTTTTAAAATTCCTACCTTTGCTATTATGTTTTCTGTTCTTCACACTTGTTAGGGATCTGTGAACAGTTTTGCAATTCTCCCACATACCATATGATATCTATTAGGGACAATGCCACTTTTCACTTACCGACTCTGGAAAATGCAGTGTTTCCTGGTGACAGAACACTGCAGCTTCCGTTCACTGAAACTCCTTCTTCTCAGCTTGGTAAATCTGATTATAAAACAGCTTTGTTCTGATCACACGAGGCACTTTTCCTATGAAAGTTTTCCTACGACTTATCTGCATTTCATTCCTGTGACAAAATGAATCAGACAAAGGGGAAACAGGGGACAGGGAATAAGTCCACACAAGTTCTTGGCACACATTTTCAGCTACATTTTTCTCAGTTTAATCAGTAAGCTACATTAAAGTGACAGTTACCAGTTCAGGAAGCCAGAGTTTGATCAAATCAGCCACACGTAATTTGAGTGTCTTCCACTGGTGTGCAGACCCCAGAGCAGCAATTACTTGGTCATCTATCACAAGGACTTACTGGACAGACCCCACCCCCACTGTGGCCTGTTGAGCAGCAGTCAGCAGCAGAGTAGAGAGTGGATAGTCACCTGACCCAGGACTTCTTATAGGGATCTGCCAATTAGCAGCTGACCAATCGAAACTAACACCTAGTACCTAAGTCACATGACAGGGCAGTCCTTGTGACTGTAGGATTTCTGAATTACTGAGGTTATACAAAGGACACTCATTCAGGAAGGGGGGGTGTGCATAAGCCAAAACAGAAAACGCCCTGGCTACTGAGACAACTCAGGCTTTAAAACAAGTAACACCTTAGCCTCACACAGACAGAAGTGGAGACCCAGACAGGATGGCATATATTAAAAAATAATTCCAAAGCAGAGGCTGAGTTTAAAAACTTGCTTCAGCTGTAAATATACTGCTCATCCCCCTGACAATTGTACATTTAAAACTTCCTTCTGCCCAGCTCTACCGAGCCTTGTAGAGTCACTGTAGAGAAATGGGAGAGGTGCAAAACCCTCTTTTCCTTCCCTCAAAGGGCCCAAGAAGATTCCTAAGTTAAACATGTTTTCTTTTCAAACACTTGTAAAGCTTAAGCAATTTAAGCATCATAAGGACAAATCTTCATGCTAACTACAAATAATAGCTCCCTTCCGTGTTCATTTTGGACTGTCCATATCAAGCTCACTCTTGTAAAGTATACAAGCCCACTTCATGAAGTAGCTACCAATTCATTTTTAACACCCCCAATTTCTCTTAAATACCAAGTATGTCTCAGGAAGAAATTCAACCACGACGCTCCTACCATTTCTTCATTCTCTGAAAAACGGTACTTACAAGTGTTCCTTGTTTGGATCTGTCCACTTCTTCTCCCTCTCCCCTGACATCTGAAGTCAAAACATAGGCTCAGCTTCATCTTTCCAAACCAGATGCCCTATTTTGCTCAAGCAAAGCTGCAATAGCTATTTCTCTGAGGCAAGCCCAGAGCACTGTGCTGCTTGCCATTCCCAATTTATGGAAGGAAGCGTATGTCAAACAAACCAGGTGATGACTCACACTGCCTCCCCCGGCCACATTTTCCCTAGAATGGGAGGGTAGTGTAAGTGCAGCCATTTGGATATGAGTCAGTTTTATTAGACTGGTGGTTGTAGCTGATCTAACAAGTTCAGTTTTTTTTTTCTTTTGTAACTCGTGCATTTAAGAATCAGAATGCATGTTCTATTAGGTTTCAAAGCATTCAATCATGTAAATAAGAAAGCAATAAGATTATTTTTTAAGCCTCAGCTAAATTTTGGTCCCATTGACTAATATGTAATATTTCAGAACCATGCGTTGGAAATTTTACAACTAAGGCCACTGAACAATCAAGTTCACACAACATTGGGGAAATAAATGTGCAGTCTGTCTCACATCTTTATCAGCAGAGGAACCCAGTTTAAATCTCGTGTTGGGGCCCATGTGGCAGGTTCTCCAGGAAGTGGTCAGGGACACGAGAGTCATGCAAGAGGCTTTCACTTTTGTATGCACTGCAATTTTGCACTCTAACTAGAGTCATTCACATAGAAACACAAATGTGACAATGACCCAGCTGCCCACTCCAATATCTGAATATTCTTTTAAGGTTAACTTATTTAAAAGCTAAAGACAGAAACTTCAAAATCACCAAAAAGTCTATGGGAAAAATCCCAAATAAACTGCTTAAAAGTCTCCTTTGCAGTGAAAGGTTCAGTAAGTAGCATGACGGGAGTGGCATTACATGAAGTCAATTGTTCCTAGGTATTACGCAGACAGGAAGAAATGGAATAATGAATGCAATTCCCTGAACACAAAAAACCTGGGAGGCTCAGGCAAGCACTTCAAGTGCAGTTATCTCTTTTCAGCATACTTCCTTTAACCTTGAGCAAAGTCAGCAACTGCTCTGACTGAGCCTTAGCATTTGCTGTTGATTAAACCTTGATGGATAACTAGTCATGTTTTACCTTCTATTTTTTACAACACAAGGAAATATTCAAATAGCAATCCTCCAACTCATAGAAGAAGACACAGAAGAGATACACTCACTTAAATAATATTAAAAAGCTAATTCAGGAGATGATCATCCACTTAGTTAAAAATTAGCCTGCAGGTTTTACCGGAATAAACACCACTCTAAATTTTCATAGAGAATCAGTTTTTAGAAATTAAATTTATACAAACTACTTGTAAGACATTTGCAAATTATACTTTTCAAGTCTGTTTTAACTACAATCACATGTCTCTACTAATTATTAAAATCTGTTCATATCTCAATAGGGATATATTAATATTGCCACTGAGATTTACCGAGTAAAGTTTATTGACTTAGTTTTCTTTCTATGGTCCACAAAGAACATCAAATCTATATAATTAATTGCATAGCTTTCAATGGAAATAAATAAAAAACAAACATGAAAACTCTGGTATCTGAAGAGACCTTTAACATGTTTTAAGTTTGGAGGATGGCTCTGTTTCAATCTTGGTTTCTCCATTCCTAGCTGTGGGCGTGAACTGAAAAAGGCTGGAAACAGTCATGCACGTCATATGTATTCTATCATTAAAAAAAAAAAAAAAACCTTTAAGACAACTTTAGTGTTGATGGCAAACACCTGAGCAAGCAAGACATCATATTCTGCATGGAGTTTCAAGTATCTGTTACGGGATTTCCAATTCCATTTGCTGGGGCCTCCTAAAGGCAATGCAGAAGCTATGACCAAATGGAACCATTCAGAGAAACGGCATTCAGAAACTCCCATCCCAGCCAAGCATGCTGACAAAAAGCCTGACATCATAGCACACGCAGAAGGCTGGAAGGTTATAGAGCTCTGGCAGGAGGATAAGGAGTTACTTAAAGGCTAGCCTGAGTGAAACCCCACCTCAAAATTAAAAACAAAACAAAACAAAACTCTCACTGTAGTTGTCTCAGATAGGTCAAGATATTAAGACTGTCACCAGCCAGGAAAAAGAATTAGAAGAATATTATAGCCTTGTTCAGGGGCAGAGCACTATCTGTTACCTCCAAACAGTCCCTGACAAGAGGAACAAAGAGGAGTATAGACCCAGGAAAGTTTTTACATCTACTCTACTTTGCTTTTTTTTAAAAGTTCATAAGAACACAGCATAAAACCCCACTATATTTAGCCTGAGTGAAACCAGCAGGCACTTGGGAAGAAAACCTCAGTATACATTCTGTTAGTTTGTCTTAGAAATTTTACTTCCTTTATCCAAGTACAAGAAGATCTGGTTCCATTTGAAAGCTATATGAAGCAGTTCAACCATTCCACAAGCTCTTGGGTAACAAAAGCTAATAGTTTCCATTCAGCATGTGACGTACTTGAAAAATGACAAAAAAAAGGACAGCAAGAAAATATCTCTGAAGTACAAGCACACTTTAGAAATATGCATATCATCAAATACCCTGCTTGGCTAAAGGACAAGCAACTATTTCAACTTGTCTTTAACCTGACTGGGGCAGGCAGCATAATGGAGAGAGGGTGGTTGGGATTACAAATGGTGGGGGGAGGCTCAGCCTCAACCCTTTGCATAAGAGTTTGGGTCAGAGGCACAAATCTGGTTCAACTCTGCACTAAAAAGTTGGTTTGGGGAAACAAATTGTGTGTCAGCAACTGAAAATTACAAATAATATGACTTAGTCAGGTCCAGAAGCCTCAACTATAGGACAGGATCAACACAGACAGCAAGAGATCCAATACTGGCCCCAGGATAGTGTTGCCTGAAGGAATCTGACAGTGACATCATTTCTGTTTTTCATCACCAGAAGAGTGGGCATAAAGAAGAAGATACACGGAAGAAATAGAAATCTGTTTCCAAGGTGAGCATCCACCCCCAGGAGTTCTCTTCCACTCACTCAAAGGTTTGGAAGATCAGCATCAAGCCTCCAAGTCCTATTTTCATTTAAAGTCAAATAATGTGACACATGACTATAACTCCCTGCTTTGGGAAGCAAGGGTGAGAGGAACACAAGTTCAATACCACCCTGAGGTACAGAGTGAGAGCTTGTCTCTAAAACACAACCAAATTACTCTGTTTTGAAAGCACATTAGCTTTTTATATAGTTTATATAAAAAATTTCCAGTTTCATAACTATGTCATAGGAACTTGCCTTCATGGCTATGCTATGTGAATGCCTCCACAAACACGCAAACAAACTACATGCAGATTTATGTAAGACACTCAGAGCATCTCTTTATGAGGACTGGACTCTGATCTAAGCTTTTCTTGTCATATAAGGAGCTGCCTGTCTTCTTGAAATGATTTCACACAGAAGCCACATACTTCACTCAGAAAATTTTTTTATTACTCGCCTTCTGCCCCACCCATTTTTAAGAAAGAACTGACTCAGTTCTTTGATGACAACATCGTGGGTGGGAGTGAATACAGGAGTGGGCAGGGTAGGAGGAAAAGAGGAGGAGGGGGGAAAAGAGGAGGAGGAGGAAAAGAAGGAGCCAAAAGCTGAATCACAGCCATGTGAGTAATCCTAGGGCTTTTTTTTCTTCCTAAGGATATAAATCAAATTAAGCTTGTTTTGCTGTGGGTGAAGGAAAGAATATAATAATATCATGAATCAGAGCAATTATCAGTTATGTGACACTCACTAAAAATTAACTACAATCATTGTTTTCTCCAAAGCTGTCCAGAAGATGAAAGAACATTTACTAATCAATACAATTCTTGACAAAAATCCCTCAAATTTGAACTCAATGATAACCATCTTCTTTAAAAAAAATAAAATAAATCCATCTACACATATAATTCAGAAAACACTTATTTCAGAAACCACTGTGAGATAATCTTTGGCCCTTGGAGATAAGTGAGAAAAACACCATGAGATTACTGGGTAGAGGTCTGGTTACACACTATGTATATCAAAGACAATACATAATTATAAGGCCAATTTTTCCAAAAGTGATTTAACACCTCGAAAGCAGACCCTGGAAATGAGTGCATGAGTAGAGCAAACCCTCAGAAGAAAGTATGCATCTCTGCCCTAACAGTTTGTAGTAAGTAGAAAGTTATTACATGAACCTTTCAAATTGGCTTCGCCAGAAATACATGAATGGTCATGAATGGCTGAATTACTAAGAATAATTAGAAAAAGATGAACTGAAGACAAATAAAAATTAAGCATTAAAAATGTATGTGGGAGTAGTATATGGAGAGGAGAGATCAGCTCTAAGGCACACTTCTAGTCAATCACCTGGACACAAGGTCAACCCATACATACACAATGAGACTTCTTTAAAAGACAGTGGCTAGCTTAATGAAAGTTTTTAAACAACCAAATTAATATTTTCTGTTCTTGGGTAAATATAGATATTAAGAAGTCAAGGGGGCATTTCCCCCTTGGCAATGTTGAGTCTGGAACATAGGTGCTCTGGCATGCTAGACAAGCGTTCTCCCAAAAAGCTGTTTGATGTTAGTTTTGCTAAAGCACCAAGCTAATTAGACAGTGTTTTCTACAAATCCAGTTCCTTTCAGAATGATCTACAGAGCTCAAAGAGGACAGTGCTTTTGTCACATTGTTAGCTTTTTCCAAAGTTCATCTCTATTTATAGGATAGTAATTTTGTACTAGCACTATTAAAGGGGGCTCTCATAAATTATTTCAATACAACGTAGAATATGCCAAGGCTTTGAAGCTTCTTGGGTTCTTTGTACTCCTCAATTTGGAAATGTTAATTAGTAGTGATGAGTTCTTTGTAGATGATAATTTGTATACCCAAGTTGGCTGATCTGTAAATCTTAACCAAGATATACTATCTATCAATGTGGGGTTTATATAAAATGAGCAACGTCTGTTCTCAGACTGGATTACTTAGCTATCTACAAACTCAGCCTTCAAGTACTCTGCCAAGTACATATGACTTATTGTTCAGTCAGTATTCTCCAAACTCTTAATCTCAAATTTCCTATGTAACAAAACCAACATTCAAGCCCAATTTTGCCACATCCTGTTCTATGCCTACTAAAACTTGCTAAAAGCAATTTCCAATTCATATTTAATTCACTCAGGGGAAAAAAGTTTCTGTAGCTGAGATGGTTCAATTGGAAATTTCACTTGCGACCACGCAAAGGACCCATATTCTTTCAGAACTCATGCTTAAAAAAAAGTCAAGCATCATTGTAAAAAAAAAAAAAAAAAAAATCAGTAATCCCATTGCTGGGTAAGCCAGAACAATTGTTTCCCTGGATAATATGGTCTAGGCTAATCAGAGAGCACCAAGCCAGTGAGAGGTCCTGTATCCAAAAAAGAAAAAAAAAGAAAGAAAGAGAGAGAGAGAGAGATTGGTGCTGGAGATAGAAGGCCATCCTCTGGCCTGCACATATACATGTACACCTGCACACACAAAATTCAGATGGTCTAAATATTAACACTAGGGAAAACATTGAGGGGAAAAAAGAAACAGATTTCATTAATCCCCAGGGTAAAAGTACCTTAAAGAGTCATTCAGCAGTCTCTTTAGGTACTTTCTGTTCCGTAATATGCTAAACAATTGGAGTGGGAGCAAGGGTGGATACAGGGGCTGCCAAGCATTTTTCAAGTTGGGGGAATCACAAGTTTCAGAGATACTGTAGATTTTAAGTGGAGTGAATTTCAGACTGATTATAATCAGTCACTAAGTATGTAATAAGTAAAAGGAAAAAAATATTGCAGCAAAGATACCCTGGAGAGCATTAATCTGGTCAAGGACAGAGGATGTATGTACCAGTGGTGGAGGGATGAACTTTGTTGGGTGAGGACAAAGGAAAGGAGTCAGAAGGAAAAAGCAAGTGGATATGGTGAGTAGGGAGGTCAGCATACAAACAGCCCTCATAAAATACACCACATACATCCTAGGAAACTGGCTTTCAAAGATAGAAAACAATGCACTGTCAGAAAACAGATGAAACAGTAAGAAAAATGGAAACAGGGAAATTGCATAGACAAGAGATAAAAGTAATTAACGGTCCTATTTGGTAGTGATGCTTATGTACCTGAGAATGACCAGCATGGTACATATGCACAAAGCTGTAATGGGAGGCACTCACAGGTTGGTGGCAACCAACAGTTGTCTAATTGGACTTATTGCCCACTAGGCAGGTGGGAAATCATTACTGGTACTAGAAACTTAGCCAGCTTCCAAGGCTAGTGATGTCACAGACTTACAAAGGAATCCACTTTGGTCAAGCCACTTCCAGTATAATTCCTTACTACATTTTAAATATTATCCTTATACAGGTGGCAGAAACACATAGAGACAGCTTACCTGAACAAGGATGAGCTAACGGGCCACCAAACTAATAGCTGGGAATCCAGCATGGGACTGACGCAGGCCCCCCTGAATATGGATCTCAGCCAGAAGGACTGAGCAGTCTAAGGGACCTCAGACAGTGGAGCCAGGATGTATCCCTGGTGCACAAAAGGACCTTGTGGACACATCCCCCATGGAGGGATAACTGCCTTAATCTAGAGACAGGAGAGCAGCCCTAGTCCCTACTTCACATGACCTGTCAGATCTACATGACCCCAACTGGATGGCATTCCCCTACATATGGAATTGGGGTGGGGGAATGGGAGGGGAGGATGGTTAGAGTGCATGTGAATGGGCAGAGAGGGTAAAAGGGAGGGAGGGAAATAGGGGGGGAAGGGAGAGGGAACTGGGATCGACATGTAAAACAATAAATTAAATTAAAAAAAAAATGCTTTGACTCCAAAATTTAAGTTCAAGGACAAGTTACTGGGGAAAATGATTTCTATTTTTGTTTCCAAAGAAAATGAAAAGCTATGGATTCCTTCCAGATTAATGTGGTTTGATCAAGCCAGACCGCCTGAAACAGAGTACCAGGTGATCCTACATTCAAAACAGCTGGACAAAGCAGCCTTACAGACTACAGCCAGGATTTCTGCATCTTCTTAGAATCCTCCATGACAGTGCCCAAATTCCCAAATATTGTCTATAAATGTTTGTTTCCCTTTAAATGGACTTGGTTATATAAAATAAATTAAAAAAATAAATAAATATTATCCTTATACCCACAGATAAGTGGAGCTACCAGCCTTCAATGAAGCCACAGAAAACCACAGATGGACACAATACAAAGGATGAGCAAGTCATAGACAGCCTAAGCCCAATGGATATGAACATACCCTTACTCCTGCATCTACAGCTCAGCGGATATGGGGAAAGAAGGGAAAACATTCTAAGAGTCAGAATACCAAAAAGCTTGCTGTGAAAGTCTCACCTAGAAATTGCCAGAGCATTATCAAAGGATATGCTAACATGGAATGGGGAAATATTCATGGGTTTCTACCCCTAGGCAAAGAACAATAGGCAACTAACGACTGCTTGGGTAAGGAGAATTACCCACTCCCAAGGATGACTGTCCTCACCCCATTGTTTTTCCAATGCAGAGTGTTCAGCCTTGAAATGATATAAACACTGATTTGGAGGGTGGTAATTACACATATTAGTGCATACACTCAAACATATATGTACCAGTAATAAAACAAGCATGTTATCAACTTTAGCTAGGGAGAAAGGGAACATGAAAATGAATATATTTCAATTTCAATTAAAACCATTAAAAATGGAAAAGAGGAACATGAAAGATATTACCTCATTTGAAAAATTTCGTTTTAATAATAAACTTTAATTCCCAAACTTGTAGCTACTAAGTTGCCACTTTCCGTTTTCTATCATATACCTTTCTGCCTACTTATCCAGCATTAGACCAAGCTATCAGAACCATGCAGCCTGTGGAAAAGCAGGGAGTGTTGGAACCTGAAACTAGCACAAGATTAAAAATGCAGTTGGTGTGGGTGGTGTAGAGGGGACTGCCTGTTGCATGAAATCGGGGAAGAAAGTCATGGCAAGTAGACATTGCATTGAGGCTATAGGCAAAGGAGAATACTTAAGAGATGGTATAGGGAGGAAACACACGCATACATACTTGTTTTTTAAGGACTAGGTATGAAACCCATAGTCCTCTATGACCTAGATACTATCATATTCAGTGTCAATTAGACTGGATTTTCAATCACCTAGGTAAGACATCTCAGAGCATGTCTGTGAGGATATTTTCATAGATGTTCAGCCAAAGAGGGAAGAGCCACCCTGCACCATGACCACAGCAACTGGTGTCCTGGCCTTAATGAACTCAAATGTGCAAGTGTGCAGCTCCTGCGGCAGCACAAGCAATAAAATAGTGAACAACAGCAGCAACAACAAAAGAGCAAAACTTCCTTCCATATGTAACTTGCTTCTCTCAAGAATTTTGTCACAAATGTGAGAAAAATGACCAAGCTGCATCTAGGTGCTTTTAACTTTTATGAGATGTGGTCTGTCAACACAAGTATCAAATAATGCTCCTATTTCAACCTGAGTAGTTGGTGCACATCGTCACAATAATACCTCTACTTCTAGTCTCACCTCAAGACCAAGAATTTTCCTAATGTGAAGAACTGCTATGACAAAACTAACATTTTTCTCTCTATTCCACCCTAGCAAGCAATTAGAAAAGAATGAGATAATCTATTCAAGGCCACAGATAGTAACAATTGTAAAAGATGACTCCACATTCAAATACCAGATGCTAGAAACTCCAGATTTCTCTTATCTTAGAAGCCTATAGCTTCTATATAAAAAGAAAGAAAGAAAACAGAAAAGCAAGGAAGAAAGGAAAAGAAAACCTACAGCTGTCTGGAGAAAAAAAAAACTATCCTTAAACCAATCTCAAACAGGCAAATGAATTGTCACCAATGGATAATCAGTCCCAACTGTGAGAAAAAAAGTTAAGTGGTAAAAAAAGAAACCCTAACAAATACTTGCCAGCTCTCACCTTCTCCTGGATAATTACGTTCAACAGTAATATTTGCTTTCACAAAAAGAAAAATATAAACACTCCCAACAACAGCAAGAAACATAAAGTTAAGTTTACAATTCTAATGCCCAATTTCATCCACATTGAAACACTACAGATTTAATGAAACAAACTTTCAGGTAACATTAGGAAAGTAGCAAACTCTGCTGTACCATAACATGGAATCTTGAAGACAGACATGCACTAGTTTTTCATTGCTTTGTTCTGAGGAATTAGAGAACATCCTTTGCCTTCACTTCACTGCTTATAATGGATCATCATGTCTGTATGTAATGATGTAAGGGAGTATAATACAGCTTCAAATACTTCTACATTCCAAAGTATTTCTCTAAAAAGTAGAGTCGCAGTCATTTTCCCAACTTCACTAATATTAAATTCACTCCCTACTATCATGCCTTCCTTCGTGTACTAGGACACTGTTCCAAAGCCAACAAAATTTCCTTTCCAAACAATTTTACTAAGAACCTATCACATAGCAGGTATACTCAATCTATACAGAAACAGGAACACAGACATCACATACAGTCAAGTGAATATGTATTGCCAAATTGTGGATGCCAGGGTGAACAACAGCTGTATAATAACCAGTGCCGGGCAGATAACAATTGGAGTCTCATCCACTGTCATATGTTCAGTAATTTTAGAGGTATGTAGATCTCAGAGAGTGCCCAAAAGAAAGTCCTTTAGACTATGAAATATTGTAGATGTTGTGGCTTCCCCTCTAACTGGGTGGGCATGCTTTCCCTATCACAGATTTCTGACCACATTGCCCCATATACTTTTTCAGTCATTCCACATCTTACAAATTAGTCCCTAATTCCTAGACACTATGCAGGGTGTAGGGAATATGGCAATGGACAAAAGACAGAGGCTCTGTCCTAATGCAGTTTCCAGACTATAAGGAAAGGAAATAGAATCAAATAAATACAGAATAAACTAGCAGATAGATGATAAAGTGCTCTGAAAGAATAGAGGAGGCACAAAGGGACAGATTAAATAGTCACAGGACAGTGAATGAATGGGCCATGGCAGAAAGGAAAGAACTTGAAGTGGACACATACCTTCTCAGGGAGAAAAAAAAAATCAGCAGAAAATCCAGTGTCACATGGCAAAATAAGCAGGGAAGAAAGAAGAAAGAAATGAGACTTATTAGGCAGGACAAGCACAGGGAAGCAAGCTATACAGGGCTTCCTGGATCAGTAATATGCACTTTGATTATGACAGCAGGTTGTCCAAAGATCTTAGGAGAGTATTTTAGGACAGCTATCTGACATAACATATACAGAGGTTTTTTTTTTTTTTTCACTTGGTCCACAAAGGGTTTGTTCTATTGCTTTGTATCTGTGCTGAGAGTAAGGGCAATTGGAAGGAAAAAGACTGAAGCCCTTGAACATGAAGGAGTTGGGGCAATGACAAGGAGCTCAACAAAGGAGTACAGGGTAGTTTTAAGTCAACTTGACACTAAGAAAATGTATCCATAAGATCCAGCTGTAAGGCATTTTCTTACTTAGTTGGGTTGGTGGTCCTCTGTACTATAAGAAAGCAGGATGAGCAAGTCATGTGAAGCAAGCAAGCAATCAAGCAGAGTGCCCCCATGGCCTCTGCCTCCAGATTCCTTTCTTCAGTTTGATGATGAACTGTTATATGGAATGGTTGTATGTGAGCAGAACAAACCCACTCCTCCCCAAGTTGCTTTGGTTGTATCTTTTATCACAGGAATAATAACCATAAGAAAAATGAGCTAGCAAATAATACCCTTCAAGGAATCAATGGCATCAGGAGACAAAATGAAGACCATGTAATCATCTGATAAGCTGATGGACACCAGGACCATCAGCTTATCACACTGAATTTCAACTGTATAGTTCTGGGTGTTCTTGACAGGGTAAGATGGGCAAAACCTATAGAGCATAGGACAGAGGCATGCCAGGTAGTCCTAAGAGATAACTCTGCCAAACAGAAATGGAAAAATGGCTTCAGGAAGAAGTGGGTGGTAGAATACAGGTCAATTGTAGGAGCCTAGCCTTCACTTCTGATGAGGCAAAATGTGAAGGTAAGTCAGAGAGATCACCCATGGAAGTATATTGGTGCAGTATGTTTGGTTTGATCCCATCTGGCTGCTTATTGTTCCAACTCCCACACTGGTAAAAGGAAGCGCACATCTTCAATGCATTTTTTTAAGCAACAAATAAAAAACTGTTGGTGATATAACACAGGATAACCTAAGTCTGTAGCTATAGACTGAAATATCTAGCAAAGCTTCAAACACAAGTGTTCAGAAAAGCCCTGTAATCAATGGGGCTTAGCTTTTTTTTTTCTTTTTTCTTTTTTTTTTTTTTTTTTTTTTTTTTTTTTTTTGCTAAGAAACATTAACTATGAGCAAAGTACATCAATAACTGAATAGTACTTCAAAAACGCAACAACCCTATCGGCAAATATTGCTTGAAAACACCTAGTATATAGCTTATTTGGGTCTGTCTCATGAACTGAAGGTTGGACGTGTCTCCATGAATGATATCAGTGCCTCCAATAGGCAGGAATAGTGCCAAGCACCAGGTAGAATCAATCTGTAGCCAAACATCTGAGTAGAGGTCTTGGAAATTAAAGAGACTGAATCCTACCACTGAGCATCTTGAGGACTATACAGAATATAACTGAACATGAAATTAATATTTACTGACTACAACAATGCTGTTCCAGGATTTGTACAGACACATACAGACACACACACAAAGACGGGGTACCTGAATTAGTTTATCACAGGTAAGAACAGTCAAATTGGGCTCAGAACACAAACTGCCCAAGCCAAATACAGGTTCTCTACCTGAATCTACTGATAGCATGACATGTAACCTTGGAATTTGCCAAAATTAGCATTAAAAACTTTCAGAAAAAAAATTACAAAGAGAGCAAAGGAATGTTACATATCCTCAGAACACCAATTGTACTATGAAGTTTGAGGGAATACAAATTTAAGGTACAAAACCAATTTCTAGATTGCTTCAATGAGCCAACACAACTATCATGAAGATTAAAAACATACAATTCACATTTTAGGAGAATACAGGGACTGGAAATAGATTATATGCTTGCCACAGCCTATTTTTGTCCTCATTGCCTCTGAGGTTCTCTTCTGAAACTCCAGAGGGACAATGGAAAAAAAAACTGTCTACTGAAGCAGAAGAGATCTTACCCTGCCAGGAAATGGCCCTGTGAGGGCTCTCCATTATGAGAAGAGACAGATTTAAGCAAGTTTACTTAGCAAGAACAAGGAGGACGGAGGACGGTTAGCAAGTGAACCAGGGCTACCAACTTGTGCCATCTCTGCACATTATCATGTGATTTGGAGTCTCTTGGAAAGATACTCAATTACCCAATGAAGCTGTGTTGCTGTGTAGGTGCAGTATCTTTTCTCTTCCTTCTTTTTCTTTCATTTGGTTCATTGCTTTGTTTTTGTGGGTTCTGTGGCATGTGTCTGGTATAGATAGGGATGGTGTACTCTAGACAAGTGTCTGACCACTGAGCTACATCCTTACTTAACCTTATAAGCTGAGAAGTCTAAATAATGTGGTCTCTACTCAAAACCTCATCAACACATCAGTCCTCCTCAACTCAGGTGACTAAGAACTGCCAGTGATATTTTAACAAGGTCTGTCTATCCCCACCTGTTCCATTATTGTAGCTCCAAATGGAAGGAAACAGGTGTTAGAAATAGAATAGAACAAGATGGCATGAATTGGTTTCCATTTTCAAAGTTCCAATATTGAACAAGGAACAGATGTGACCAAACAAAGGGAAATTATGTCTCAACATAGGAAACTGTACATTTGTATCAACTATATATACTATGTGCTCTGAAGACCACACGAATATTGGTTTGTTCTTCAAAGAAAATTTCCTTTCACCTTACAATACAGCCCCATGACTAGGATCTGGAACACCAGAAATCATAATGTGATCATAGCGACCTGGTACAAAAGTGAGGAAAGATCAGATACATTATGCAGCACTACAGTATATACAAATGCACCACAGCAAACAAACAGTTACGAAGACTATGAATGATCTAAGGAAGCATGTGGACTCCAAAGAAACAGAAAGTACACCTTTAGCTTCTCCATCCTTTTTTCAAATGTTCTCTGCTGCCTGCCAGTGCTCAGCCTTCAGAATATTCAAGCGTGTGCTTTGAGATGAGCTACACTGTAATGAGCAGCAAGGATTGCCAAGAAACAAGTCTGAGCCGGGTTCAGTGCCACAGTTAGAGTTGGAAAGAGTAAAAGAACATAATAGAAGATCCAAGGACTAGTACTACCACTTCCTTTGTTATTGTTGTTCTTTCTCCCCACTACCCCCTTTTTAAAGACAGATCATCTCTATACCTTAGGCTATACTTAAATACAATTCTCCCAACCTCAACCTCGCACCACGTGTTAGATTTACAGTTTGCAGTATTCTATCATCCAGGAATAACTTGGTCTTTTTATTTCTAAAGAGAATGAAGGTGCTGCAGCTGTAGCCAATGAGCCATGCAGTGATGACCCAGAAGAGCTCCATAAAGAACACATGTCAGAGGCATCACCCACAAAGCAGGGATTCCTGCTTCCCATCTTAAGCCAGCATCCTGGCCCAACTCTCAACCAAGAAAGACACCCAATTCCACGGGAAGATTCCTATGAAAAGAAGCTTATGAAACAGGGAGATCCCAAGCAATATCCCCTTCCCAAAGGCAAAAGCCACTAATGCAGAAAAAAATGGAAGGAAATGGGGCTGACAGTGGCACATTAAGACTGTTTACCAGGAAAGGCACTTCCTATTAGCCCCATCTTCCTAACTTTAACCATGTGGGGACACAGGTCAAAGGAACACCTTTTCTTTTGAGACAGGGTCTCCAAATATAGTCCTGGCTGTCCTGAAACACCAAACTGGACTCAACCTCACAGATCTACCTGCCTAGCAAGTAGTCTACCAGTCTAGCAAGTGCTGCCACTAAAGGCATGTACCATCATGTCTGGTCCAATTCCCCAGGCTTTCAAGCAGGAAACACATTGTAGTATTTCTAAGTATATAGAGTAAAATAACATGCCAATGAGTCAGTGTAAAGTTCCTTCACTGCTCATACCTTCCTGCACATGGTCTAACATATATATGAGCTCAAACTATAACATAAGGTCACCACACCAGCCAGGTATTACATTAGGGAGTGAATTATATGTCAGTTCCAACCACCATGCTCCCTCCGGCAAAGTGGTTGGAAGTATATTCTGTATATCTCGGAAGCAGAGTTCTGCCTAGCATATACAAGGACTATGATTCCAATAGAAGCACTATGTGTTAAAACAAACAAACTAGCAATAATTATCACAAACACAAACAACCCCATGTTGTCATTAGGGAATGTTTTATGCTGTTTTAAGACATGAGTGCTAAGATGTGGACTGGGGTGCCTTCTGCCTGATTCTTACAGATAACTGCAAAGAGTGAGTTCCTAAGCAGTTGTAGTACCTTTACAGCTTCTCATACAGAGCATTTTTTTTAATATGTGTTGAATGCAGGTGAACGAGAAGCCAGAGTTTCATGTCAGATATCTTACTGGACTACTTTCTAAGGGTGCCTCGCTGAAACAGGAACTCATTAATTCAGCTAGACTGGATAGTCACAACCGAAGGATTCATCTGTCTGCCTTCCTAGCAGCAAGTTTAGATTCATGCTGATATGCCCAGCTTTTTCAGGGATGCAGGAGATCCACTCTCTTGTTCTTATGTTTATGCTACAGGTATTTTACCACTGAGTCATCTCCCCAAACCAAGTTTCAAGGTTGTTGAAAGAGTGACAATTCCATTAAATGGGGATCCCACAGGTGGGAAAAACAAATATCTGAAGGTATTACCATAATGACTCCTTGGGATTAGAGAAACGGCTCTGTGAGTTAGATTCCAAGCACCCACACAGCAACACATACCCTCACACAGAGGTTCCATGAGATCTGATACCCCCTTTGGCCTCTACAAGAACCAGGCATACAAATCTTGCACAGACAAACATAAATGCAAACTGTCATACACATCAAATTATAGTGGAAAACCATACAGCATCTCAACAAAAACCAGTGTCCCTGAAATGAGCAGATTCTAGGAACCCTGGGACAAAATCAAGTTTTAGGGGACAGGAAAAGAATGGGACTGAAAGAGATGACTTAGTGATAGGTTACATAAGACAAGCTCAGTCAGTAAAGGATTTCTGGCAGCAAGGTCAAGGTGAATCATAATTCCCTCACTACTGCTAGTGAGTTTCCATCTGTGACTCTCCTCTCATTTCTACTCCATTCCTTTTCCATGTCTGCCACACAGACACTCAACCAGTTCTACGTGCTGATAGCTACTGAAGGTGTATGTACTTCAACTTATTTATTCAGATCTTTCCTTCCAATCTTTCACAGATAAGTGGTTCCCCTAGAATGTTATTATTTCCTATTTCTGCTGCTTACTATAAAAATAATTTATGGTAGAAAACTTCGTATACACAAGAATTAAGTGAATAGTACATAAGGTACAATTGTATCTTAAATTTCTTTTTTTTCAACAACAATAATAGGAGTAACAACAACTCTTTGACTTTGGGTAGTTAAAAAACTATCACTAGAAAATAAAAAAGCAAGTGTAACGTAAATGCATAGGCAGACTGTTGCTTGTTTTCTTTTCAGACAGGGTCTCACTGTGGCCCAAGCTGTCTAGAACTCACTATGTAGCTCAGGATGGCCTTAAAACTTCATGTTTCACCCCACAGTTGTGTGGATTATAGGCATGAATTCATCACACGAAGTGAACGATTTTAATATTTTAATTAATTTATTTATTGTGCTACATATGTATGGATGAATGCCATAGCATGAATGTGGAAATCAGCAAACAACATATGGGAGTTGGTTCTTGCCTCTACAATGTGGGCCCCAGGATCAAAATCAAGTTGTCATGCATAAACCAACTCACCAATCTGAGATGAATTTAAGACATATGTTTCTTATGCTTGTTTTCTTAGGGTGAAATTATTACCATATGAAAAGATAATATTCTATATACTGTATCATTAATCTCTAAATCCATGTTCCACATCTATTTGAAAAGCTATTATGCCAAAATTCTTTTTAAATGACAAATGATTATTTTGTATCCTAGAAGTCAGGGTGGCATCTTCTTAAATTTAATTTGAACAGCATAGATCATTTTCCACATAACTAAGCAGATTCCACAATTAAAAATGAGCCATGGTTCCTTTCCCAAGGACTAGAATAAAATGCATTCATTGTATAAAATCAGCAATCTTTAGTTTTATCTCCTAACACTTCCTTTATCTTCCTTTATATTCTTTAAAGAGCCTAACACAGCCCAGCCTTTGTTTACTAACCACTTTTCATACTAGTCTACACTCAGCACTGTAAGTGACAGTCCCTCAGCTTACCCAAGGACAGTATGTCTAGAGCATGCTACAGAGAGCAATTCTTCTGCTGCTCAAAATCCCTATATTGAATAGTACAGAGTTTATGGGAAACCCATGTTCGTTTTCCTGTTTTGTCTACTTACCACCTCTAGATAATATCATACTAAACAAATGTGGCACAAACAAATAGTATCACATAATAAACAACTACATGTTGCATAAAAATGCAAATAACATTCTGTAAACATTTTGGACTTGATAGTCTCCATGAGAATTCCCCTGGGTTCCTAATCTCCAGCCTCCCCACTGATGCAGAGTAGTGTATGTGACCCTCTTCCTTACTGTTCACAAATCTTAACCCTTGTTTTTTTTTTTTGTTGCTTCCTAAGGTTCTCCCCTCCTTAAGCTCTGTTCAATCTCTTCACTGGAAGGCTTTAACTTGTGGTAAGTCTTCTGAAATGTCTAAGAATGGTATTTTTGTACCAGACAGATGTCATGGTTAGCTTTTTGACAGCTCTCTGCCTCTTAGGATACTGTAGAAGAGAAAAGTATTGTGGGGGCAGATTAAGAACACAGGCCCTCTAAACTGCTATAACCCTGTAATGTATTTCAAAGTATACTCTAATAGTTTAAAACAGAACTTTGTGGGGCTGGAGAGTTAATTCAGTGATTAAGAGCACTTGTTTCTCCTACGGAGGACATAGTTTTGATCCCCACAATAGGTGATATACACGGCCTCTAGCTGCAGTTCCAGGAGATCCAACACTACACTCTCTTCTGGTGTTTATGGTACCTACATACATGGTTCACATGCCACGCAAATAAAAAATAAATCTTTTTAAAAGCAATCTTTTAATAACTGACTTATAGTAATGCCTGATGCCCACAAAGCAGTGTCTATACAGTATGATACAGTTCTGTTTTGCCATCCCACATTTTTTATGCTTGTTAACAATCACCTTATTACTAATCCAAAGCAGTGTTCCTCATTGCTTTGTGTTATTTAAAGCTCAGAGGCAATTTTATAATGGCCTTACATACCTGAAACAAATCATCCTGCATACAGACATGGTCACCATCTCATTGTCACCTCATGATAAAGAACTCCAGGCCAAATGAAAGAATCCCAAAATAATGATGGGAAAATAACTCAAAAAGAATAAAATTAAATATATTCTAAACATGAGACAGCTCATGCTTAAACTCTTAACAGTGGTAAACTTTAGTTTCTATTCTTTGAGATGTCTCTTCCAGGCACCACACCCACAAGTTTCAAATATGACATTACATCCAAAATAATACAATAAAGACCATTGATACCTTCTACTATCACTCAATGATGAGTGGGAATGAATAAAGTTTAGAAAGAACCCGAACTAAATAAATAATACAAATGCCTTTTCCACTTCAATGAACCCTCAGAGACGGTCATAAAAACAGAGCACCCTCAACAGGGGTGTCTAATAATAGCAGCTCATATACCCCCCCAGTACTTACAACTTCCCACCCAAAGTTTCTATGCTGATTGCCACTTCTCTCCTCCATTCCTCTCAGCATATTGTATAATTTATTGTAGAGACATAAAAAAGTGAACATTTAAAACTTTTCATAATACATTTTTCTCTCAAAATTTAGAATTTCAGACAGAGATCTCTCTAAGATACTAACTGGATAAAGAAAGCCCAAGAACTCTGGGCTGGTTGGCTAATATTCTTCACATTTGCAATCAGAAAACACTAGAGGACTCAGTGAAAGCCAGGTTTAAGCATGCCATGTAGTTGAATAGTCACCAGTGAAATATTAATTACAGCTGAAATCTGACTTTCCCGATGTGCCTTGGATACAATATATTCCTTGATTAAAAATACATTCCATTTCCTTTAAGTGAAAATTCAATCTGTCAAAAGGCATGACGACTCCATAAAGCTGCTGAAATTCTCAAAGCCACCAGCTGAACATGCTGAATGGCCTTTCTCTAAGGAAGCATTAAAAGAAATCTCATGTATCCTTTACAGCCATTCACATGAAAATTACATAAGGGTTTTTAGATCATCTCCAACGAAACTGCTGAAGAGCAAACAGGACAAATGCTCAAATGAAACTTATACTCTCCATAATTGTTGTAAATGGTACCCAAATAGAGATTTTCCTTGTGCTCCTAAGCACTGAAGGACTTAAGGTCTACAAGATCCCTGTTAGCAGACATTAGTATAAGCCTCTGCAAACTGTATGTTGTATCTTTAAAAGGTGTCAAAGGAAAAGCAGATGAAATGCTGTGATCTCCACCCACTGCCACTTAAGACTTACTGCCCACGCACTGCAGAGCCCCTGCCAGCATCCTGCATCCACCCTTTCTTTCAAGCCTACTACATTAGACCATGGAAACTCAGGATGTGTGGCCAGAGGCCCCTGCTTTTGAACCCAGCTATCCTGCCACGTGGCGTGGCCATGACCTTAGTCACACTTCCCCTGACATCCTGTGAGTGGGCTTAAGTTGGAGCCAGACCTTCCCCCTGTGCAGCCCGCCCTGCTCCTGGAAATGCAAACCCCCACTCCCTAAAACATTCCATTCTCACTTCCACAACAGGGCTTCCTGTTCCCCAACCACTTAGGAACAACAGGTCTTTGAATATCCTTCACCACCCTGGGAACACCTTAAACCATTTCACCATTCACTACTAAGGGAGGCATTTCCATCTTATGTGAGACTTTCAGAGACTCTTGTTCCCAGATTCTCACAAAACCATGTTAGCTATGATCACAATAATCACTTCTAGATGACTTATAAGCATATTTAAAATCCCAAATCCCAACATGACTCTACAAATTATGTACACAAAGATCTCATCATGAAAGAGGTACCTGTTTATTTGGGAGAGTCAATCTGCTGGACTGGATTCACAGAAGAATTATCTCCATGTTCCTTCTTCGAACCTGGAATGAAAAAATTTCAAAAAGTCTCTGAGTTTGCCTGGGCCTGACAGTACATTCCTATAACACCAGAAGGCAGGGGCAGAAAGATGCTAAGTTCAAGAATCGTCTCTGAAACAAAAAGTAAAAAAATTGGGGTAGAGCATATAGGTCAGTGGTTCAATCCCCAATGAGGCATTAGAGCAGAAGAAGGGAGGGGATAAATTCTGTTTAATTTGTCTTTGAAAATGCCTCTCTTTCTTTCTTTCTTCCTTTCTTTCTTTCTTTTTCTTTCTTTCTTTCTGTGTGGGTATGTGTGTGAGTGAGAGAGAGAGAGAGAGAGAGAGAGAGAGAGAGAGAGAGAGAGAGAGTTTGTAATAAACCAAAAGGCCTTTGTGCATGTTTGCTTTTGGGCAAAAGAGAAAAAGCTTCAATCCCTGCCCTTGTTTCAATGAACAGGTAAATGACATTTAAAAAAAAATAACAAACTTCTCCATTCCAGGGAGGTTTCATGGGCTGACGGAGCTAGGGTTGTTCAGTGGCACTAGTATCCACATCTTTCTCCAAATTTCTTAATGTAAACAGTAGGAATTATTTTTCAAGCAAAGTCATAAAGCTTGGGAAATCTAAAGTCAGATGTAATTCACATCCCCCATAGTTTAGCCTCACACCATTGTCAAGTTCACAATCAGACACAGATAGAATTGGCACATTCTGTACCTTCTTAACTAGGGTACACAATTATAATTCCTGGAGCAATTTCATGAGGACTCTGAAAAGTCAATAGTAGTAGGCAGCCTAGCAAATACATCAAACTTGAAATAGCAGCAAAAATATGCCCAATTCCAGGCATTTTTACACTAGGAGATGCCCATAGTGCTCTGGCTCTAACCATGAATGAGAACTGGCTACGCTTATAGACAGAATAGGGGTAGGAGCCTTCATTTCTCTCCTTCCCTAGGCTGTCTCAGTCTGCCATGCCCAGGTATCCCAGTGGTGTAGATGACATCCAGCAAGAGAAGCCTGCAAAGCTAAAAACAAAGCCTTCATTTGGGTTCAGCAGAGCTGTGGTTCCAAGAAGGTGGGACAGAATCCCATTGTGGTTTGTTGTCCAGTCATTTGACTGCAGAACCTTAGAAACTGTTGTGCACTTCATGGCAGAAGACAGTAACTAAAATCCAAGTTTTCTGGCCAAATTAAAAAAAAAGACCAGGTAGAACTGGAAGGATCTTAAAAAAAATATCATAGAGAAGGAAGAATTTAGGAAACAAACATCTCTCCTGATTGTTTATAAACGATCTGGCTTACCTCTAGAACTTAGGAAACAAGCATCACTCCTGATTGTTTATAAACTCTCTGGCTTACCTCTCAGGCTTGGACATGTAGATCTCATCAGAAAATAACCTGCCAAAGAATGGGAAGCAAGTGCTAAAGCTCCAGATTAGCCATCTGGAGCAGACACACAAATGGTACTAGCAAAGGATGACACTGATACAACAGCTTACTGAAGGTAAAATGGTAATTGTTCACTGGGCCTAACCCTGTCAACTGTACACCAAACAAAAATAAAATTCTCCATAGGATTTAAATTAGACCTACTCTTATACCATAATATTCAAAAAAATCCCAGATAGAATCAGTATTACTCAGTATGAAAAGATGACACATGCCAAAGCCAAAATGGCTAATCAAAAAACAAAAGGAAAATGTCCAATTACTTGGAAATTGAGCATACTTCTAAATTATGGGTCAAAAAAACCAATTTTGAATTGAACAAAATAAAGATATATCAAAATGTGATACAGGTAAAATAGTACATCTAGGGAAATTTATAGCATTGAATCTTTATATTAGAAATAAATGAAGGTCCCCAAATCAATGATTCAAACTTCTACTTGAGGAAACAGAAGAGTAATGTACAGTTAAACCTAAAAGGAAGGAAATAATGACTAACAGCTGAGAGCAAGGAAATGGAAAGCAGAAAAATGGCAGAAAAGCGCTGAAAGCAAAGTGATTCTTTGACAATGTATAGTGGTTAAAACACCTGAAAAAAAAGACTTAAAAACCACATATACCAAAAACAAACTCAAACAATAAAAAATCCCAACCTATTAATCTCAAGAATAAAAAGGGGGAGTATCATTACAGATCTGTAGACATTAAAAATGAAATGCTATGAACACATATCTTTGACTTAGACTGCTTTATGATTTTTATATTTATGAAAGGTATTGGTCTTCAGAGTGTTCTTTTTTAAACTACCGGGCTCAGGTTAATGAAATACTCATAAAATAAGTTGGAATATTTCCTTCTCTTTTTAGAAGAGACTGCCTAAAATAGGTGTTCTTGCTTCCATCTATTTGCACTAGTAAACCCAAATGTCAAGAGCTGGAGATCCCTTTGAAAGATTTTTAACCATGAACCTACACAGGGCTACAATTATTCCTGTTAACTATTTGTAATGGTTAATTTTGATTACTATCCAACTTGACTGAATTGAGAAACATTCATGAGATTAAAACAAAGAACAGCTCCAGGGGAGTCTGTGAGAACACCTACAGAGAGACCTTTGCAATTAATCCACTGATTTAACCCATTCATGTATTTAAAATCTGAATAAACTATTGGGAGGTAGTATGACAGGTCAAGATGTGACTTGGTTAGAGGAAGTGTAACACTTGCCTTGTGTCCTGTAGGCAGTATCTTGCCCTGGACCCTTCATGTTATTCATCCACTCTGCTTCGTGGATGCCATGTCACAAACTGCTCTGCTGTGTATATGTCTCCCAGAAACTACAGTAAAACCTCTAAAATAATGAGCCAAATGAACCTTTATTCCTTAAAGGTGTTTTTCAGATGTTCAGCCATAGTGATAATAAACTAACAGTAATACTATTTCATTAGATGAGACATACATGAGAGTCACACGATCCATATGACTAACAAGAGACACCTCCTGACCTGGTATCTTCTTAATTATCACAGAAGTCTACAGTCATCATATAGTGGGGGTGGGGGTGAAGGAGATAAAGAGGAATGGCATACATGGCTGTGACTATTATCATAGCCATTTGAATCCTTGCAGAGTATTTGAAATGTTCTATGAAGTGAAATGGAATCTGTGTGGCTGGAGGTAAGGAAAAGATTGGGTTATGCTACAAGAGGCAGCAGGTCTAAGAATACAGCTGGCCAAGAAGGTCAAGGAATTGAATTTCTATATATTTTCAAATCAGAAAAGCTGCTTTTCTGAACCAATTTCTGGGACTGTTCTGGAATTATTCCATCTTCCATGCACCAGTTCTCCAGCCATTAACAAAACTTGTCTGTACATAATAAGGAATTTATTTAATTCATTATTCCTTTGAAGGGAATTCAGCTGTTTTAGAAGTCTGAAAAGCACTGTGCTCAGATGTCCCAGAGGAGGTGACTCGGGATTCTGGCATAGCTTCCTGAAGAAGGCTATGTGCCAGCCATTTCCTACCCAAGGCAGGAACTTGTATAGTCAGCTGAGGTTGTGAAATAAAATCATGGTATCCAACTGACCGGCTACTTACTGTCTCTTAGTCAGACACAAATAGAGACACATGAAGTTCAAAGCAACCTCATAAATCTCCCTGCCCATGCCCTTACTTCACAGATGGGGAGACTGTAGCTGTATACCTTGTTGAGGTAAAAATGAGATTGAGTCCAAGTGCCAGGATCTCATCACAATATCCTTTATACTACAAATAAAACACTAATTGGAAAGCTATTAAATGAGGTGATATGCTAAGTGAAAGGAATGCTACTACCACAGATTTTAAACTTTAGTGAATATATTCATCAAACTACTACACAGAAAACTAAAGAAGCAAATGAGTGTCAGCTATTAAGGAGAAATACAGAGTTCAAATAAACTAACAAAACCAATATTCCAAAAGACTTAACTGACCACCATCAACACAGGCATAGTGATCAAGTCACTTTGGGAAATAAGGGGCACATATGCCCTTCCTTTTAGAGACCAAATAGAAAATCACTCTGTCTAAAAGTCTATAACCTGCCCAAATCTTCTGCCCAGTATATGAAGCACAATCAGAAAGAACTTTGAAGTGGTAAAATAAGGAGCTAGATCAAAAGCAATGACCATGCAAAGAAGTAATCATTATAGGCATGGACAATGTTTTAAGACCAAGACTAACTATGGTCCTCATACTGCTGAGATGATAGATAACCTTGGAGATAAGAAGTTCCCAGAATAGACTCAGCGGTCAATATGACAACAATCCAGACAAAAGGAACTCCTAGCAGTTCTCTCTTTAAAAGGAAGAGCAAAGACAGGACATGATGAAAGTTGTATAGACAAAACACTTCAAATGTAAAATTTCTGCCCAGGTTTAACATATAATCCCTCTAGAGGTGCTCTCAGAAACTGGTGTATTGCGGTAAATAAGGATCAGGATAAACAAATAGGCCGAATAGATGTTTATTCAGGGAGAAATAACTTACAACCTAGACAGATGAACACCAGGAAATTCAACCCGATCCTCTCCTGTCCGAGTCACGCCAGAAAGAGAGCGCGCCTTCCTGGCCCCCTCTGACCTCCTTCCTCAGTTCACCTCCGCCCATCGCTCCACCCCCCAATGGGCGTGGTCAGTGCTACAGAAGGACTACATCACTACAATTCCCCTTTTAGTCTAAAGAAAAGATTTAGGCTTAATACAAAACTATATACAAAACAGTGAATAACAAGTGTGCTCTAAGAAAAGGAAAATCGAGAACAAAATGACCTACATATCTAGTTCTAGGGTGAGGGCATAATGGAGTTTACAATAGAGTTGTCCTAAGCTGGAAAACGTAAGTCTAGTACCTAATATATCTAACTAGGAAGAGAGAATAATAGTTGTGATAGTTTAATCTTTAACCTCATCAAGACCTGAGAAGGAAATTAACAATACTAGAGTAGACAGGAAATGCGGATGGACAACTTTTAAAAGGTGTAGCAAGGACAGAAACAGTAAGCCACCTGAACAGTCACCCTAGGTCTCACAGCGACGTTGGTACACCCAGATTTGGCCAAGGCCAAGAGAACTTGACAGACCATAACAACAGCAGGGAAATAGAATGGCTGTCTTATCCTGACTTGGCAAGGTCAAGCAGTCTTTTATATTTGTCTCCTGTAAGCACATAGGACTGCATGTCCAAATCAGTGGTCAAGGTGGGGGCAATTTTATGCCCAACAGGCCATTAGCTGAGGCGAGATTGAACTCCAGCAGGAGCAACAACAGTGTCCAACATATTTTTGGGAAAGTACACGGTGCTGTCAGGAGCAACAGTGTCTCATGTCAATGGAGTACTAATTTTAAAACATTTAAATGTCATGTTCTGCATGTCTATGAAGTGACTGAAGATTAAGCATCTATATCTGACTAATCTCATAGGTACAGGAAATGTGAGTGAAGATAATCTGTAATACTCGGGAACTTAGCTAAAAAGACTGATTAAAACTTTCCTGAGTAAAGCAGGAACAAATACTTAAACAATATAACTATTTACATATACCTACATGTAAATCCCTAAAATAGAGGTAGAGTATAAGTGTCAAGACAAGAGGTAGAACTATAAAGGGCAGCAAGATAAATATCCCAAATTGTATCAATATACAAAATGTCTTGAATACAGGAAAAGTATACATACATAGAATATGGTAAAAAATAATGTGCATAAAATATTATAAGTGGAAACATTTAACATAATATAACAAAATATAAACTTAATTTTACATAGCTTACCACATAAGAATACACAACAATGTAAGCTGTAAAATACTATCTCATTTTTACTCAAATTCTAAAGAAAATAGGCTAATCTACCTATATCCCATCTAAACCATACCTTTACCAACCATTCCCTATTCCTGTCTAAAAGATAAACCTCAGTGTAAGTATCACCCAATCCCAAATAACTAAAACCAACCCAAAGACGATGACTATTATCCCAAAATTCCAAGGGTAGGGAAAGGGGGGCGTAGTCATATTAAGATTATGTCACTACACTGGTATTCTCACAGTGAAAACCATTCATACTCTCTAATGTTCCCCTACACTTTCAAGGAATATATCCATCACAGAACCTGAAACGTGGCCAAGTGGCTGCCATTAAAGATTTATATATGGTAAATTGCCACATAGAAGGCTTTAAGAAAACAAGACTCCTGTCTGCAGTACATAAACCAATTCTAGTACAACATCAATCCAAAGACAGGTATAGTGGCTCAGGAACTTGGGAGATGGAGATTAGGAATGGGTTCTGCTACAGAGAAAATGAAGCAGGCCAACTTGAGCTACATGAGACCCTGCCTTAAAACAAAAAACAAAAGGTCCAGCTTTGTTAACCACAACTATCAACAGAGAAGCAAAACTTGGTACACAATACCCTATGAAATAGATATTCCTTAGAGGAAAAGTAAGTCACCCACAAGGTAGCTGAGGCAACTAACTACTCAGAGAGAAATCCCTAAAGTTTCTAAAGCATACTGCAAACTTGGATAGACTGGCTTCTATCAGCCTGAGGAAAGACAATCAACAAACTTTTTAAACAGAATTACCAGTTTGGTACTGGAATCAGACCATATTACCACCAAAGACACTTGTGACCACTTGCCTCAACTATTTGTTCATCCTTCCTTAACTTTTAATGCAGCTTATTCTGAATTAAATCAGAATGGAAGATTTAAAAAAAAAACTAGCTTGGTGGGAGGCAATAAGAACTGGGATTGTACTCAGTGGTAGCCCAGCATATACAATGCCCTCGATCCCACCCTCAGCACCAAGAAAATAAGTGTTTTCCTTTTCCATGTGTTCAGCTTTAAAAGTGCATTTGCTCCAGTTAACATTGCTGGGGCAAAAATAATTTATCCTCACTACAGGTGGTAAGGCTCCTAAAAGAGCAACTATCAATGACTTAATGGAATTTATCCCCTGGAAAATTATCATACATGGGATTAGGCTGCAATTCTCTCCTAGACACTCATAAACTGGTTAAAAAAATTCTAAAGCACCTGATATATTTCAAGTTTTCAGTGAAAAAATAAATGAGAAAATGGCAAATGAGTCATCTTGGTCTCCATTAGAAAGCCTCAATAGTGAGAAAAATGAAATGCACATACAAAGCTCTTCATTTTTAAGCTCAGTATTTGTTAAGAGACAAATTTCTTGTGCATGTTCACTGCTGCATCCTCAAGTGCTGTAACAGGGTCAATAATTTTAATATATATGCAATCATCCTATCACACAAAAAGTATGCACAATTTGTGAATCACAGGGCCCCCACCCACAGTCTCAGCTACTGGGGCATCTAAGGAGGTAGGAGCCATGAGCCCCAGTAGTTGGAGGCCATTCTAGTTAACTTAGTGATATTCATCATTTACAAAGTATGCTAGATGCTCTGAAAGAAAGTAATTCATACTGATATGCAATTAAAAAAGACATATCGACCACAATTTCCACTTTCAGATATGATTTTTCTTGACAGAGGTTGGTGAAGTCAGATGGGTGAGAAAAACATGTCTACTATTGTTTGTTAGCTATGCGGACTTGGAACATGCCTTCAATGTCTCTTGCATGTAACTATGGCCTTATTTCTGAACAAGGTCAAGCATCTTTTCTGTCCAATGTCAAGAAAGGAATGAAATGTAGTGATCACTCTTCAGAGTCCACCAATTAAATACTAATCAGGGAAATCCCATGAAAACATGTGTCTGGAGTCTGAGGAAACATCTCTGCCATTTAACCTATTTTCTGAACTGGAAGTTCTTTGCCCATCACAGAAAGAACTTTGTATTTGCCTGTGACTATAGTCCACAAAGAGAGCTGTGACCCTCAAGTTGTGTAAGTAGGAAGGAAGGAGCTACTCCTGGCCCCAATTACCCAAACCTTCCAGAAGCTCAGGAACTTGGGGAAACACCAGCAAAGGAGAGTAACCTCAGAACTCAGAGATTACAAGCTCTAATCCACTGACATACCCAGCATTCAGCCAGCTTGGAGATGGCTTTTAAAAACTGATTAGACAGGAATACATCTATAACTGTGATATCAAAAAGGAAATCTGAAACTAGCTGGTTAATTTGCCCTGATTCATAACATATAGACAGACAAAAATGCTGCTAAAATCCTTCCATTTTAAAAGCATAATACATATATGTTCTCAAGATAAGTTTAACATAGTTGTTTGGTTTTGTTTTTAGATCCTAAGTGATATATAATCAAACCATTGATACAAAACTGAGCACCACTGGATCAAGGTGTCAATCAAGTACAATTATCATCTTGACCTTTTCTCAGACTGGGTAACTTCCAAGGATGCTGAAACCTTTCAGAACTCAGTGTCCCCATTTGTTTACCAAGAAGCAGACAGGGACGGATATAGGAAGTCACTGGTACCCCCAAGCCAGGTTATTTTATTGCCAAATATGGTTATCCTCAACCATGTAGCTCCTGAGAAGAAATGAGTTTTAAAATTACACACAATAATCCATATTCTAAATAAACCTTTTCTAGATGCTCTGTTCACCCTAAACAGGACAGTCGATTACAATAACCACCTCTCAACAGAATGTCTACTAAATCCATTTCTCAAGTGCCCCCTCTCCCCCCGAACCTCTACTACTACTAGCAAAGTGTATGTTAGAATGAGTCTAGCTACATGCTGGAACTCTATTGCTGAGTATGTAGTTGTAATGATCACTTATAAAATGAGCATAGCATCAATATGATGGCTTCACACTGCAGATGATAGAGAGGGAAGCCAGAGCTTGTCATAAACAGCTTTGCTAAGAAATGTGGAATGCAGACAAAAGGAGTCTAAGGATTCATAGAATCATTTTGTATTGATGATAAAGAGCAATTCTGTTCTAGAACATTCTCAAATAACAACGGCAAAAAGGTCATGAAAACCAAGTATAGCCAAAACTTGTCTATTTTAAAAGTAGAGATACTTCTGAGCACATGAAACAGATTTATAGTACTTATAGGAAAACAATTTACTATTAATTAGATGAACCTGCAATTTAAAGAAAATATGAGGATTTATCAAATACTACATGAATTTATCCCATACACCTTAAGCTTACTATTACATGTTACAAGCTTAGTCAGAGTATGTAATGTTTATTGAGAACTGCAATGAAGTGACCTACTGTCTTATAGAACAAAAATGTCTAAAAAGCACATTAAAGTGAGAAATCTAGAATGCAGTTAAATCCACCTAATGACTGTATTCTATGATGTTCTTGCTTTGTGGAAATGATTTTGGAAAGGTGGGCGAGGGACAACAATAAAAAAAAAAAAATCGGTATGTCCTCATGACACAGCATGCCGTTTCACAGCTTTCAGATATGTTTGAGACTTAAACAGTCTTAAAAAAAAATTGACAGCTGGGGGGGTGTAGAATGAAGCCACAAACCACTAAAATGAAACCAAATCTATATTTTACGTAATTTCCTATCCTAATTTCTGAAATTCAGAATGGAGATAACAAAAACAGGTAAGTATCAAGTCATTCCTAATATGTAATAAAAATTGTAATGGAAATATGTTTCAATGTATGCTTTAGGAAAAGTTTAGAACAATTAGAATATATGGTAAAATATTTTATCAAAACAATGTTAAATGTTACAATTACTTAATATCTACAACACATACCTTGGTATTTTAGATAGCTCAATGGTTAAGTGTAGTGAGATAGTCCTTCTGTGGCACTGACCACACCCATAAGAGCACTGGCTTCTCTTCCAAAAGATCCTGGGTTCAATTCCCAGTGCCCACACAATAGCTTACAATCATCTTTAACTCCAGTCCCAGATAATCTTAAACCCTCTTCTGATCTCGACAGGCAGAAGGTCTGCGAGTGTTACACTTCCATGCAGGCAAAACACTTTTATAAAATAAAAAACAAACAATAGAACTAATTTTAAAAAGAAACTATTTGATGCATTAGGCTATGTCATCTTAGAAGTTTTTTATTTTCCAATTTTGGTCAAAAACTGTTAGCAAACTGAGGATTACTTTGTAATTGCTTTATGATATCTTCCTTTTTTTACCTGCTGTTGTACACAGGAACAGTCACCAAAAGACAATAAAGTCCCCCAAATGCTCAATTTCCCTTTTAAATAACATGACAAAACTATGAAAGATGAGTGACTTAACTTTTAAAGACAAGTAAGACTTAGAAAACCATTGCAAACATATAAAAAGGCATTTATATGACAGCTGTATACAAAAAGAATAAATACTTTGGGGCCAAAAGCCTTGTTTCATTACTAAACCTTTGCAGTTTTCTAAGTTTTGGCAATTTTCAAGCACATTTTACAACAGCCATAATCCCAGGAAGCATTTTTAGTAACCAGCCTTTGGAGCCTAAGGAGACATGAGTAAAAACACTGTGAGATCCTGGATGGGATCGTGGAACAGAAAAAGAACCAAAGTGGAAAAATTCATGAGTCTCAATCAAGTCCGGAGGTTGAAACTTTTGTACCATGTTAATTTCTTGTTTGTGATAAGTGTGTACTGAGGAACCTAGAAACTATTTCTTTAACTCTTCTGCAAATATAAAGCAGTTCAAAATAAACAATCTTTAAAACGAATACAAGAGAAAAAATATTTCATGTTATTTTTAGAACCCAAGAGCGCTGGAAAGATGGTTCAGTGGTTAAAAGCACTGGTTGCTCTTCCAGAGGACCTGGCTTCAATTCCTAGCACCCACATGGCAGCTCACAACTATCTGTAACTTCAGTTATAGGGGTTCTGACACCTTCACACAGACACACATGAAGAGAAAACAGCAATGCACGTGAAATAAAAATATATGTTAAAGAACCTAAATCATATGGTATGGTGATACATGTCTTAATCCCAATATTCCAGAGGCAGAGACAGAAGACCATTGCAGGTTCAAGGCCAGCCTAGGCTACATAGGGAATCCCAGGCAAGAGCTACACAGTGAGACTGTCTCAAAACAGAAGAAAATGAAGAACCTAAATCTTCTCACGGCAGTGAACATTAGTGAAGTGACTCCACTAGATGGCACTCTATTTTCTTCAGTGCCCAAATGCTGCATCCATCCCATCCCAACAGATTTTTTTTCCCTCTAGTTTATTCTTGGCACATTAAATAGGTACAGTGCTTTATATGATAGATTCTATGATTTCATTGACTATACAATATAAGTTTCTGCTTTATTTCCTAGAAATGTCTTCTTTCAGGATTCAAGCTTCATTAACATACCAGAACACTAATGAGGTTTATCAATCCAGTCACTCAACATTTCAAACCGTTCCTTGGTACTACCAACCTTTGTAGAATCTGAAGGAACTCATTCCTTTTAATGTTTATCAACATGAGAACTTACGGTCCTCCTATAGACTTCAAAACCCTACCCCATTCAGACAGCAAATCCCAGTGAAACAGCAAGCAACATCTTTCTACCTTTTTATATACAGGTCTCTCAGGATACAGGACACCTCTCATGGGTAAAAGAAAAAAATCTCTATTTCTCACAAACATCTGTAAGTTCAGTTCTAGAAGATCTAACATCTTTTTCTAGCCTCTGAGGTTACCAGGCATGCACATGGTACACAGATATGCATGTAGGCAAAGCACATATACATAAAATAATTTTATAAAAAATGAACAGGAAGTTGGCCGTGGTGGTAGAAAGCCACAATCCACTCATAGGACTGAGGCAGGAAGATCACAATTTCTAGACTTGTAAAAGTTTCAACCAAATCGAACTTGGTTGTCGAGGAGAGAAGAATTACTCCCAAGTTCCCCAAAGAGAATCCTTTCTCGTGACCAACAATTTGGCTACCTTTTATATAAAAGCAAACTTTAAATAGCTCCCTTCTACTTAGAGCCCTTCTGAATTAATTATTGTTACTCATAATGAGTTCACCAGTATTAGTCAGCTCAAGTTGGTTAGTCACCAGGTTTTTAAACCACTCACCCGCTCCCCTTTCTGCGTTTCCTTTCCCTCTGGTATTTTGCAACATTTGAGAGGATGAGTAACTATACCCAAGAAACCCTGCAGGGCTTTTCTTGTCTGTCTGTGCACTAAACAGCAACCTGACCCCTAGTAGCAAAAGGAATGCTACTCTTATGCTCACATGCTTCTCCATGAAAATGGAGACACCTGGGTTTTAGGGGATAACCATCACATTCCAGAGTTTGTATCAAGTATGTTTTGTTTGTCCATTGTTTCTTATAACCTTATTAGCAGCAGCCTTCATATTCAAATGATTTATCACTTTTTTTTCACATAGTAAGTACATGAGTACCATTCTCAACAGGGGAAAAATGCCCTATTCCAGGAATGGGAAATGATCCAAAATATGGGTCAAGCAAGATCCAACAAAATCAGTTCCTACTTAGCTTTTTGTCTGTAAAGCCTTCTCCAACCAGCCATCACCATAGTCAGTTTACTATGGTGAAAGGAAAAGGTGACCAATATGAATAATCCCTAGAGACCTTATGGGGTCTATCTGCCTCAAAGCAGATCCTTCAACATAAACAGAAATGTTGAGAAAAAAAAAAAAAAACAAAACTCCTGTAACCATGGAGACTACCTGCCTGCTTCCCTGCTCTCTGGAGTTCTCATCCTTCCTAACCCATCCTGAACCCTCTTCCCTTCCCAGGGGAAGACCCCATCCTTAAGATTAACTATTGTACCAGTAGCATCTACCATTCAGGTATACACACTTAAATAGCTACAAAGCCAAATCTCCAACTGCACCTTCCCTTTAAGCAGAGACTGGGAGCATCTTCTTCACCTACCCACATTCCTTTCCCATCAGTATGACAATTAAAACAAATGTCATGACATCTTCTCCAGTGACAGCAGCAGTAAAATAAAACATACTGTTGAGATCTCCCAATTTTCCTAATGCTTACAATACTAATTTGCTATTACAAGGAAACCACTTAATTCTACATGGACAAATGCCATCATGTATTGCCATTATGCTTTAGGGGAGATTTTTGCATGAAATACTAGAATAGGACAGTTTCTCCTTACATACCTTAGCATAAAGAAAACCTGTGAAAGGCAAAAGCAAGAATTGCCTTCACATGAGCCCTGGCAAGACATTCAATTAATTGCTAGTCTCTTTCCTGAAGTAATTAACGGCCAAAATAAGAGATAGTCAGAAGATAATGGAAATTCACCATGAAATAAACTTGTTAAACCAAGTATATGTCAGTTATTGAGTTATTAAGGTGCTTGACACACACATAAAATTCCTTTAACTTTGGTAAAGATCTACCATGTTAGGGGAAAGAACAACATACATCTGCATTTTTTTTAGATACACATACACATGGCAGTGCACTTTTAATCCCAGAATTCAGGAGGCAGAGGTAAGTGGCTTTCACAGTTCTAGGTCAGCCTGGTTTACAGAGTGAGTTTCAGGACAGCCAGGGAAACAAGAGAAACCCTGCCTTGAAAACCAAAAGACAAAGACACACACATATGAAATACAACACAAAAGGCCTTGGGAAGTATCTCTTTAAACAGGGTAGATGACGTATACTTGTAATCTCAATACTCAGGAGGCTAACACACAGATCAAGTGTGAGGACAGTCTAGGCTATAGGAAGACCCTGCCTCAAATGAAAATAAATGTCTCTTTCAATCACTTCTTCTGGACTGGGCATGGTGGCTCATATCTGTAATCTTGGGAGTTCACAGTCAGCCTGAATTACACAGTGAGACCCTGTCTCAAAATGGGTTGGAGAGATGGCTCAGATTAGGAGCATTTAACTGCTCTTCCCACAGGTCCTGAGTTCATTTCCAAGCAACCACAGGGTAGCTCACAACCGTCTGTAATGAGGTCTGGTGCCTCTTCAGGTGTTCAAGCATGCATGCAGGCTGAATACTATATACACATAATAAGCAAAGCAATCTTTTTTCCTCTGAAATATATATTGGCAGCAGTAAATATGGTGCATGGCTCCCACCCTTCTCCCTCACTTTGGAGTATGATTGATTGGTCGTGGTCCTCACTAAGTCAACTGACTAGCCTAGCAGCTGGCAAGGCTTCAAGAAAGCATTTCTCTTCATTGTCACCTGAGGCAGGACTAAATCAGGTGTCATTGTCATAGAAGGTTGCTCTTGCTGTGAAATCACCTTCCCTTCCCACTAAGGTGAAGCCAGCCCTTTATGTGCAACTGTCAACCCTGGGAACCTTTTTCGCTTTCCTCCTCCCTCACTGACTTGTGGGAGGCCCTGAATTGCTATCCTATGAAGACAAAGAAAGGCAGGACAGCAGAGGCAGGAAGGAAACAGTCTCTTGCACTAGCGTAATCCAAGGTCAGTGGCATCCCATGGCGGCAAGGCACAAGGAAAAGTGAATCTCCAGCACTCCATAGCACCGCATGTACATCCCCAACCATCAGAGGGACAGAGAAGGAGAAAGCGAGGGGCGTCCTCACAGATTCTATTTACCAGGCACTGAAGTACCTGGGAGAATAGGGACCGGTGAGAACAGGAACCACCTCAGTTACTTTAAGAGCCTAGTCAATTTACTTGTACAGTAAAACAACACAAAACAAAACAAAAAAAATAGAAAAAGAAACACCACATCATTGCAATTCTTCCTGTGGGTATGTTCCTTGAAGTCAAACCGTGTCTTTGGTATTGTAACAACACTTCTCAGACTTAAAAGCAGATCAGAGCCTATTACCCAATGTGCTTTCTCTGGAGGCAGGGCTATCTCTTGAGTTAGAGTTGCAATTCATATAGAAGATCTGTGAGAAAACCCCATAGCATTCAATGGGAAAACCTAGTAGCAACCCCAATGAGCTCATAGGTCATGCATCCTTTCCTGGCTGCAACAGCTCCATTCCTGCCCTGCCCCCTTGACACCTATTTGCCTGCAACACGTTGTAGTGAAGCACAGACAACTTTAGGAGAAAATATCACCATTTATCATGCTCTGCAGTGAGCAACTGAAATGCTTTCATCTGTCCCTCCAGGGTACAATCTGAGGAAATGCAATTCTAAGAATTGCCCAATGGGCATGTGGGGAGAGAGGTATCATAGGCGTGTGAATCTAAAACAATTGTACTAGAATTTTAGATGAGTGACTTCCATATTATCCAAGTGTGAATAACTGATATTAAATATCACACATGGAAATTCCATCTCTTACCATGTGTGACTCAATTTGATTTTTCTGTATTCTCTATGACTTGGTGCTTTACTTTCCAAGAAAATCTTTCAGAGGAAACATTTGACAATAATCAGTAACCTCACCTATGAAGAAAATGTGGTTGTGTGTATATGCTCACTCACTCTGAGCATTTTCAATAACACAAATGAACCTGGAGGACATCACACCAATTAAAACAAGCCAATTCAGAAACAGACATATATGCATGACTCCACTTATAATGAGAACTCTAAAGTAGACATTCCCTAAAAACAAAGCAGCAAAATGTGGTTGCCAGGAGACTGGGGGAAAGGTCTCTGTATATACTTGATTTTCTAAGATGAGAAAGTTCTAGAGATCCATAGCACATGGAGGTGAACATGAAAACATTACTATATCATGAATTAAAAGACAAATTGACCTTATGTTTATCTGTTAGACAAAAAAGAAAAAGAGAAAAACACAAAATAACACCTTTCTTCTCCATTATTGATTCGCTAAACCAGCAGTTTGATATTTAAAAATAAAGATATTTTGTTGCTGTCGTTTTGAAAATGAAACAGTGAGAATTAAGTTGCTTGGAAGACTCAAATCATTATGAAACTACTGCTTGGGACAAACTTTGTCATTTTAAGCCCACATAACATTCTCATAGCAGGAAGGATCCTGACATTTTTCTCAAATGGTATGCATAGTATGCTAAATTGCTTTATAAATCAAATGTGACTTTAGCAAAAGGATATATCACAAGACAGCCTTGGAAATTAAACACTGCTGCTATTATAAAAAAGGGAGCAGAGTGAATCATTCATTTGTGGACAGAGAGAATGGTTGGTTAAACAGCTAATTAGCCACAATCCCACTTTTCATTGCTTAAATTAAGAATGATAAACTCAGGCTGGTAAAGCAAAGAAACAGAGCAAACCTAAGTCATCCTTCAAGACATCAAATTGCTTGGTCCATTGCGGAGAACATTAAGGTGGGATCCTTATAGCGGAAACCCATAGCAGTCCTGTTTCAGGTGTAAGTGATTTCCCCTTGAATAAACAGCATTCAACCTATACTGTGTCCCAGTTAATTTTATTTCCCATGCGATATCTCCATCTTCTTGTCAACAGCACAAGAAATACTAGGTTTCCTCACTTAATGCTTAGAGCATGCACAGCTTATCTGGGGGTGACTTAGAGTTTACAGATCTAAATCTCAAGCCAATTTCTGGATGAGATAACTAAAATTCATCTTCTCTTCCCTTCTTACCTCCTAGAAAGAGCTAACCCCACCATGATAAAAATGAAAGAAAAGAGTTCATGCTCAATCACTAGTGGCAGGGACAAATAATTTCAAAGGCAGTACATGCGGGAAAGAAATTAAAGGAAAAAGAGGTCACCATGACAAGGAGTGAATGAGGGACGGATTAAAATGGTTTCATATAAGAAACATTCTTTTTGTGTTGAACAAGAGAAGAACCGATCTATCTTGTGTTCAACTCTTCCCTCGGGTTCTTCTACAAGTGGAAGTGCTTTGAAACGTTAAAGTGATACAGTAGGACCTACAGTTACCAGTTCTCAATGTCAAACTGTAATAACTTTGTACGTTATTTGATACCAAGTCAGTTCTCTGGACAGTGAAGGACCAACACAGTCATGTCAGTTACTGCTTGAATTTATGGTCACCAACCTCAAATGAGCTACTAGGTATTAACCAGCAACAGTATGTTGTCAACCTCTCTCCTCAAAACTCCAATGCCTCTCAGCTTAGGAGCTTCATTTCCTTAGTCATGTGCTTCAGTATAGACTTCCCAACCAAAAATATTTTTTTAAAAACCTTTCAGGAAAGTAGTGGGTTAGTCAAGAAGAATCTGAATGAATGAAAGGGCAACAGAGGAATTAAACAAAAGTACAGAAAAGGGGAAATGAGCCAGCCACAATATTCCAGGTTCCCTGTATTTGTGTCCTTGTGTAATCCCTCACTAAATGTGCTAACTTTGAAGAATTAGAACAAAATGTCCTGCCTGTATCTAAGAAAGGCTGGCAGGGTGGTGAGATGGCTCAGTAGGTAAAGGTGCCTCCCAATCTATACTGATAACATGGTAACACACACACACACACACACACACACACACACACACACACACATTTTTAAATGTTTTTGAAAAGACCGGCAGTTTCTGTTTTTTTTGCAAGACAAGAGCACATACAGATGCTATATTCACTTTTTTGTTTTGTTTGTGGGGCAGGGGTGGGGGACAAATCTTGAGACTGGGATGTCCTGTTACTACCACTGAGGTCAGCCTTTCAGCAATCCATATCAATGACACCGAGTATGTAAATAAGCCCCAGATGCTCTTACTGCAGGCTCATGACAGACCACAAGGAAAACCAGGCAGAATAGATGATTCAGAAATTCAAGCAGCAAGACTGGCATCTGTACTTTATTAGGCTAAAAAAAATTCCTAATATATAGTCACTTGAGAATAGCACATTAGGAGTAGATGTTGTTGTTGTGGGGGGGGGGGATCAGTCACAAATCCCCAGTGGTTAATGCTCTTGCTTACATTGTATGGAGGCCAGAGGAAAATGCACACAACAAAAAAACACAATTTTATAATCAAAAGTAATTATGTGGCCTCTTCCTAGCCCCATCAAAAAGAAATAAAACTCAATTGAAAGACAACCCAAGATTCAGGTTGCTTGCTTGTTTTAAAGAATCTTGTAATCAAATGTTAATGAGGGCTGAGGTTGTAGCTTAGTGGCAATTGCCTTGCCATGTGTGAGACTCTGAGTTGAAATCTCCAGCACCAAAGAATGTTACTCATTATAGAGAATGAAAGGAATACAATACATACTATGGAATTGACATATTATGAAGAAAAATGGAAAGCCATTGCTTTCTATTAGGGATTTAATCCAAAATCCATAATGAAAAAAATCACCCAAGATCTTGTCTGACATACATGAACCCCATTCCACCTGCAGTACCACATATAGGTCATGGAGGTACATATTTGTAATCCCATCACTCTGAAGTGGAGAAAGGGCTTCACCATCTAGCTGTGTTTGACGCTAATCTGAGCTACATGCTACTGTTAAAGGAAGGAAGAAAGGGAGACAGGGAAGGGAGGGAGGGAGGAAGGGAGGGAGGAAGGGATGGATGGAGGGAGGGAGGAAGGGAGGGAGCAAAGAAGGAAGGAGCCACACACAACTTTTATTTATTTCCTTTATTCTTCTGTGCAAAAAAACAAAACCAAACAAAATAAAGAAACAAACAAACAAAAATTTCATTTCAAGCCTAATTGTTTCTTGTTTTATTTTCTGTATGTGTGTGTTTTTTGTTTTTTCTTATAGAAAATAAGTTGTTACTATAGCAATATTTTCCTACCCTGCTATCATTTCCCACTCATTTGTTCTAGGGGTTTTGCACATAGCAACTACACAAATCTGTTCCAAGCTGCTTACAGCATTAGGATCTTTGGTAACAAACATCTAAGGATGAATATATCCTGAAACCATGGAAACAGCTGAATACCATAGTTCTGAACATCTCCAAAGTACTATTTGTGCTATATGTATCCCAGATATGTCAATTCTTGAGAGCAATACATTTCTTTATCCTCATTCAAAGAGTCTTTAAAGGCTTCGGCAGTTAGCTTGCTAAATGAGCTTGTTATTCTTCCAGTTTGAAGTTAACTCCATTAAAACTCCATTAATTCTCTCCATATATAGCTAAAGACTGATTATTTAATGCTTCTATTTGAAGTTACAAATAAACAGTAGAATCCTTACATAGATTGAGAGCAGAACTCACCTATTCCTGTAATAGCTACTGCAATCAATGGACTCTTGTTACATGGGTGTGCCTTATTAGCCTATTTTACAAAGAAATAATTTAAGTAGATGATCAAGAAAATAGTCTTGACTATAAAGGCTTCCTAGCTTATAAATTCTGCCTATAATCGAATATGTAATGGATTAATGCCCATCCAAAGAAAACCAATCAGTTGGATGAGACACTGAAATATCGAAAGTGCTAATAAAGAAACAATAATTGTTCTTGCTTATGAACTCCTTCAGAGATGTGACTTACAAGAAATAATTTATGTATTCACATGTATGAGGCCTCCAGGTTCAATTCCTAACAACTTCGACATAAAAAAAAGACAAAACTGCTGATTAGTAAGAACATCACCTTCAGGACTTTAAAAAGAATTGATTAGTTGGAAGAATTAAAACTGATAGTGTAACAGGAATTCTAATAGGTCTTAATAATAAGAGCCCAGAGTCAGATACTAGGAATGAAAGCTGAAAGATTAGAGAAGCAGAAGAGACAGCCACTAGATCTCTTACCTCTACAAAATCCTCATATCCCTTCTCTCCAGTTATCTCACTTCCTGTTTGTCTGTACAAACCTCCAGATCTCCATGGTTAGCTATTGGCTAGCTCTGCCCGTTGATCTTCAAGCACGTTTTATTTGTTAGAGAATAAACAAGGTATCACCACACAAAACAGCCAAGGTCACTGAACCAATGATCTGGGCCTTAATACAAACATAATTTGACAAAATGATAGGTGACCTCCATTTAAAAAAAAAAACAAATTAAGATGTATAGAGTTCTTTTCTCAACTACACATGTACACCTACAAAGTACTTCCTATCTTTACTACTAGTACCTTGGAAGCTCTATGTTTGTAACTCAAGAATACCCATGGAAAGCTGCTTAGAAGCACTCCAAATTTGGCCTCATATACCAGTGTGTTTTAAAACCAAGCAAACACCTTAGGTTGGGTGCATATCATCTCAAATTTTACTTCACTCAGTGTCCACACTGCCCTCTTGGTGAGTAGGTTCCCTGACCCACTATCAATGCAGAGAAAAATACCAAGATTACTAACAAAGACAAGGGGCAACTACAAGAAAAAACTTCTCCAGTTCGAAACTGAACAGACCAGTTTCAAAGACTCAAAAGTATTATGTATGAAGCTACTTCTTCAGTGTTCCAGTAAACCAGACAATGCCAGACTACCAGTATGAATTCCTAATCAAGCCTTCTTAGTAACAGTTTCTTAAAAACAGCTTCTAAGTTCTTATTGTTCCAAATGTGCCTAATTCTAAATATTGCCCAAATTAAATTTTTATGATATTAACTATTAGCAATTAATATAGTCACATTTAAAAAGGCAGGCAATGACATATCTGCAATCCCAGCTAAGGCAGGAGGATGACATTGAGATCTGCTTAGGCTACAAAGCAAGTTTCAAGCAAGCCAAGGTCAGACAGAAAGACAGGTCTATAAAAGGCAAGTATGTCATAATTCAAAACCAAACTGTTGTTGGAGTGCATCCAGGGCCTAGGTTCAAATCCCTAAACTAAAAAATTAAAATGTTTCCTAAGAACCAACTATAACCATGCTATCCAAACTTAACATGCACATGATGCTCTTAGAGATGTTGTTAAAATGCACATTCTGAGATGGGGCCTGTACACAAAATGATGTAACGGAAAAGTTAACAAGCTCCTGGGCATATAATAATTCCTAGACCACCCTTTAATTTACAGACTCTGTAATAACCATATGACATCATTTCAAAGCTGTATCCTTCCAAACTTTGACTCAAATGAGAATAGAGTTGAGACACGGACCCTTGAGGCAACTAGGCCATTAGGTCAGTCATCATGAATACTATCAGTATTCCTGGCACCTGTTGACACTTTTGGTCTTTAGCAATATGTGTATGAACAGACATGCCACCAACTAAGGATCAAGAAAGAAAGCATGCCTCACCAATTGATCAATCAGAACCTTGATTTTAAACTTCCCATTTTTTATTACAAGTTTCTAATATTCCCTTTCTCTTTTTTGTGTATACCCGTGTGTACATGTGGAACAAAGATCAATGCCAGGTATCCTACTCAGTTGTGTAGCACTGTGATAGAGACAGTCTTTCACTGAACCTGGAGTTCTCCAGTTCAGCTAGGCTATCTAGTAAATGAGCTCCAGGTATCTGCCTGTCTCTGTCATCCCAGCACTCAATGTTTCACTAGCAGTCCTTGGGACTTGGGGCCAGAGATTTTAGATCAGCCCCCAAATAATTATTATGTGCTTTGTAGAAGGGTTTATACTGAGGTTGCAGTTCAGTGATTGAGGGTTTGCCTAGAGTGTGAGACAGAGATCATTTCCACAAACACAGCAAAAAATAAAGAGTTTAATTAGTGTAATCCACAAATTAAACCCGCCTTTTCTTTCACAATTAGAAAATCCATAGCACTGTGTACATTTGAGTTAAAAACCTAAAAAAAAGTCAAGTTTCATCCAAATAGCAGCACCAAAAATAGCACACACAATCCCATGGCAAAATTACATATCTAGAGGAATCTAGTTTGTTGGCATTCTGTCTATCACAGTGTTTCAGGCAAAGTGCATACTTCCCAGTGTTTCCTCCATTTCAGAGGCATCAAGTACCTATGGACAGAGCCCTCTTACATGGTCAGGATCTGGATTCTAAACTAACGATCCTGAACCAGGTGTGTTGTGAGTGCCTGTACTCCTGGTTACTGAGCAAACAGCTGAGGTAGAAATAGCACCTAAGCCCAGGAACCTGAAGCCATTGAAACCTTGCTTCAAAACATAAACCAGCTGGACAGCTTTATTTGTGTATGTGTACCTTTTTGTAGGTGTGTGTTTGTGCAATCCAGCATATATGTAGAGGACAGAGGTCAATGTTTAGTGTTTTCCCTCAGTCCCTTTCCATCTTTTCAGGTAGGGTCTTTTACTTAATATGGGAGCTTGAAGATCCAGCTAGGATGGTTGGCTAGCAAGCTCCAGGGATTGATCCTCTTAAGTTTGCCTCTTCAATATTGGGATCATAGGTATATGTAATCACAGCTTGTATGTGGATACCAGAGATTGAAATCAGGTCCTCATGTTTCCACAGAAATCATTTAACTGATGAGCCATGCTCAAGGCTCCAATACTTCCATAATGTAAATGTATGTGAGCACATACTGTGTATGTGTAGGTCAAAGGATAACCCTGGCATCGGGCTCTCTCCTTTTACCTTTACATGGGTTTCTAGGGGCTTGCATGGCCAGCTCCTTTACTGCTAAGTCATCTTGCTGGCCCCTCCTTTCATTTGAGAAAAGTTGTCTATGTAGCTCAGACTTAACTCAAACTTGCCATCCTGTTTTATTACCCCAAGTGCTGATATTATAGATACATGCTGCCATACTATAGGTTATCACTCATTTATATTTTTATTTTCTGCCTGATTATCTTATTCCCTCTAGGTAGCAGATGAAATAATTCACTGATTTGAATTGAACCTTCCTGACACCCTTTTTTCTTTGCCAAATGGTGTATTCCAGACAGCTTTTTGCTCAACGTTATTTTAACAATATGAAACTCAGAAACAACCTAAGATGGCTACCTAAGATAATAATTACAGAGATAACAATTACAAAAATTAACAAGAAAACACATTGTAAAATTTAAATAGCACAGCACTGTGATTACAACTATGGGAAACTGTAACATATATATGTTGACAAGAGATTATAAAGTAGGATTAAGATTTTACTGGAATTAACCTTATTTTGTTCTCTAATAAGTCATACTGTTAATTATATACATATTTGTCTTCAACTTTTAAAATGCAATGTGGGACACTTTTTAAATATAGTTTTGTGAGCGTACCTTGACAAAAGTACAAATAACACACCTTAGAATTTTCCTCTGTATTGTGCAATAAAACCTCAGGGTCATTGCTTACTAGCAGCATGACTTTGTGGAAGCTAAGTACTCTGTACTGTTTCCTCATCCATAAAAGGATTTACTGTCTACTTCTTGACACATTTATCACATTAAATAAGGCAATACAGAGAACACCTGACTCATATAAGCTTTCTTTCATTGTAGCTATCACAGAAAACAGATGTAGTCATATCTCTTAGAGGAAAGACATCAATGAGGCATTAACTAGAGATAACAGGTAAGGCAATTCAAGATCTTCAGCAGTTTTCATACCCAGGGCTATGAAAGCACAGACCAATTTAAAAAAAAACCCTCATGATTATACTGGGCCCACCTACAATATATAGGGTAATGTCTTTTAAAAGCTAGGGAAAGAGACATACTGTTATCAGAATGGGAGAAGGACTATGAAGTATAAAGAGAAACGTATTATTTCAACACCAAATTGGTGGGGGGAGGGAGTCTTTGACAGAAACTACTATACTAAGTCCTGTGCATGCCTAAAACTTCAGTGCTGTGGTAAGAGCACCCAATCCTGAGCTATGAGATAGGTTTTTTAATCAAAACAAAAACAATATATTAACTACAAAAATCAGGGTGTCAATAAAGAACAGAAGCTACTAATGCCTTAGTGGTGGCCTTGCCTTGAAGCAGCCCTTATTACCTCTGTAAGTCAATTTGAGTTTCTAAGCTCAGATCTTTGAAGAGAAAAACTGATTAATATGATCCCACTATTCCTATTCCTTCTGGCCCTCTATTTCAATGGTTTCCAGGAGACATTTTGCAATTTGAATCATGTCAAGCTGGGCTATCAAAAAAAAAAAAAAAAAAAAAAAAGAACGAGGTGTGGATGAAAATCAAGGTGTATATAATTGAAATACCCTTGGGCCATTTTCACATCTTGCTTTTGACAGTGGTGACAGCCACAACAAACAGATGGCTGCTGCTGACAAGGGCTGCATCATTAATCCTAATGATAATTGATGCTTTTTACAGCTTTATGTTTAGAAAGAGACTTCACACATGAAGAGGTTCTACTTGATCCCCAAAGCAGACTGAAACAAAAGACTACTCGAACTGGTCTACCCCTTGTTCAACTGAAGACACTAAGCTTTTGCAAAGTGGACAATATGGGCTGCTAATTTAGGTCAGGAGGTAAGAGCACTTGTTGCTCTTTGAGATCCAGGGTTTGATTTCCAACACCCACGTGACAGCTCATAGGCATCTGTAAATTCAATTGCAGAGACTCTGACCCCTTGTCTGGCCTCTGCAGGCACCAGGGACACATGTGATACACAGGCATACATGCAGGCAAAACACAGAAAATAAAATAAAGCAAAAAAAAAAAAGTTGGAGAAATTGCCCAAGATCCTACAGCAGATGAGTAACAAGCCCAGGACTTGAAATCAAGTACTCAAAATTCATAATTACTGCTTTTTTTTAGGCTAATTCTGTTTCTTAAGACATTGACATACTCTGCCTTGTTTCCCATTGGTGTCACACAAAATTTAAATAATTAAATAAATGTTCATACTAATATTGTAACTTCATACTGAAAATATTTTATAGAAATATAAGAACAATTTTAATTTACAACTAATAAAGGATATGCTGGTATCTTAAGGACTAAAGCAGGATTAGGAATCAACCAGTGACTTAACCTACAAGGAAGTGTGTATTAAAATTGGAAGACAACAATCCCTTCCAGTCTTCACATGTAGCAATGCTGTGTAAGCAAACCACTGGCTTCCAGTCTAAAAGCACAGTGCAAACTTGTATGTATGGTATCGCACTTGGCTAGACCACCTTACTTTATATAAGATAACTTAAGATGTTACAAAAATTACTAGTCACCTAATGACACTTCTCAGAACTTTATTTCATAAAGGAATAAATGTATGAGTGTATACTGTCTTGAAGCAGCAGGGAAAAAACGCTTATGGGAAGCATAGCCAAAAAAAAAAAAAAAAAAAACTAAAACACAGAGCCTTCCCGAACACTATACACTTCTTACCCTGGCTAAGTCTTACCTAGTCTCAAATGAAACGCTTTATTTGTTTGGTTGGTTGGTTGTTTGGGTTTTTTTTGTTTTTTTTGTTTTTTTTTTTTTTTTTTTTTTTTTTTTTTTTTTGAGACAGGGTTTCTCTGTGTTGCTCTGGCTGTTCTGGAACTCAAGATGGCTACTTAACAGCTATGTGTGGTACTATGTGTTCCAGAAGCTAAGGCAAAAGGGTCACTTTCCTGTTTGAGGACAGCCAGAAGTTCATAGCAAGACCCTGTTTATAGCAAGACACAAATAACTGCACCTAAACAATGAAGTGGTTCGAAATTAGTACCCAAAGGGATTTATGCTTGGCTTTACACACATGTAAACCATGTATACTGCCTGTTAAGGATCCTCAAATTCTCTGGAGTAAATTACCCTCCCAAATGGGAGGGCTTGTAATGACAATCATGCCTCATTTTACAAGCAGGAGTAAATGTATGCAATAAGGAACCCATCAGTTGAAAGGGCCTCTATTACCAACAATAGCTTTTCTAGACAAATTAAAACTGGGGAACTGAAAAGCCTGTAAGGAAAATATTTTTGAAGAGAATCACACTGTCTAACTATTCCCATTTTCCTCCTTTTGAAATGTTGTGGAGAGTCAGTACGTACTTACCACCAAAATTGCTTTTTATCATGAAGCTGCGAACTGTTTTATGTTTAAACAGAAGACTCCAGAATAGATAAGAACAGGCAAATGATGCATATTAGGAAAATGTAGGCCCCATCTGACAGTTTATTCAGGAAAATCTTACCAGGTTGACATGCAACTATTGAGGAAAACAAAGACACAACCCACCACCCCACCCCTTAAAAAAGGAAACTCTTCTGAAATGACCAGATAATCCCATTTCCTTCCTTTGGGGCATATGGTAACTCCAAGCTCTCACCCATGAAAAGGGAGGATTCATAGTAACGAACAAAATAAGTGAAGCTTTATGGTACACAGAAGCTAAGGAAATGGTTTAGCTAGTAAAGTGCTGCTTTGCATGCATAGGAACTGAATTCAACCCCTAGTACCCTGTTAAAAAAAAACAGGTACGGTGCTACATGCTTATAATCCCATGATAAAGAAGGTAGATACAGGCAGATCCCTGGGGCTCGCCAACTAGTCAACTTAGCCTACTTAGCAAATTCTAGCCTACTTAGCAAACTCCAAAAACAAGATGGAGAATATTTTGATCTATTGTCACACACAAGGCAAGAGGGAGGGAGACATTAGACTCAAATATATGATAGTCCCAGGTACTCAGTAGAAAAAGTCTGAGCTATTAGGCCAGGAGTTTCTAGAAGGCACTATGAAGCCTCCTAACAGTTGCATAGTATTTCCAAGGAAAGGTTTTAGTTAAATATTCCTCCCAATTCCATTGACCAACTGAAATAAAAGAACATGTGGGTTTCTACAAAAAAGTAGCAATGAATCTCTCCCAGGGAGAAGGTCCGACATCAAAAGTCCAAAGGTGCCTGATCTAGAGGATGACATAATCTGAATATAGCTCCTTTAGGCATGATGTTAGTATAAGAAACATTAGAAATACAATAAAAAAGAACTACTACCTAAGATGCCGGCACTGGGATTAACCTTTGAGAGGCAGGCTTTTTGACATGAGCTCTAGTGATCAAATTCAGATCTTTTTTTTTTTTTTTTAGCACAACAAGCACTTTACTGATCAAAGTTGTATCTCCAGACCCTATAACAATGTTTTGAATCCCAATAATATCTTTATGCTGAATTATGTCGGAATTGAAAGAGACTTTGGAGACTAGAATCTAACCCTGTGTGAGAACTGGTAACAGCAAAACCAAGAGCAATAAAAACAATGTGCTAAGTCACCAGAGCCATGTACAACCTGACTGGAATCAATGCAGCAGCAGCCTCTTGATTTCTAGGCCAACTACCTAGTCACATCTCCCAAGATTGAGTTCCTAGTGAATCATTTCTTTTATTTATTTATTTTTCTTATTTTACATATCAATCCCAGTTCCCTCTCCCTCCCTCCTTCCCTTCCATGCCCCTCCACCCTCCCATCCCATCCCCCCCCCACCAGTGAGTCATTCTACAGACACGTATGTCCTTCCCCTGATGCCAAATAAAGCACATCAGGAACTCATTCACCCTAATCACATAGCGATGATTCTTCATCACTAAGAGAATGCATGTGAACACATACATGCACTGTGTGACATTCCCTAGAAGAGGACAGACAGCCCCAGCTTTCTAAGAACTATGAGCCTCCTGGATGGGGGTGTATGATTTCTTTCCAATCATCAGCTACAAAACACACAGGCAAAGAAAAATACAAAGAAGCAGAAAAAGGTGGGGTCTGGGACTGTCATTTGAGCTCCACTGGTCAAGTTTTTTTTTTTTTTCCTGCCATCCTGGAAGGAAAGGACAATGACGGCATTTTGCCTGGATCCTATCACTAAGGCACAAGCTGTTCCCTCAGTGGTCACAGCAACTGTCCTTTATATAGCTGTCCAAGGAATATCATCTGTTCTATCCTACACCACAAACCTGAAGCTTTGGCATTGGTTGAAACCATCAATTCCTTCCTCTAAAGTCATCAAGACTCCATTGTCTTTCTCCACTATTATTTTCCTGTTCAATTACCTGCCAGTTTGAGGTTTGCTGTTATTGCCAAAATACAATGCAAGAACCTCCTGCATACACAGCTGGGCTGCTGGGTGGGCAAGATATATAGTGACAGACGCCAACCTCAGGCCTAAACCTATGCCTAGAAACCTACCACACTGACAATGACACAGCACTGACAGTGGGGTTGAAACTTGTTGCAAGCATCATTAACCCAGAATAGGAATACCAAACATGCAAATCATCCTCAATGTAGTGTTCTAATTTTAGTTCCGAATTACCATCTAGTCCATCTTAAATGTGCATCTTTAAATCTCTAAGAAGAAACAACAGTACGTCTATTAACCCTACTCAGTATTAGCAAAGGTGCCTTCCGAATCTATCACCTTCATTTAGTAAACTCATTCGTTGTCTGTGGTCCACTTACAGATACAAATGCACCTTGTATGCATGTCAAATATAATTTAGGAAGAGTAGTTGTTATAACAGGTTAAGTGTCTTTTCAGAAAAATAAATCATGAGTACCCACTATTAAAGTACTTCGATTTCACTTGTCCTCTTATAAACTACTGATCTTTTAACCAAATTATTGTGGCTCTCAAAAATACTGAATCATGATCATGAGTTTATATTTTTTTTAAAAAGATAGCCAGAGATCCAATAAAAAAATGATCAGTAGATGGGCATGGAGAGATTAAGATAGTAAATTTTTGCTCTCTGAAAAAATAAAATTACGAAAAAGACTGTTGAGGGGAGGGGATGTAGTTCATGCTTGCCTAACTAGCCTGAACAGAGCACTGGGTTAGATGCCTAGCACCCTATATACTAAACATAGTGATGACTATCTATAATCTCAGCACTCAAGAGATGGACACAGGAGAATCAGTTCAAAACCATCCTCAGCTACAGAGTCAGAAGAGCTGTAACCAGGTAAGTGTGGTTTTAAAGTTGTTGTTTTTGTTTTTCTTTTGTTTGTTTTTGTTTGTTTTTTCATTTGTTTGTTTTGTTTTGGTTTTGGGTTTTTTTTTTTGGTTTTTTGATACAGGGTTTCTCTGTGACTTTGGAAGCTGTCCTGGAACTTGCTATGTATACCAGGCTGGTCTCAAACTCAGAGATCTGCCTGCCTCTGCCTCCGAGTCCTGTGACTAAATGTGGGTGCCAACAGAGCATGGCTGTAACCAGATAAATGTTGAGAATGTATTTTTGTTATTGTAAGTTACCATTCATTCTATTTATGAAAGTCTCACTATAGTCTAAACTGCACTCTCCTGCCTCCACCTCCAGGATGCTGAGATTAACCAGATATACTCTCACTCCATGACTGAAATTCTACATATAAGCTATATGCAACATGATTTATGGTTTAGGTGGGTCGTGAGCTGTTTTGGCTCCAGTGGCGAATAATGAGGTTACTACCTGAGGAGGAAAGAGTCTAATGGCACTTTAAATGCATTTCAATCCTTTATGACCTCAATGACTTTCATTAAAGTCTCTACAATTTGTAGAAATGGGTGTAGACGAGGTCAACATGCTTTTGGTTTTCATTTTTCTGAGACAGGAGCTACCTATGTAGCCTAGGCTGACCATAAACCCATGATCCTTCCATGTTTACCACATGGATTTGTCATGTATCAACATGCCCAGCCTTTGATCTGTAACACTGGCTGAATCCTCTAGCATGATGGATAGTCCTGTGTATACCATTGAACTAAATCCCAGTCCACTATGTGCTTTATTTGAACTACTTTCAACAATTCTACTAAAGTACACAGATGCGTATTGAAGCTAAGTTCTGGAAAAAAAACTATTCAGGGGTAGTTTACACTATCTATGCAAATTATAGTCACTCTCTGTATACCTTAGTATATTAAGTTCCTACTGCAGATCTAAGCAGACATATCCTAGTCCTTAAAGAGATTCATGAATAGGGATTAGGCAAATCAGAAACATTTCAATTCATGCTGTCAACTTTCAACAGTATCTAATGGATGGAAAACACAAAAGTTGAAGATCAGTAACCCACTACCATCAGTAGACATTACTTAGAGCCATACAACAGCTTCTAGAATGCAGAGACAAGAATGTTGGTGCTCCTTTCTGCAGTACCAGGAACTCCTTCACTGCACCATAGCATAGAGGTACTTCCACTACAGTCCAGGACACCAAGGCCAAAAAAGGGACTGGAGATGTTTTTGCATAACTTTCACATCAGAAGATGAGGATTTGGAAGGCCAGCCACAAGGCCATCTTGGGTTCACCTTAGGCAAAATTAAGACTAATGAATCAGTTCAAACCTGCCTACTGCTAGTGAAATAGTGAAATAAAACATCTGGCCCCAGCTGGGTCTATTATCTTATTCTTACTCCTAGGTTGATTTCAAAAACTAGTTTCTATTATTACCCTCTCTCTACTCAGATTTCTTGCAACAGAATTTCAGTTCCCCTCATTGCGTAATGTTTTTCCACCTTCTCTATCAGTACTACATCTGGCTAACTGAATTCATTCAGACAGTAGTAATTTCTTTCAAGTCTAGATACTACCTTAAAAATCTGACTACCACACAGTGTGAACAAGCCTGATCTATGTGGTTATGAACTAGAAAGCATGTAGAGTAAGTAGTTGAAGCCAAAAAGAGTCATCCTCCAAACCACCCAAATCACAAGTGAATATCAGAAGTTATGCCAATAATCCTAGCTTCCCTAAACATTCTACTCCTAAAATCAGTATCTAAGGGATGGTGGTTTAAAAATCACTAACTAAACTTGGTAGTTTGATGGTTTGTTAAACAGTAAAATCTACCTTAGACAATAAAGAATCAATTCTTCATCAACTCATTTTATAAACAATAATTAAGTCTTCATTATTTCAAGGACTGATGAGGCAGTTACTGGAAATAAAGATCACCACAGAACAGTACCTGCCATTCCAGTCATTTCCCCCCATATAAAGGAGTAGCAGTAACAAGGTCTACTTAGGAGGACAAATTGGTTCAAAAAGGCCATATTTGAATGGGCATAGTATTACACATCTTTAATTATAGCACTAGGGAGAAGCAGACAGATGTGTTCAAGGCCAGTAGGAGCTACATAGCTAGTTCCAGGTGAGAACTTTAAAACTGTCTGGGATGATTTTAAAAATACACCATTTTAACAAGGAGAATGGAAATGGAAAGTAGCCCAGTGCTTGAACACTTATCTAGCACATACAATCTGAATTCCTTCCCCAGCAGAAGGAAACAAAACAGAAGATGGTGAAAAAGCAAAAACAGAGATACAAGAAAGAACAAGGAATGTTCTAGGGGTGGCAAACAGTTTAGGGCAGATGGAGTAGAGGGAGGAAATGGCAGATGATGGAGCAGTTAAACAGACGGAAGGCAAATACTAAAGGGTCTCATGTTGTACATCTTGCTATGGAATTTGAATCCCTCTTATAAGACTGAATGCTACAAATCATCCCTAAGGAATAAATGGAATAAGAAAGCTAATTACAAGTGGAAGATGGATTAGAGCCAGAGTCCAATTCAAGGAGACCAGTTAGAAAACAATTACTACATTCTCAAGGGCCAATGAACATGGGGAACAGATTTCTTTGAACAATGCCTCAGAGACAAAAGCAAAGTTCAGGACACTTGACAATCAACTAATATGGGCTGTGAAGGTAAGAAAAGTTGTGGGAAGATCAGGAACCATGCCGAGGCTCTACTACTTTGGAACCCTAGAAGCATGTTAAAAGAAAGAACAGAAGAGTAGATTGGAAAGAAACGCCCATGTTCCCTACAAAAAAAGGCACTTGTGGTACATCCTCAGGGAAGCAGGCAACAGGCTGTTAATAAGTTGATCCAGACCATGAGTAGGGAAATAGATACCAAAAGATGTACTAACAAGACTCAGGGCATCTTGTTTTGTTGTTTGGTTGAATTTTATTTTTATTTTGTTTGTTTTAAAGACAGGGTCACAGTCAGGCAATGGTTGACTCCCACCATTAATCCCAGCACTCTGGAGGCAGAGCCAGGTAGATCTTGGACTTCAAGGGAAGCCTGATCAACAGAGCAAGTTACAGGACAACCAGGGCTACACAGAAGAAACTCTGTCTGAAAAAACAAAAACAAAAACAAAATGATACAGTCTCATTATATAGCCCAGGCTGGCCTCAAATATCTGATCTGCCTCTTTAGTGTTAACGTAGGAAAAGGGGGTCCTTCAAAAGATGAAAGTGAAGGTATAAATGAAGAACATTCAGTAAAGATAAAGATGAAGAAAACAAATAGCTAATGGATAGCAAAATCCTGGGGAAGAGGGAAGTCTTGAAGCATCAACTTTGCCCATTTTCTCCTTCAGCTATCAGTCTTTCCCACTGGATAGATACTCCTGCCCTAACCACCCTAACCAGGACTTAATGATGAACCATGAGTGAGGGCATCTAAATCCAGAGAAAACACTGATCATTTTAAATAGTTTTATTTTGATTTTTGAGATAGAGACCCACTCATTAGACCAGAGTGGTATCAAACTTGGACTAAATCTCCTGTTTCTGACTCATGAGAACTGGGATTATAATTAAATTCATTCAATCAACCAAGAAAGCAGGGTGGTACATACAACTTTTGAAATCCCTTTATGCCACCTACTACAACAATGGATAATCAGATTTATTCTTGGGTCACATATTTGAAATGTGCTTATATAAGTTGATCAGCCCAAATCCATAACCAGAAATGCACCAAAATCTGAAAAATTTCATGACTGACATCACATGATAGTCAAAACAGACATACTAAATAAATAGTTTAAGATTACCACTAGGCAACATGAATAAGTGAATAATATAAATATTAATGGCAGTCAGGCTTAAACTCAGGTAGAGACAAATATTGTAAAACATAAAGTACTTCTGGACTCAAACATTTTAGAGAAAGTTCTACTTAACTCTGTAGCTAGCATAAGACAACAGCCACCAAATAAATTATATTCATGTGCCCTCAGCAATTAAAAAAGCTTTTAAAAGAGCAGGCCCTGATGATAGCAGGGGAAAAAAGGCTTAGTGAGTGCAGCCTGTGTGGCAGGGGCTAGTAATGGGAACACACTGTGCTGGGACAAAATTGTCACTTCAGAGGGTTGTCACTTGTTTAAAGAACTCTATTCATTTCGGTCTATGGAGAGTGACCTCAACACTAAACGGAGATTTCTTCCTGATGGTTGCCAGCTGACCCAGGCAGCTGGCAACCAGCTCCTTTTACCACAGGTGGCCATAGTTAATGAGATGCTTTAAAAGCAATACAAGGTCATCATGGTGGTACATGGCTGTAAAGCCAGCACGCAGGAGGCTAGAGCAGAAGGATCTGCTCAAGTTAGAAGCAGCCCAGGCAGGACTGTTAGTCCCTGTTTCAAAATTAAATTTAAAAATGAAAAGAACTCTGAAGTAGACAAAGATTTCCTAGATAGAACAAAAGGCAACAGTTATAAATGAAAAGAAAAGCAAGTGTACTTTATTAAAAATGTCAAAGGCATGTTAAGAATAAAAATGCATTTCAAAACAAAGAACAAAGGATAAAAACACAAACCATGGGTTGAGTGAATTTTTTTTTCTGAAGCAGGTTCTCACTAGCAGCCTTCTTCTTACCCAAGTTCCTGAATAATAGGATGATAGCTGTATACTACCAAACCATAAAGACTCATACATATACATCTGACAAAGGATTCACACAGAATATGTTTCTTACAACAGAATAAGGGGGGATCAAAAATTATAAAATGTTGGGCATAGTGCTTCATGCCTTTACTCCCAGCACTTGGGATCCTGGGGTAAGACAATCACCAGTTGGAGGCCTTCAGCCTGTGCTACATACCAAGTACAGGACAAGTTTGAGCTACTGCCTTAAAGGGATAGGGGAGACCTGAACAGGCCCTCACAAAGAATATACAAGTATCAATGGCATCTATAGTATTCAGCATCACTACTCAAAAAAATGGTTTTAAACCCAAAAGGATCACCTCACACTAATTAGTATGGGTACTACGGGGAAAAAAAAAAAAAAAAAAAAACAATAGAAATTAACAAGCTTTGGCAAGGCTGTGGAGAAACTAGAACCTTCACATTATTGTTAGGAAGTAAAATGTTCTAAACACTATAAACAGCATAGCAGTTCTACAAAACATTAAAAATACAATTTCTCCAGTCACTTTACTTTGTATATATACTGAAAAAACTCAGAGCAGAACCTTAAGGAGGTATCTGTAGCCTTATGTGTACAGCAGCATTATTCTCAACAGCCAGAAGGTGGCACTACTCAAGAATCTATGAACAAATGAATGGCTAGCAGATCACATACACATATTAATAGCAAGTGTTTCAACATGGGCAGACCTTCCTTGAGGCAGTATTCTATGTGAAATAAGCTATTAAGGAGGGGGAAGAACAGGAGAAAGAATGAAGGAAAAGGAAGAAAGAAACCCAGGGCACTGTAGAAAAGGAGGAGGAGAAGACAAATTACAGTGTCAAATTAATAGAAACTAGAATGTTGGTTGCCATAATAGCATAGGGGAATAAGGTATTACAGTTCATCCGAGTTTTGGTTTTCTAAATTGCATGCATGTATGTTTTTAATCACCATTTTAAAGCCTATTTTTAAACCTACAAAAAATAAAAATAAAAACACTATGCCCTCATCAAAAATAGGTAAAATCCAAATAAAAAAAAAATGATGTGTGACTAGTGTCCTGCTTGGGAAGATGAGGATCACTTCAGCTTAGGCATTATAGACCAGTCTCGGCAACAAATATGGTAAAAGTGTACAAATAAATAAATAAATGGTGTTGTTTAGAGTGTAGAGAGGAATCAGAGCTCTTACACTCCACTGGTAGAATTTAAATTGGCACAACCACTTTGGAAAATTGTTTGTTGACATAGTCTACTGAAGCTCAATGCTATAAGTACCACACTATATTACCTAAGTTTATGCTTGGAGAACTAAGTAAAAATGTGAACCAAAGAGCACAAGCAATAATGTTCAAAGATGCTTTATTCATTTTAGACAAATCCTCCACACTATTCAGAGATGTAACAGGAATCAAGTAAATTATCACTCAATATATTCCAATGAACTACTTAGCACACCTGTGAAAAAAAGATATACATCACAGAGTTCCTATTGTATGATATTTATACGGACCTTAAAACCAGGTTAAAGCGGTAGATTAAGTTTTTTGTTCTTTTAATGGCAATTTATTTTACCTTCATGATGGTGTTGAGATGAATATTGAATAGACTGAGCAAGAACTCTCCTGAAGTGCTGGAAATGTACTAGGTTTCATCTGCCACAGGCTGCCTATTCACAGAAAACATTAAGTTATCGTCAATCATATTTTGGATTAATGCACATGTGCTTTTATTAAATATTTGCTCTATCTCAAAGGTAAATTATATGTAAAGCACCCCAGCTCTTTAATTAGAAATCTGATTTAAAAGTTAACAAATTGCAACCTTTTTTTTTTCCTTTTCTGACTTACAAGTTTGGACTATATTGTACCCAGAATTGCCAATTTCCCAAGACACCTGATGAATCTGAAGCCTCCCTCAGAGCAAACTTCCTGTTCCTGTTTATCAGTGGTCCCTTTCCTAAAAGTACTCTGTATTTATTGGGCTTTTATAATAACTGGTTTTCATTTAATTTAGTCTATACTTGGAATCTACATCTCCTGTTTGCTTTCGACTGGCCAAATGTCCAACTGGACATTGTTATCTTTTGGGTTTTTGGTTTTGGTTTTTTTGGGACGGGGTTTCTCTGCACAGCCCTGGCTGTCCAGAAACTCACTCTGTAGACCAGGCTAGCCACAGATCTGCCTGGCCCTGCCTCCCATGTGCTGGAACTAAGGGTGTTCTTTTGTTTTGCTTTGTTTGTGACAGAGTCTCACTACATAGCACAGATTCCACCTGCTTCTGCTTCCAAGAGCAAAGATTAAAATGATATACCACCACTATAGTCCTTTTTAATTTTCAGAACACTTGCCTTATATGCACTCAAGGCCCTGAGTTGCATTCCCAGCAGCATCTCTGGCCACAACCTAAAAAGTTGTGCATGCATAATTATTTATATATGATATATATGTATATATCATAATGTGTTATCCACATCTGTGTCAAGTCACTTCCTGACAATCACCATCAGCAAGCCAATTAAAAGAGCCAAATTAAACATGGAAATTAGAAAAGCAGGAAATGTATTCAAAGTGGACACACTGGGGAAAGAGACAAAGAGATCCAGTACCCCAAGCCAATCAGGGTCCTGAAATAAGATCAAAGTTTAAATATAGCCCCAAGGATTTGCATATTTAATCAGTTCTGGCTAAGGTATGGTCCCACCTACAAAGACCCATCATTATCTGGCTGTAAGGTGTTCTGACAAGTTGTTACATCTGTGTGAAACCTTTCTCCTAGAGATAAGTTCCCCAGCTGGCTGATGGCTTTTCTTTCTGCAGCATGAGATTCCTGGGGAAATTCCCATTTCTTTGTTGTCCACTGTTTCAATGGTCTGATAATCAGATTGAGACACACATGTCTTTTTAGAATATCTCCATTTCTGCCAGGCAGGTTACAGTGTTATATAACACTCCATTATTTGATAAATGTATGACACCCCTCCCATAGCTGTTCTTTCCACCCACCATCTACCCACACTAAGAGAAACCTGCACTCCTTTTATTAAGGGACATTTATTGCCTAACCCTAAACACTCAAAATTGGCACAGCTTCCTCTCAAGAAATTTAAAAAGGGGTAATGTCTTTCCCTACCTCCTCTGGCACCTGTCATTAGTAATAATATGAATATTAAATACCTTAATATGCAAAAATCTTATAAGAGTCAAAGCCTTTTGCTGCATAATTTTACAAACTTGATTGTCTATACATTGGATATAACATGCCCTTAATTTAGTCAAATGGACAAATTGGTGGGTTGGCAAAGAAGCAAGGCAATAATTGGGAAGTGATGAGAAAGTATTAAGCACAGAAAAACTAGTGTAAAATAAATTACCTGGGCTGGGGGAACTGGTATAATGCTTGCCCAGCATGCACAAAGCCCCAGCATAAACCAGTAGAGGTTGCACACACCCACAATGCCCACACTTGGGAGGCAGAAGCACGTAAGTCAGAAGTAAAAAGAAGCCTGATCAATGTGATATGGAATTAACAGCAGCCGTTTATTACATTTGTTCAGTAAGACAAATCAGAAGTACAACTTAAAAAATCGTCTGGTGCAGTTGTCAATTTTAAAGTTTTAAAAAAATGTTTTGAAAAGAAAGGATCAGACTACTCCTTAAAGCTCACCATGTAGACACAGTGAAAACACAATGCTTCTCTCTCTCTCTCTCTCATTTTTTTTTTTGAACAGCAAACAGGGATAATCTGGTGTACTGCATATTTTTATTTAAATGTACTATCTGAAATAGATTAGCCTTGCTTTCTCTGAGAGCACCTCAAAATATGTTTCACTTCACAAAAGTCAATAGAAATGTCAAAATATTTAGCATAAAAACAAGTGGGTTAGTACTACTAGAATGCAATAATTATGGATCGGTAGATTAATTGTCTTACATACCTGTGGTTTTTCAGATTCCTGTGTTTGCTTACTCATGTACATTCAACTCTTTATTTTTCAGAAACCACTTCTGGAAGCTTTTGGCTTTGACACTGCCACCTGTAGACATAAAAGAGAAATAAATCATGTATTATTCATCAGCAATGCATCTTTCCTAGGCATCTAACAGAGAAAACGGGAGAAAAAGTGGCAAAATATTTGCTGTAAGAGGACAAAGTGTTCTTTCTCCTAGAGAAACATACCTAAGGTGTCTCCTTTCATGATGGTTAGGTAAAGTAGTTGATTAGAAACCCGAAACATACCAAGTCCTAGATCATCAACCAAGTGGCTTTCTGAATAGTTCATTAAAAGAGATGTTGAATTCTGCTAATCCCAGCGCTGGGGAAGGTAGAGAAGGAAAATGAAAACACATTTGAGACCATCCAGGGCTACCTACTGGGTCCAGGCTACTAGTCTGGAGAGGAAAAGGAGAGGAGATGGGGGATGTGTGTGTGTGTGTGTGTGTGTGTGTGTGTGTGTGTGTGTGTGTGTGTGTGTGCGCGCGCGCGCGCACGCGCTCGAGAACGCGCCAGTGTTGTTTGTGTGTGTGTGTGAAAGGGAGAGAGCAAGGGAGAAGGGGGAGGGGAAGGGAGGAGGAGAAGAGAGGGAGCACGTGCCAGCATAATTTACAGCCATTTGGAGACCTACCATTTAAAATTAGAAGTCAACTTGCCCAGTATGATTATCTGAGAAAGAATTCCATAAATTAACCAGATAAAAAGAGATAAAGCCCGTGCTAAGCTTACTTTATCACAAGGTCATAAGGTATCTATTTAAAAATTATGATTCCAGTCTGAACAGAGATAAGTTCAATCTAAAGGTTTTCTGTGGGTCTTCATAGTGTCCTGGCCTTGATTTGAATAAATAAAAACTAAAAGATATTTCACCATCCTTCTGATTAAAATACAGATGAATTCTTTCTTTGAAAAGTCACAGAAAGAACATAGGAATAAAATATGCACAAGCAATTACCAGAGAATCCGAGCAGGCACAAGATAAAAGAAGGGTTTGTGTCAGAGGGAAAGATACAAACTTTAAAATTCTGTGGTTAATTGAAAATAGGAGGAAGCACCTTGCATGACTGCTGCGCTGCAAAGAGGCAGCTCATCTTCCCAGGACAAGTGGCCACCTCCTCCCTGGTTCCAACATGTTATCCACTGAGAAGCACTTCCCGCGCCCACTCCCTGCTGAGAAAGACCCCACTGCACATGCTAGCTCGTTACCCAGCCAAGCCCGGGCCTCATTGCCCACACCAGAGATGCATCCCACTTACCAATCATTTACTTTAAAGCTCAAAAGCTTGTTTTTTAGGGAACTGCACAAATCCTGGCCAACCAAGTCTCCTTCAGACACTAGCCTCCTCCTTTCTAGAGTGTTCATCAGACAAACACGCGCACACACACACACACACACACACACACACACACACACAGAGAGAGAGAGAGAGAGAGAGAGAGAGAGAGAGAGAGAGAGAGAGAGACCCTTCTCCCTTCCCAAGCCCGATCATATGCTGCACCATCCCAAAGAAGGTCTGAGTACCCGCCAAGAACCAATTCCGCTCCCACGTGCCTCCATGAAGCCCTCGTGCAATGCAAACGTGCATGAGCGCCCAAGGATTTTCTGCACCGCCAGCCCTCGGAGGGAAGTTCTGCACCCCCATCACCCCAGCCCCCACCCCAGCTTGGACAGCAGGAGGGAGCCCCCGGGTGTGGCAACGATCTGGCACACAATACTCTAGCAACTCCAACCTTACCCGGGCAGTCCTGCCACTCTCCCCTCACCCAGTCCCTTAAGTCCCCGCGGGCCAGAAGCAGGGTCAACAGCTCCTTGGTGGCTGTTGGGTGGGGATCGGAAACGCTGGAGTGACAAGCAACCACCACCCAGATCGCAGGTGGGTAAAGGGGTCGGTCGCGGTCGCCAGACTCTACAGTGGAAGGAAGCTCAGCTCCTCCAAGGAGTCCTGGTGAGGACCGCCTAAGAGACCCAAAGGAGCGAATCCCACAGGCATTAGTTCTCCCGCATCTCTCCCTAACCTACTCTGAGCGCGCGTTCAAGCCCGCGCCCTATGGGGCCGAGCACCCTTCTTTGGCAATTGGGACCTGGTGGGCCCTTACCCACGATGACCACAGCAGCCCTGCTTCCCGGGCCTTGGCGACCCCAGAAGTGGGCAAGGCGCCACTGTTGCTTGGGGTGGGGGTACCCACCTGAACGCAGGATGAGTCCGCCGGTGCGCTGTCTCCAGCTGACTGAGAAGTCTACCATGAGCAGACCGTGGAACCCCACACATGGCCTCGCTCCCTCAGAGGAGAGGGAAGAGCTTCCCTAGAGCCTGGGGGACCGGTCGTCCACCTGGCATGCAGGTTCTGCTACTGGGTCCAGCGACCAGAGCAAGCCAAGCTTTCATCTCCGCCCCTTTCCCGCCACCCGCGCAGCGCTGCGCTCCGCCCCACCCCCCGCCCGCCCGCCCCTCTCTGCGGGGGCCCAGCCCTGAACTGCCTAGCCCGCGCCTTGTGCTTTGCTGTGTGCTGCAGTTCCCTGGTCCCAAGCACTCGTGAGGATTGGGGGTGGCCCTGGGATCCTTCCCGACCCCCGCCCTCCCAACCTTCCCGGGCTCAAGTGGCGGCCACAGCTTGGGCACAGCATGCTCTCCCCTGTTTTCCCGCTGGCTCTTCACTCCCTGCCAGGCACCTTCCACTGCCCTACCAGGGACAGCCTCACGCTTTGTGGGAAGAGGGGTAGAGGGGGTGGGGAATCAAGTAAAGCGGAGTAGAATGAGCCAGTGAGAAGAGGCAAAGAAATAATCATGTCAACTGGCAGGGGATGGATGCAAGTTGCTGCCTGCGCCCTAATTCTGTTACATTAACTACTTGGATATGCTGCTGTCCTTGTTAAAAACCCCAGTAATGTTCAGAGGCATCAGTCGGAAGATTTCCATGCAAACTGGTATTGGGCTGTTGGCTTTTCATTTATTTATTTTGGGGGGTGGGATGGTGATGACAGAAGACTACAGGCTCCCTCGTTTTAAAAATTTTGCATTTCTTATATGCATTGTATATGCCACCTTTCTCATTTAGAAACAACAACAAAATAACAGAATAGCTATGTTTTCCAGAAACAGATTCAGTGCATATGTATTGTTTAAATCCACTGTAATTATATTAATTGGTTCTTTGTAAGTATATTTTAAGTATTTCATTAAAACGGTCATAATTTGGGGATCAGGAACTACAGAGATTTCATTTGATTCTTGTTTTTATTTATAAGATGTCAATTTCATGGCAATTAATAAATTTAGTCATATAGAAAAATGAATCATTTTTCTTCCAGGTTAACAGTATGTTTAGATGTGGCAAAGAACAAATTATTTTTAAAGCCAAGAAAAAATAAGATTTACACTCATTTTCTAATGATGGAATATCTGATCTGGTAGCTTTTTCTTTAATTCTTTCTCCTTCGGACAAACTTCCTTTCTTTTTTACATTTTTCTTCCAAACTTACATAGTTTTTAAGCATTTGTCTTCTTAAACAGGATAGGATAATTCCTCATTATTCATTATCAAAAGCCATCTGAATCTCATGATACTAAATTTCCAACCCTGCTTTTAGTCATTCATTTAAGCTGATACTTGGAAACAAGGGTTTTTCTGTCATAATTGTTTTGAAACATGATTTGGCTATGAAGCTCAGCCTGACTTTGAACTCTTGGTTCTCCTATTCCTGAGAGAATTTGGTTTGTTTCTTTAAGTTTCATACTTATAAGAATAAACTACACAATTTTTAGTTAACACTGTTTACCAAAATTTAATTCATTAAATTGACTAATGAAAAATATAGTAGTACTCTACATGTTTCTGGGTAAATCGGGACAACATGGGTGATAAACAGTCCTAAAAAACAGACTCTTTAGAAATAGTGAAGATACTGGAATGAGAAAAACCAGTAATTATACAGAGAGACTGTTTCCTCTTCTCTCTTTCCAATGTGGCTAGGCCTGTATTTATCTCTTTTGATCATCATAATAAAACTAAAGTAACTCAACATTCCAGTGACATTGCTTAGTAAATTAGAAATTTAAAATGCTTTTATTACCAAATTAATCTAAGTAAAGGTCCTCAATAAATTCAGTTTTATTCTAACGTTTATTTTTGCCTCCAAAGAAACACTTGAAAGAATTAAAAACAGCTAATGTAAAAAACTAGTAGCAATTGCAAGCCAAATTCTTAAGTTGAGTGTGTGTTACTGAAGAGTTAATATTAAGTGATTTCTGGATATTAAATCATATATCAGATATTGGTTCTCAACTGCTCATTGGCTGCGACTATAATGAGTTCCAGTGTGGCCTTGTCTTTCCTCCAGAAATGCATTTCATTTCTTTCTGTCTACCTTGTTGAATCTATCTTTGTCTAAACTATTTCCATCGAAATTTCAAGAATCAACCCCTGATCTATAACTCACTTAGCACTTGTCCTTTAGGTTGAGTTTGGTTAAAAAAAAAATCGCCAAATTTAAACATCTAAATTTGGAAAGAGTACTTCAGACATAGTTCTTTTCTTTTAGCATAATTCTTTATTGATTCTTTGGAAATTTCATGCCATGCACCCCAAACCTGCTCACCTCCCAGTCCCTCCATGTCCACTCCTGCAGTATGCCCCCCAAAATTAATTAACAGCAAAACAAACAAAAAGCCCACCTCTCTCCTCCATCTTTCCAACACCTCTTATTCATCCTAGCTGCATCAGGAGCTGCCGTGTGTCATGTAGTATACCCCTTTTGTCCAATCAGCCCTACCTGTAAAATGTTCAAGGTCTGGTCGAAGGCCTCTAGTTTGTCATACACTATTGTCACTGGGCCCTCATCTAAACTCCTCTCAGCTATCCTGTTGTTGCCTGAGTCATGGTGAAATTGCAGTTTGCAATGTGCAGGACCAATCCTTTCATGCCCTTCAGCAGGTCATAGATTGGACAGTTTTTAGGGTGGGCCAATCCAAGGCCCACAATGTGGGTCTGGGTGGCAGCTGAGTTGGTGACTCTGGCCATTGGGACCACCCACTCAGAGCCAACTCTCCTAGGCCCATGCAATTGGGGCCAGTTCTCCTGAGTGCTGGAATCAACTCTCTCATGGAAGAGGAAGCTCCAGCTCTCCTACCGCAGAGTCCAGCGTAGGGCAGAGCCAGCTATCCCAGGGCCAGTGATGGCCAAGCACATCCCTCAGATTTCAACACACATGGTTCTTATGACTTACTCTGGTAACAGGAGCCATGGACATCAGCCCAGACCCTGGCTACTGTTGGGCCACAGATCTAGACATGGCCCACTGCTGCAGACCAGGCCCAAATGTCATCATGCCCCCCTGTAGCAGCACAGACCACTCAGATCAACATGGCCCCAGTGGCAGCACAGCCCTTGGATACCAAAACGGCCCCAGCAACCATGTGGCCTTGTTGAAGCATGGGTCATGGATGTCAACATGGACCCTGGTTATCACAGACCCATATATGGCTTTAGGCAGCAGCCTGGCCCATATGCTATCCCCATTCCTCACCACCCCTGCTTTTTCAGAATTGCCTGTTATGACAGTACACAAAACCTCACTTGCTTTCTGTCCCATTTCACCACCATACATATTTGCCCATCATATTGGCACCCAATTCTGGGTATGGGAATGGTTCGGGCAAGCTGGACCATGAGGACCCAGGCTGTCCCATGGGTGACTTCATTCCACTTGAGCCAAATGGCATCAGTGGTTCAGGCATAGTTCTAAGAGATATCAGTTGAATTTCTCAAAACCTGGAGGGTGTGACCCATTTGAATAAAAGGAAGCAAAGAAAAAAAATAATAAACCAGCAGATACATTTTGTTCTGGCCAAAATTAAGGCAAGATCTCATCATATGTAAAGGGTACAATTTAAATAATTTTCCCTGTGTTTTCTGTCACTGGAACAAATCCTTTTCCTCACTAACCAAACACCAACTATTTTTTTTTATTTAGTTCCTGTGCAGATGAAATTCTTTCATTAACTTGTAAATAAAAGTGCACTAAACACTCACCTCTCTCCATTGTCCTCAACGGATCCTATGTCACCCTCCACTTGGTTCCAGAAGATTTCTTGACTTGCCTGCAACATAGATGAGGACAGATGTGAGCACCCCCAGAGCCCTGGAGAGAGAGTAAATAATGGATTAAATGGCATAAACTGTTGTCTGACAGTTTAATCCCAATAATGCCTTCTTGTTCCAGTTCTCACACCAGCAAAAAATTACTAAGTGTGCTAGTGTTCCCCACTTGAGAAGATGTCACTTGGTAGTTGTTTTAGTAAATTTTGTCCGTTTACCTATTAAGCTCTGAGCCTGAACATAATAAAATCTCCCCTCCTTTTTTCTTGTAATTGAGATTTACAAGGCTGTGATGGAACAGCTTTTTTGACATTTGCCACTTTAGCTCTGAGAAAAGCACTAAATTTCTTTACTTTGGCTGATTAGGATTAGTGAGCAACATCATTGATTTAAATTTGTAGAATGTCAATTACTTTAAATTGTCTCATTTTGTTAGGGAAATAAGTCAGAATCAGTCACACAAGACAATGAGGATAGAGACAATGCCACACATCTTATTCTCAAATTGAAATGTTACTACTTATAAGTAACTTAAAAAATACCAAACAGCCAACTATTGGATATAAAACCTGTTAAATAGGAAGGAATCCATGCCTGTCACTATAAACCAGTCCAACTACTAATAGTTGGTGCTGTGGATCTTAGAGAACCTACTACCTACTATTGCTATTTCCTAAATATAATTTCTAACTACATGCTAAATACATATCCTTATGCCCACAGTTGAGTGTGGCCCTCACTCCTCATCAAAGAAGCTTCTTTCAGCAGCAGATGGAGACTACTACAGAGATCCACAACTGGTGAAAATGTGGATAAAAACTGACCATAGAGGTCCCCATCTCCAATTGATACATTCATCCCACAATCCCTATATGTAAGGCTCTTGGAAGATGAGCAGCAGAAAGATTGTAAGAACTAACGTACTGGGAACTCTGCTGTCAGATCGTGTCTTCTATATGTGACAGTGAAGCTTCATCCATGAAATCTCAACATTATAGTCTCCTCAGCAAGACCTGCACAAAGTTGGCACCAGCTGAGATCCAAATCTGGATGAATGGAGGAAATCTGAGGATCCCATCCCTAGATGAAGAACTACAGACAACTCTCTCTCTCTCTCTCTCTCTCTCTCTCTCTCTCTCTCTCTCTCTCTCTCTCTCTCTCTCTCTCTCTCCCTCCCCCATCTCTGAATTATAGAAGAAGAGATCATGAATTTTGCTTTCATTTTTGTAGAGTTTTGTAGCCTTGGCCCAACTGGAACTCAGCTTGTAGACCAGTCATGCTTCTACCTCTCTAGCACTGAAATTAAAAGTGTGTGATATCATGGCCAGCTTGAGGTAATGAACTTGAAAGGCAGGTGGGGATATGAGAGGATCTGTGGAGGCAGAGAGGATGGGATAGTGAAAATAATGTAAATACAGTACTCACATATAAAATCCTCAAATAAATTAAAAACTTAAAAGGAAAACTATGAAAATATGAATGTATGTATGTGGATGTGTATATATAAACCATAGCTAAATGTAATCCCAAATACTTGTGATAAATTCTTCACCTACAAAACCTTTGGTGAGCTATTTCTCCACCCCCTTCTCCTTTCTCCTCCTCTTTGTTGGCAGTTGTTTATGACGCACATGGCAAATTAAAGAATCCATCACTATTTATATTATTCACATGAAAGCACTTTTTAAAAATCTAGATCCCATAAATCTCTGTTGCCATTTACCTGTATCATTCCATGGCTTTGAAAAAAAATTGAAAGAAAGGAGAAAAGATAAAAGGGTCCAAAGAAAAAGAAAGACACCAATAAGCACTAGTTTACATTGTATAGCAATTTGCTACAAAGTAAAACATCACCTCCTAGCAGGAGGTAGGAATTAAGGAAATGTACATGATTTCAAAACTCTGAAAGTTACAAGAATGAGATGCACCTCCCCAAAGTGATAAAAGACTCATGATTTCTTTCCATTATGGGCAGTTTTTGCTTTATTCTTTTTCATGGCTGACAATCTCATGAAGATAAGCTGCAATTGTATTCTTTGGTACCTTAGAGTGTGACCTTATTCACAAAGAAGGTCTTTGAAGATGTGATTATGACATAAGTTAAGATTAGTTCACAGTGGTCCTTTCATGAAGTTTTCCTAGTGTTTCTTACAAGAAGAAATGACAGAGTGAAGTTCCCCTTGTCCAGCCAGAGGAACAATAGAGATTGGGGTTAGGTTGCCACTAGTCAAAATAATCAGAAATCAGAGAAACAAGAACAGATACTCATCTCCTAGAGCCTTTAGTGGGACACAACTCCAATAGCACCTTGATTTGAGACTTCTAGTCTCCAGAACTGTAAAATAATACATTTCTGCTAGTTTTAACCACCCAGTTTGAAGTACTTTGTAGCAGGTGGGAACCACAGACTCATCTCCAACTCGTGGTGATACCTGTCCATCATCTCCTCTATCCAGTATGCATTAAATGTTCAAGGGTAGCACATTTAAGAATGTATGCAAACTCCTGGTAGGATGGCTCAGCTAGTGAAGTATTTATGGACATGAGTGTGAATCTGCAGCACCAACATTTAAGAAAATTGTTCAGCATATCAGCACCTATAATCCCAGAACTGGAGAAGCGGGGGCAAGGATTCTTGGGACTTATTTGCCAGCTAGTCTTGCTGAGCTGATGAACTTTATGTTCACTGAAATACCCTTTCTCAAAAATAAAGGAGTTATAGAGATGGTTCAGTGGTTATAAGCATCCCAACACTCATGCATTAAGCCTGGAATCACAGCAAATCCTGTGACTCTAGGTTCAGGGAGAGACCCTGCCTAAATAATAATAAGTACAGAGTGACAGAGGAGAAGAGCTGATCATGACCACACAGATTTGCACAATATGTGAACATATATTTAGACACATAATCACATGAATGATTGAATATATTAATGAGTGGATGGATATTTTAAGACAAAAAGTAGGATATTTTAAGACAAAAAAGTAGAGAATGATAGAGACAGCTGATGGTGACCCTGGCCTTCACATGCAAACACATACATGTACACATACTGAGCACATGTGTACACCACACAGATACGTGAAGAGTGAGAGGCAGAGTCAATTTTGTTCACAAAGAACAGCATCAGGTAGAATCATCTAGAATACAGACAGAATCTTCAGAATTTATCTAATCTAGTGGCTCCTCTAAAATAGGACTTGTTAGAAATTTACAATCATGGAATATTAACATGTTTAAAGGATTTTGGAGATTTTTCTCTTGTTTGGGAACACATGGCACGAGGTATGACTTCAAAAGACATAAGATGGGGTTCTTTCAACAGATTGTGCAACATCTAAAGTATGTGCCATTGTGGTAGTTTGAATGAAATTGACCCCCATAGCTCATTTAGAATGGCACTATTAGAAGGTGTGGATTTGCTGGAGTAGGTATATCCTTGTTGGAGGAAGTGCATCACTGTGGGGTGGACCTTGAGAGCTACTGTGGAAGTAGACACATCCAGTGTCTCAGACTACTTTCTGTTGCCTACAGGTCAAGATGTAGGACTCTCAGCTCCTCCTCCAGCACCATGTCTGCCTGCACACCACCATTTCCCACCACGATGATAATGGACTAAACTTCTGAAAATGTAAGCCACCCCAATTAAATGTTTTAATTTATAAGAGTTTCCATGGTCATGGTGTCTTTTCACAGCAATAGAAACCTTAAGATAACCCCTGCAACTCCACCTCTAGTTATTCCATTGTGATAGCCTCTTTCCTAGACAATGGGAGATATACTGGTGAACTGAGGACTGTTTGAGTTGGGAATTAATATGAGTTAATTATAAGAAACTGAATTTATTTTCTTAGTTCTATAAGTGATGAATCTTAAAATCAAAGTGCTAAGAACTTAGATATATGGTGAATTAGGTATATAGTGAGGGACTATTCCTCATGCAAAACCTCCCATGACTTTCTCTTTTTATTTCCTTTTGAGACAGTCTCTAGTTCAGGCTGGCCTTGAACTCCCCACCATACAGAGAATGACTTGGAACTTCTGATCCTCATGCCTGCATTTCCCAAGTGCTGGGGTTGCATCACTTCTGTTTTATTTAATTATTATTAATTTTTTTTTGTGTGGCGCTGGTGATCAGGCATCATGCAAGTTAGGTACTCTATCAATTGAACAACAAAAGCAGCCCCCTCTAATCCTTTTATAGGTTGTGGTGTTTGGAGTTGTTTATTTCTTTGATTTTCAGATGCTGTCTTTTGTAGTCCAAGCTGGCCTAAACTTGCTATGTAGCTAAAGATGGCATTGAATTTCTGATCTTGCTCCTTCCACCTCCTAGAGGCCAAGATTACAGGCATGTGCCACTGTGAATGGATGTGCTGCTGTTTTTTGATATGGTACCTTTAGTAAAGAGTCCTTCTTTACCATGCATATGAATTCTACCAACCATTAAACTAACCAGAGTATCAGTATGGAAGCTGACTCTATTAGTGAAGATATTGCCCAGCAATCAGGTCCTAGGTCATTCATTACGAAACCTTAGGGTAGTGATACCCATCTCAGACAAAAATTCTCCACCACCCAAGCACAGCAATTACTTAGATATTACTGATCTGAAACATCAAACCCTACCCTATCACTTACATTTCTGTTGCTGCAAAAAAACACCAATAAAATAAGGCAACTTATAGAAGAAAGAGTTTATTTAGCTGTACTATTCTAGAGGGATAAGATTCCATCATAGCAGTGAGGCATGGCAGCAGGAAACTGACAATTCATATCTTCAAAGCACTAAGCAGAAAAACTTAACAGGAAGTAATGTGAGACTATCAACACCCTTCTCCAGTGATAAACTTTCTCCAGCAAGGTTTCACCTCCAAACAGTTCCAGAATGTTCCCAAACAGCACCACCAACTGGAGACGAATCATTCAAATGTCTAAGCCTCACAGAGATATTTCTCATTCAAACTACCACACCCACCAAACTCCAATATCCACTTGATGCATTCATTGCTTTATATTTCTTGGTAGCATGGATCTCCATCAAATGCCCTTTATCGTATTCTTCCTCATCATCCATCTCTCAACAACAGAATAAATATTCACTGAGAGCAGGAATTTTTGTTTATTTTGTTTACAATTATTACCTGGCACCTATAATTTTGTCTTGTACATTCAAGATAATTTATAAATATTTGTTGGTACAAAGATTAATGTTTACTACATTTATTTATTTTGTGATGTATTATGTGGATGTGCACATGTGTAGGTCAGTGGCAACTTATGGTTAATTCTCTTCATATGCAATGTGGGATTCAGGAATCAAACCCAGATTGTCAGGGACTGTGAACTACCTCACTGGTCCCAATACAAATACACTAAATTCATATGTTACACTGAATAGGACCAAAGAATGTTCAGATTTAACCCACTTAGTGATAGAAAAGCCAATTCATTTTCTGACTAATTTTATTTTATTGAAGCAAAGACTTGATAAAAAAAAAACAAAGAAAAAAATTCATGATGAAAACTTTGTGCTATCTTTCTCTTCACATGCACATTTCTTCCTCATACACATATGCATATTGATAGAGAGGAAGGAGAGAGACAAAGAGGGGAGAGAGACAGAGGGAATCTCATGTAGCCCAGGCTGGCTTCAAACTCTCTATATTGCTGATAGACTTCAACGTCTTATCCTTGTGTTTCTACCTCTTAATGACGGGATTGCAAGCAATTTGGCAAGCACACCTGGCTCTTATTTGTGAACATATATGTAGATCTACCTGATAATGTCTAATCAAAAGGTGGTGACCACCTAAGACTCTGCTCCCAGTTCTGTGTATGTGATTCAATGGCAGAGTTGGTATGGGATTCTTTGACTAGAAGAACTCAGGAGTCAGCTGACACTCTCCCAGAGGAGAGGACAATCACCAAGATCCTAGCACTGAGCAGTCAACTAAGAGAACTCCCTCATTTTTGCAGAGACCAGAGTCGCCTGAACCCTTGGCCTTTTACACAGAACACCAGAGCAGGAAAAGGCAAAATACCCCTGCTTCTCTAATCTTGCATCTATGTTATAGATATCATGGTAGGCACCTCCTTCATTAAGGCTCCCACTAAGTGGTCCCTTGGAAAGTCTCTATTGATATGTTAGGTATGCAGGGCAAGAGGATCCTCTAGGGAAATTGAACCCAACATCATTGAAGACAGGAATCTTCTAGACTTCAGAAACTCCAGGTTCTCTCATTCACAGAAATCCTGTGGTATTCACTGGTAGCATAGTCCAAAGTTTCAACATTAGCTCTCTATTTGTTCTTCCTATACAAAAATCACCTGAACTGACCCAGACTCTCTGAATGTGGGTCTCAGTTAGACGACCTGGGCAGTCTAAGGGACCTCTGACAGTGGAACCAGGATGTATCCCTGGTGTACAAAAGGACCTTGCGACCACATTCCCAATGGAAGATACTCCCTTAACCTAGAGGCAGGAGGGAGGGCCTAGAAACTACTCCAAATGACTTGACAGATTTTGATGATCCCTCCTGGAAGGCATCACCCTCCCTGTGTATTGGGTGAGGGATATGGGATGGAAGGGGGAGTGGGGGGCATGGAATGGAGGGAGGGAGAGGGAACTGGAATCGATATGTAAAATAAGAAAAAAAATATTTAAAAAAAACACACTAAATCCAGAAATACACACACACACACACACACACACACACACACACAATCACCTGAGGTACTTTAAAGAGCACACACACAGGAGGCCAGGCCAAAACAAGAGATTGCTGAAGGTTTGAGGCTAGCCAGAGCTGCACAGTAAGTTTTAGACCACCCAGGAATGAAGAGTCAGACCCACATAAAAAGTCATGGTGTTTCATATTTGTAATCCCAGTACTTGAATCTGTAATTCAAGATTAGCTCTGGGCTACAAGGCCAGCTCGTCTCAAAAAAATAAAAAAGGAATGAAAGAGAGAGGAGTGAGACAGAGACAGACAGACAGACACACACACACACACACACACACAGGGAAATTAAACACAAAACAAAACAAAAAGCCTTAATACACAATCCAGGGTTTCCTACATAATTTCCAGGGACCAGTACAAAATGGAAAAGCAGGGCTGATTGCTAAAAAAGAAATCACTAAGATTTTCAAGACACTAGAGTATTACATTAATTGGAGGGCCCCTTCTAATTGGATCCCCATGCAACTGCACAGGCCTCTAGCCCATGAAACCTGCCCCATGTGCCCCCAAAATTCAGTATTTATTGAGCTTGAATGTAATTAAGGTTCATTCGCTAAATATTTTCTATATGAAGTTAGGGTTAAAAAACTTGTTTTAGCATAAGTAAAAATTAAAATACAGAATATTTTAACCCCTCCCCCAAAAAAACCACCACAAAAGCCTTTTCCGGGTGTTAGTGGAACACACCTTTAATCCCAGCTCTTGGAAGGCAGAGGCAGGCAGATCTCTTTGAGTTCAAGGACAGCCTGGTCTATAGAGCTAATTCCAAAACAAAGCAATACAGAGAAACCTCATCTCGGAAAAATAAATAAATAAATAAAAGAGTTTACAATCGCAATTGACACCTGCATCCGAACTTATCTCTAATGCAGTAACTTAAAACTCTCACTCGGAGTGCTGAGTTAGCTTGTCCTCGCTTCTGCCTCTACCCTCTACCCTGTAGCTCTTGGTGTACTCTCAGTTGCACTCTCCCTGACAGCAAACATTCTGTGTAAATTATCAGTCTCCAGTCCAAGAAAGTCTGGCTTTTACAACTGCTAACCCTAAAATGTTTATACACTTAGAAGTATAGGATATAGCCCACAATTTCCTTATTTCCCTTAGCCTCCTTAGTATTTTAGTTTTACAAGGTACATCTATAGATATAACAGTAAAAGTGCTTCTTTTTTTCCAGGGAGTTGACTGGGAGAAAGTGCTCCTTCCTTGCCATTGTGACAGGGAAAAACAAAAACAAAAACAAACAAACAAACAAACAAAAAACTGTCACTCTGAAACCTTTGCAGCTTCCCCTGGGTGAAATCATCATGACAACATTTTTTTTTTTTTAGAAAACCTTTCAACCCATACATAAGTTATAAATTTAGTCATGAATCACCTTTTGGTTCCCCATTTAAAAAACAAAAATGTCATGAAAACAGAAAACGGCATATTTTCTCTTATAAAAAATTGATATAATTTGAAGTGTTATTCATCTTTCACATGAAACTTGAGATAAAGCTAAACGGGATTATTGCTAAATGGAAATTTATTATCATGCCAATACCTGAGAAAATTAAACACTATCAACCAGTTTCCTCCTCTCTTCAGCAGCAGAGAAAGAGAAGCAAGTATCTTGTTCTTGCAACTTTAGCCACAAGAAAGACCCAACCCCCAAAGCAGCCTCACTACTGAGTGTATCCAGAAAATCTATATACCACTCCTATCCTAATAACTTCCTCAAAAGTGTATCTTGAAGAGATGTCCACTACTGCCCTGAGTTAAAATGGCCATGGTTCTACTAGAAGATAACTAAAGCCTTCTTGTCTTCTTTTTCTCCTTGTGGAAACCCAGTTTCTTCCCAGATAATGACTCATGTTCCTAAGTTTATCTCTAGAAGCCAATAGGTGCTACTTCAGGGAAGGTTTGCCACTTTTCTATATCTACAACTGGTGGGTTCTGCTTGATTTAGATTTCCATGAGATGATCTGATCCGTTGTTTATGGTGGTGTCTTTCAGACAGTAGCAGTGAGGTAACCAAGACACCCTGAAAACCCATTATCTTGGAATCATCACTCATCATTGATACAGGATGTCACTCAGCCATATTCTGAGCCTGAAGAAAGGTATTTATAGAAAGCATTACAGGTTTATTTCTCCCTGGAAACTTAGTGTGCTTCCACTAAGGATTGTATGGAGGCTTCTTCTGGTGCTCAGGCCAGATCCCTAGCTCAGTGGTTCTCAGCCTTCCTAGTGCTACAACCCTTTAATACAGTTCTTCATGTTTGAGTTTCTCATAGCTATAATTCTGCTACTATTATAATTCAAAATGTAAACATCAGATATGCCAGGTATCTCATATGTGACACTTATAAAAGGGTCATTCGACTCCCCCAAAGGGGCTTTGACCTACTTCTTTAGACTCTCCTTTATGTGTTCTGTGCACCTGTGCTTTGAGGGGGTGGGGCCTAAATGTAAGTAGAAAGACACTAGAGGCTGACCAATCCTTGAGAAGCCTTTGGCTCCCACTGTCATGCCCTGCTCTGCCCAGACTTTTTGCTATGATAGAACCAAGTCCTTCTGAAAATATAAGTCAAAATAAACCATTCCTTCCTTGAATTACTCCTGTCAGCTATTTTGTTACAGCAACTGGGAAACCAATGCACCAGAGAATGAGTTAGGGATTGGGAAACTACGTGAACTGGCCACCCTTGGCTTTTGCCCCCTTCTGGAGTATGGTTTTTCCTCCCTCTGCCTGCTCTGGTCCTACCGCTGCACCAGCCCCAATTAACACACCAAGACTCTGTATTTGATAGGATGCTGTTGGCCAGGTACTAATTTCTTATCGGCTAGCTCTGCCTTAATTATTAACCCATTTCTGCTGATCTATGTATTTCCACGTGGTCTTACCAGTGAGAGGTGGCTGGCGGTTCTATTCTCTCCAGAATCTTCATCTTGACTCTCCTTCCGACTTCCTATTTCTTCCTTGTCTCCTAGTCCCTCCTATCTTCCTTTCCTATTGGACAACAGTGCTTTATTCATTAATCAGTATGAGAAACATACACAGAATGACATCTCCCTTTTCTGTCTAAATAAAAAGAAGGGTTTTAAGCTTAACATATCAAAATATATCACACAACATTTATCAAGTAAGAATCACAGTTAACAATATTTAGTTCATTAACATTTAGTAAGATTTGAAGAAAATATTCCATCATCTACTTTATCTTTGTGAGTCTAAAGTCCTACATGTACCTTATCATTGAATCCTAACTAAGGAAAACTATAACCATAACTATCTGTCTTCAACTCCTTCAAAGACCACAGAAGGATAGTATATAAACTCTAGAAATGACAGAGACATCTTACCTTGTCAGTCACCTGAAGTTCTTCTGTAATCTTCCATCTTCAGCCCATAGGCCATAGTGTGCCTGGCAGATTCTTCAGCAAAGCAGGAAACTTTAAACTGTCTTCTTGTATTGACAGCTTGTCAGTCATTTATCTCTGTGTCCTGCAGACTGTCTGGCAGACTCTTCCCTGAGGCAGGAACTCTGTATCAATGTCCATCTTTTATTAGGAGTCACTTTCCTGTGGGTCCTGCATGTCCAGTTTACAGCACAAAGTCAAATAGTCCAGACAAGAGCAGTATCTTGTCCAAATGGCTAGTCTTGACATATTGGAAGTAAACACCATAATGAGTTTCTTCAATGTCCATCTTCCTTTCTGACGCAGGTGGTGTTGCCAGGAGCAATTGTGCCTCATTGTCAAGAAAAACCATAAACCATTTTAAATGCCATATACTGTAGGTCTTTGAAAGGTTTGAAGAATGCCTATCCATCTCAAATACAAGTCTGTATATCTAGAAATCTATAATATCTGACTATCATAGGTACTATCTATAATCTGCATTGAAGTATACATTACATTTCTAAATGAGCTATATAAACACAATACCTAAACAAAAGGAGAAATATACACACCATAAGATTGATCTTAAATTGTATCAATAAATAAAATTCCATTCCAAAACAAAGTAATCAATAAATGAAAATCCATTCCAAAACAAAGTATTCATATCTATACCATAATCCACTTTTTACCTTTAAAAAGAATTGGCTGTGATCATTAACCATTTATAACCAAGTCCATTTAAATGAAAACAAACATTTATAAACAATATTTGGTAATTTGGGCGCCGTTCTTTCCAAACTACTTCCTGCTGATAGGGGGCGCTGTCATTGGGGATCCTAAGAAGATGCAGAAATCCTGGCTGTAGTTTGCAAGGCTGCCTTGTTCAAGCTGTTTTGAATGTTGGATCACCAGGAACTTTGTTTCAGGGGGTATGGCTTGATCAATCCAAAATAGTCTGGAAGGAATCCACAGCTTTTCATTTTCTGTGGAAACAAAAATAGAAATCCTTTTCCCCAGTAACTTGTCCTTAGACTTAAATTTTGGAGTCAAAGCATTTTTAAAATATACGAATTGAATTAATCCAGCAGTATTTCCTTTAACAGTTGTTTCCTCAGCAGTCAAATGATATAATGACAATATAATGCCATACAGTATACAGATTCTCTCTGAGCTTTTCATTTTTACGTGGCTTTATTATTACTCTCTTTCTTTTTCTATTTTTTAATTTTTTGAGACAGGGTTTCACTGTGTAACTTTTATCTGTCCTGGAATTCACTCTGCATATCAGGTTTACTTTGCAAATCACAGAGATCTGCTTGCCTTTGTCTCTGGTGAGCTCGGATTAAAGCTGTGTGCCACCACACCTAGATGTTCTCTGTCTTTTAAAACCATTTTATTTTATTTTTCCCATGTCTACATATATTTTAAAACATACTGTAAACCTTTGGAAATTTTTCTTAATATGAATCTGTCTTTACTGTAAATCTTTATCTTTTTCTGGCCACGAGTCTTTTATCTTGTAAACAACATTGCTAAAATGAAAGTCTTTGTTGTTTCTGCCGCGGTTATCAAAGATGGCGGTGGGTACCTTTACTGCCAGCACTGAGAGCTGTGGTCACTGCCCTGGTCAGCACTGCCATCCAGCAGGCATGCTGCCGGCTTGGAGATGTGGTCACTGCCATTGCTATCTCTCATACACACCAATACATTGTTAGCAGAGATATTTAAAAGCCTTGCGGGTTTTTTGTTTGTTTGTTTGTTTGTTTTTTGCCGCTTATGATGAGTCAGGAATCTTCCCTTAAAGGAGCCTCACAAATATCTGCTTGTCTCTCACAAAGCAGAGTCCAACTGAGAAAGATGCTGCTACCAAGAAACTTTGCTTGTTTCTGTTCTTTTGTTTGTAAAACCCTATTTTAAGCTTTTGTTAAATTTTAAGTGGAAGTTCTTATTAGCCACGTGGGCACCATATGTAAGGAGTATGGTTTTTCCTCCCACTGCCTGGTCTGGTCCCGCCGCCACACCAGCCCCAATTAACACACCAATACTCTGTATTTGATAGGATGCTGTTGGCCAGGTACTAATTTCTTATCGGCTAGCTCTGCCTTAATTATTAACCCATTTCTGCTGATCTAATGTATTTCCACGTGGTCTTACCAGTGAGAGGTGGCTGGCGGTACTATTCTCTCCAGAATCTTCATCTTGACTCTCCTTCCTACTTCCTATTTCCTCCTTGTCTCCTAGTCCCTCCTATCTTCCTTTCCTATTGGACAACAGTGCTTTATTCATTAATCAGTATGAGAAACATATACAGAATGACATCTCCCATCAGTTTCTTCTGTAACCACTCGTTCAAAATTAGCTTGAACCCAAATTAGTCTTCATTCTAGCCAATGCTCCAAAGGACCTGACAGGCTTGATTCAGAAAAGGCCTTAGTGACAATGATATAAACAACACTGAGAAGTAAAGTGAGTCTTAGGCAAAAAATATGCCCAGCTTTCCAAAGTCATAGAATGATAATAGATCCAACAGCAATTCTCTCTTAATGTTGCTAGTACAGAATATTTCTGAAAGCCCCAAGTGAACCAGCACTAGGGAAATTCCTTCATGGCTGTGGTGGTTTGAATACTTTTATCATTAGGGAGTGGAGATACTTGATAGGGTTTGAGGGTATCATTGAGGATGAGCTTTAGGGTTTCAAATGCTCAAGCCAGGCCCAGGTTTTTCAGTTCTTGTTGCATAACAATCTGGATGTAGAAGTCTCAGCTACCTGTCCAGCACCATGTCTGCCTGTGTGACACCGTGCTTGTTATCATGAAAATAATGGACTAAACCTGTGAATCTGTAAGCCAATCCCAACTTTCTTTCATAAGAATTGCTGTGATCATGGTGTCTATTCACAGCAATAGAACACTAAGACAGTGGTGTTAATTGAGCTTTTGTGCTCAGTAGCTATTGTCACCTTGGCAGATTATAAGTCACTAAAGACAGGTACAAAGCATTTTCTTCCTGAATTACAATCCTCACACAATAGGGTGACTTCTAACACAGAACACAGTTTACATACCAGGTCATAACACCATTGAAAAATGTTTAGAAGTTTCACCAACTCTAGAAAATATTCCTCTCACTCACTATTATTTGGGGTTTTAGCAAGAAGAAGTGGCAAGCACAGGTGAATGGGATTCTGAAGAAAGTTTAACAAGTGATTATTTACAAAGGTGAAGATGGAGAAATGAGTCTGTCTTAGCTACAGGTTTTTATTGTTGTGAAGAGACACCACGACCATGGCAACTTTTACAAAGAAAACATTTAATTGATGGTGGCTTGCTTACAGTTTTAGAGGTTCAGTCCATTATGATAATAAAGGGGAGCATGGCAGCATGCAGGTATACATGGTTCTGGAGGTGAGAGTGCTACATCTTTCAGGCAACAGGAAGTCAACTGGCTGTCACACTGAGCGAAGCTTGTGAAAAAGAGACCTCATAGCCAGCCTCTATAATGACACACTTCCTCCAACAACAAGACCACATCTCCTAATCGTGCCACTCCTTTGAGGGCCATTTTCTTTCAAACCTCCACAAGGACCAACAATGAAGCTGAGGACTTTGGAAGTCTTAAGAGTGAGAAGCTACTATTATTCTTAGATCTGAGTGGGGAAAAAGGAAGGTGAAACCATGGGAACTCAGAACCTAGAAAGTGCCACTAGACAGGAACAAAGAACTCCAGTAGAATATAATCACTGCCAATACAGCAGAAGTCCAGACAAATAAACACTATGACGTTTCTCTCTTCTCCTGCTCTCAGATCTCTTCCTGGTGACTTGCCTTAGCCAAACACAACTAGAAGACAACACAACAAGGAGACCTTAATGTTGCAATATAAAGTAGTCCAAATCAAAGTGGGAAAGGCTACAGAATGATCTGGAAGAACAAGTGGGAAATAATCTTAACACTGAACAATAATTCAAACCTTACACCATACTTGACACTTGATCTCAAGTACAAGCAAGCCATAGATAATGATAGGTCTTGTTCTAGGAATTTGCCTCAGAATATTCCTATTTACTCTTTCACATCTATTTCAATTTTTATCTAACTCTCTGTTTCCTGGTGATTCTTGGTTCCTGGCTGTGTACTTTTGCATTTTAGTTTTGACATATATTCAAGAATCTCTTCCCCATATCTATCCCTTCTTTGTAAGATCCCTATGACAAACCAAAGTATGATTCCACCAAAGCTGATGCTGAGGAACCAATGAATTTATTGGACTTACTTGAAGAGCATGGCTATAAAGCTTTGACTGTAGCTGCTGTGAGTGTTGGCTTCCTCATAGCTACATAGATGGAGAGGCCCCTCCAGTTACCTTCCCATGCTCTATATACTGCAGTACCTCTGAAGATCACTGCCCATGTACAATTAGAACATAATTACACACTAACAGCTGGGAGATGCAGAAAGAGTTTAGCTAGAATCGCAGGTGATGGTCCAAAGACCTTCTCCACCCCCAGCTACTATGGAAACATCAACAGACAACATGCCCACTCCTGATGATCTATTTTAAACAGGTACATCTAATCTGATGAATGTGCAAGTCATTTCTCTCAGAGACAGACCCATTTTTTTATTTTCCACAATTTCTTGGGCTTCAACTATCCAGTAGATTACTGGATCTCTATGTGTAAGTCTCATTTTTGTGTTTCCTAAAGTCTCTAGGAAAAAAATTCTCACATTCGATTCAGCTTTGTGATACTGTACCCCCACCACTCTGCGGCCAGTTGCCCAAATGCTGAAAATCCATTATTCAAAGAAATGCAGCTTTTATAGTCACTAGTAAACCAACATGACATGATGACTTTGGTGTGGTGCATGTGCACAAATTTAGAGGATTCTCAGCTTTCTACAGGGTCACCTATTAGAAACAACTTTCCCTAAAATTTGTGAGTTCCTAGTAGACTTAGACTAATCATTAAAACCCATTTTCTGTGCAGTCAGGAAATGTTTCTAATTTTCTAAAGGACAAAATAATGTGAGCACTCAAATTTCATTTTTTTGTATGTATCCCTCCATTAGGAAGTGAGAATAACTATAGAATCCTCCATTGTGTGGCTATTGAGAAGTGGATTCTTAACTTTGTGAACTGGCAAATAGAAAACAGAAATTCTCTGCAGGTAACTTATCAGATGTCATATGAAAAAGGGAATGGAATCATAAAACATAGCTCAGCATTGGTTGAGATAGGAACTGGCTACTGTGGTCAATCACTGTGGAAAAAAAGGTAAAGACAGACAAAAATCAGAATAGAGGCAATGACTCCATCCAGTCCTGGTCAAGGATTTCAGTCAAGTACTGGTGAATGTCACATCAGGACCATATCATGATAAACTGAGATATTTATAGTCATTAAAAAAATGAACACATGCCTGCCAGAAAAACAGGTAGGCTACTATCAGACCCTCTCTTCTCTCTTAGTTCCCCCAAACCTGATCTCCTAGTCTTGTCTGTGGTGCTGCACAAAACACGAGCTACAGTCTTCCCTTCATGCTGCCCACATTTCCTGTCCACATCTCACAGACCATCTTTTCCTAAAATCCCTCTGCTCTTGTCTGTATCCCATACACAACTCCAGTAGGCAACCCCTGCCAGCACACCTGCCAGCAAACTAGGTAGGCTGCCCAAAGACCTTCTCTTCTCTCTTTGTTCCCCTAAAGTGACTCCCCCACTGCACTGCAATAGAAAACCAGCTACAGCATTTCCTCACCCCTGCCATATCTCAAGAGAGGTCTCCATCAAATCTCTCCCCTTAGAACTCAGGGAATTCAGAGGAAGAGGAGGCAGAAAGAGTTTAAGAGCCAGTGAGGATGGAGAACACCAGGAGTACAAGGCCTTCTGAATCAACTAAGCAAGGTGTATATGAGCTCACAGAGACTGAAGCAGGGCCTACATGGGTCTACACAAGGTCTTTGCACATATATTGTAGCTTCTAGCTTGATATTTTATGGGACCTGTGACTGTGAGAACAAGTGGGTTTTTGCTTCATCTTATTATATTTTATTTTGTCAAAAATAAAATGAAAACACTATTGGGGAAAGTCCTTTTATATGCTGCAAGTTTTATCATTCGTGATACAGAAGTGTAAACAATTTTACTTCAGTGGAAGGTCAGTGACTGATTACCACCAGTCATCTATAAATCTCTCTCTCTCTCTCTCTCTCTCTCTCTCTCTCTTCTGCCAGCATTAACAAACACCACCCAATAATTTCACTAGCTGAACAGTTGTGCCAAAAAGCAAACACTTTCTTAAGAAAACATGTCTTGGATAGCTATTTGCATCATAAAGGCATTACCTGATCAAAAGTAGATTCATACACAGTGTTTTCAGTAGTCATATAGAGATTTAACTCATTTAACACTCACATGAAATTTTACTCTGTGACAGTCACTGAGCTATAAAATATAATTGTCCTAGAAAATTGTTATGAAGAATTAAAAATTCAGATCAGGTATCTCTCACAAGCCTGGCAATTCAAATTTAAACCACACTATACTAAAACCAAAATTAAACTGATAGTCATGGAATGGATAATAGCATGCAACTTTTAATAAGAATCATGGGAGCTGGAGACATGGTTCAGTAATTTAGAGTGTCTGCTGTTAATGCAGAGAACCAGAGTTTGGTTGCCAGTCCAGTACCTATGTCAGGTGCCTTACAATCTTGCAACCACCTATATCTCCACTCAGGAAAACTAGACTTCTATGGTGAGCATGTGCATGCACACACGCAGGCACACACACACACACACACACACACACACACATTAAAATAAGAAAAAATAGAATTTCAAGGCTGGTGAGATGGCTCAGTGGATAAATGACCTTGCCACCAAGCCTGAAAACTTGAATTCATTCAATTCCCTGCACATTCACTGTGGGATGAGACGATGGATTTCCATAAGTTGTCCTTTGATATATATATACATGTACACAAGTAAATAGACATAAAATAGAATCTTCGAAGCTAGCCAGACATGGTGGTTTACATTTGTATTTTGAAGATTGATGCAGGAGAGAGAGAGAGAGAGAGAGAGAGAGAGAGAGAGAGAGAGAGAGAGAGAGAGAGAGGGAGAGAGGCAAAGAAAGAGAATTTTATTTGATTTAATAGCTTCTTGGCCAACAAATCAGAAGAACACTCTTAACCATATTATAATGTGCAGTACCAAGTAACCACAAACTTCTTGTGGTGGTTTGAAAGAAAATGGTCCTATAGATACATATAGAATGGCAGTATTAGGAGGTGTGATCTTTTTTGGAGTAGGTGCAGCCTTTTTGGAGGAAATGTCTAACTGGGTAGGGGGAGCTTTGAGGTTTCAGATGCTCAAGCCACACCCTGTGTGGCAGTCTTCCTTCCTGTTGACTGAAGATGAAGATGTAGTACTCTCAGCTCCTTCTCCAGCACCATGTCTGCCTGCACACCACCACCATACTTTTCATCAGGATAATATGCCTAAATTCTGATGATATGAGCCAGCCCCAATTAAATATTGTCCTTTACAAGAGTTGTCATGGTCGTGGTGACTCTCCACAGAAATAGAAACCCTAACCAAGACAGTTCTAAACCAAAGCCAGACAATCCACAACTCCTCAAAACACGGCCCAGGAGATAGAATGGCAAACTCAAAGATGCCTGAACCTGACGATGTATTACCCTTATAATACATTTAAGATTTTTTTTTACTAGATCATATAGGTGGGCTCAATGTAATTACAAAGGTTGTTATAAGAAAAAAGAGGAGGGTAGAGAGGGAGAAATAGTTAAATATGAAATGTTGCCAACTTTGCAGACTGAGTTAGGAACCAAAGAATGCAGGTAACCCATGGAAACTTGGAGACAGAGACAAATAGATTCTCTTCTGAAGCCTCCAGAAGGAAAGGATCTCTGTTCATACCTTGACTTTAGCTCTATATAAGACCTGGAAATGATATTTGACCTCCACAACTGCCTGTTTGAAGTGACTAAGTGTGAAATTAACACAATAGTTACCTAATAAATGTTTATGGGAAATAACAAGGAACTTGACTGAAAGGGTGATGACTACAGCTACATCAAGCCCCAAAGAAATGCTGAGACACAATTGTACAGTGTGACAGAATTAGAACATGTCCATAAGACATGCCTTTGAAGGTCAGGGACTGTGTGTATTACCTTGGAATGTGAGCCCCATACCGTCTGAACTTGGTTGACGGGGTTCAGATAGAGATGGGGATCAGGTCACAGAAAGCAACACAAAATCTAGTGAGAAACATGCCTGTTTTGCTCTCTTTCACTCTGTACATATAATTTGATGGATAATCACATCTTGTAAAGAAAGTATGAACAAATGTATTTTATTACAGAGAGAACTTGAGCTGCACTGAGTTTAAAAGATTAAAATTTAAATAAATTATGAGAAATTTTCATCTTTTAAGATATTGTACCAGTATTTGAACTCATTTTCTCACCAACTTTGGACATGCTCTTTCGTTTTACCCAATATTTTGCCATTTTTTATGTGACAAGATTTTGAGCATGATATCCTTCATTCATTATGCCAAAAGAAAAGAATACTTTTCACTCTCTAATCCTGAATTTAGCATTCAGGATTGGCTCCAGCAATGATGAGTTTCTAAATTGTATTATTTCTGTGTGCTCTCATCATCCAGATGAGATAATTTAAAATGTTTCAGAAAACAATAGTAATAAAACAACAAGCAAATGGAGATGCATACACAAACATACATACCACACACACAAAGAGAGAGAGAGTGAGAGAGAACTAAGCAAATATATATACACACACACATACATATATACATATACATATATATAGTGAAACAGTCAAGAATATATATGTTAAAGTTTGAAATTAAATTAAAATTTAAAATCAGTATCTATGTAAATCATAACTTCAGTATTCACTGTCATAAATTACCTGTAGAGATCACATTTCAGAGGTTTCTTAAACTGAACTGGACCTAATAATGATGACAGTTCAGATGATTTTTTCCTATTCGGAGCCAGAAAAATACATTACCTCCCTAAGGTTCCAAGCAATGTCCATCTCTTTAGTTATGCAACAGGCTACCAGAAATAATTTTGGGATTGCTGATCAGTATGGCCAAATAATCTCACAAAACATGATTGTTTCCTATGAGGATTCTAGGTAGACATTTACATATGTATATACATATACATAAAGGTGATTAAAGAATTAAAGAATCTTATAAATGTTTAACAGATGCATCAAAAGGCAGTAGAACAATAGTTTTCAACCTGTGGGTTGCAACCCCTTTGAGGAGTTGAATGACCCTCTCACATGGGTCACCTAAGATTATCAGAAAACACAGATACTTAACTTAAGATTCATAACAGTAGAAAATTATAATTAGGAAGGAACAATGAAAATAATGTTATGGTTGGGGGTCACCACAACATGAGGAGTTATATTAAAGGATCACAGCATTAGTAAGGTTGAGAACCACCACAGTAGAGGAAATCACAGACATCTAAAATGGCTTGCATTTTGTCAGGTCTGTTTCATCATTCTCTGTATAGGTTTATACATGTTTATATGTTTGTTGTTATTGTTTGCCAAACCATTTTAGAATACATTGATAATATTTCTCATCATTGTGGTATTTCCAAAAGCAATGACATTCTCTTATCTAGATGCAATGTATTTATGATTTGAAAAGGGTTTTATGATCTGAGCCCTCATAAAATTTTGAGTACCTTTGAAATCAAATCTTGTTTTGAACTCATTGCTGTAATGAGGAAAATGTTGTGGGCTTTTGATCCTAGGAATCTCTGAGAATGGAAATTTTTCCTCTCTCATATAACAGATGGACAGATTTAAGCCTGTTGCTTTTGTACCTGCAAGGAGGGCAAGGGGAAAAAGAGGGAAAATTTCTGAACTCCAAATGTGTCACCACATTCTCGAATGATCAGGTTCACTCTCTTTCTTGATTTTTAAAAGTATGATCTCATATGGCCCTCAACTGGACTTAGCTCTGGTGTGTCTATGTGGACCTTAGAAGACAATCTCTTTCTTTTTAAGTGCTGCAATATCCATGTTAGGCAGACCTCAGTAACATTTACATTTTCTGGACCTAGATAAAGTACTCTTTTTACTCCCACATCGGACTAAGGCTTGTGAGATACTGATCTGTACTATCATCCTCCAGGAAATGAGTTTCATTTTTAATTTTCTACAGCTCTCCCACTTAGAGCTCAACTCCCAGATACAGTGTTTTAGTTATTTCCCTACTTATTTGGACATGTGAACTTAATTTTTAATACAGTGTTTCTGTTCTATAGTCTTTCTTGTGTAACTTACTCATCAGACATTAGACATTATTGTTAGTAATGCCCCATGGTTTTGCTACTTGAGAACTTAATAAACTGGATATCCCCAGAAGCAATACTACACAATTTTAAAGTAATCATTTTAAGTAAGAAGATGTAGTTATTTAACATGTAATAAAGTGAAATCTTCCATTTTTTATAAGAAAAAAACACAGAGTAACTAACTAAAGGCATTTGCTAGGTAGCAAAAGAACAAAGCAAAGTGTGTGTGTGTGTGTGTGTGTGTGTGTGTGTGTGTGTGTGTGTGTGTCTGTGTGTTTCTGTGTGTGCCTGTGTGTGTGTGTGTGTGTGTGATTATATTTACTATGTAGTGAAGACTGGCCTTGAATTTGCAGCATTCCTTCTCCATCGACGACAAAGTGTGTGCTACCATGGCCATCTTAGAAAGTTTTGATGCTGAATATAGATGATGAAAGCAGATACCTTTCCTTTGTTCTTGGTCTTGAGAGGAATGCTTATCATTCCATAGTTATGTATGATCTTGGTCATAGAATTGTCATACATGTTCTTTATTGGTTTGCAGAGAATTTTATTATTTCTAGTTTTCTTAGATGACCCATCAGACAAAGTATGACTCAATGATTACTCCAAATAAAATTCCAACAGCTTTGGGAAAATTTAAAAGTATGTAAGGCTGCCATATTTTTATCTTTGACTTAAGAGTTTTAAGTAAACCCAAAGCTATGAACACCCTAATTCCTGCCCTCTGAGCCTTGCAGAGGCACTTCTCCATTCCTTTGAATGAGATACTTCCTAAGCAGAAGATATTTGTTATATTGAATACATTTCCATAACAAAAGCCTGATACACTTTGTTAAAATTCCAGAAAAGTACCACCTAAGACCAAAGGCCTTTTCAGTTCTTATAAGTCATACTTTCTTCTTACCACAAGTCTTTCCTTCAACCTAATGAAGGAAAGGAAAATAGAGAAAACAAAAGGAGAAGAATTTCTTAGCTGTTTTGTTCTAAGCTGCTACTGTAGACAGGGCACACAATGTTAGTGTGCAAATGTGTGGATATCATGCTAGTGATATAATGAAAAGTCTGTAGACCTCAGTTTTGTTCTGTATCCCATCCCTATCTGGCCACTGACTTCAGCGTCTTCATATGCAAGACATATGAATATAACCAAGGTATAAATGCCAAGGACTCTTTCACACTTGGAACACTAAGATTAGTAATTAGAGTTCTTTCACTCTTGGAGCTCTAAGATTAGTAATTAGAGTAACTAAATATTCAAAAAGATTGATGAAGGCCTCTTGTGGTAGTACAGATCCATAATCCTAATATTTTAAAACAGAGGCAATAGAATCCTAAGTTTGAGGTCACCCTGAGCTAATTAGAGCCTATCTCAGAAAAAAAGAAAGAAAAGTAAGTCAGATGTTTACAAAATGATGAATCTGCTAGATAGCAAGTGCAAATACTCTGCACAATTGTTTACTAAATAACCAAAGTCACATTTACTGAAAGGTTATCAACCTAGGTTGTGACATTGCATATTGATTTACCCTTCCCTAAGAATGTCTCTTCATCTATCTCCTCAATTGGATCACTGCTTCCTGGCCAATAAGAAATTATAGGGTAAAGCTTATTTATTTATTTATTTATTTATTTATTTATTTATTTATTTATTTATCACACAGGAAATTCTCCCCTTCAGCTTTGATAGGGAAGAAGTATCTAACCCCTCCCCCAAGTTATGGTGTTGACCTAGAAGATGTGAGTAAATAGAGCAAGGTGATCTGGCAGCCAAGCAGTCTCACATAATGAAGAACAAAGCAAAGGCAACACATTTTATTAATGGATGTGTTTAACCTGAGGGAATTATCTGGATATCTAAAATGTTCAAAGAATACAAAATAAAATCATTGGGCACCAGAGTGGCACAGTTAACAATTCCAACTTAACCTCCTTACTTTACTAATGCCTACCAAAGTCAATAGTCTTAGCTTTCTGGGGCAGTGTGGATTTTCTGCAACTCAGTGAAGGTTATTAGTGGAAAAAAAAATAACTCGTAAGTTTTTAAAATTGTGTGAATATGCATAGGTGTTGTGGTGGAGGTCTGCATGTGAGTGTGGTACTCACAGAAACCAGAAAATGGTGTCAGATCTTCTTGAGCTAGAGTCACAGGGAGTTGTAAGCTGCCCATGTGACTTCTGGGAACCAAACTTGAGTCCCCTGGAACCTCTGAGCCATCTCACTAACCCCTAACTCAGGTACTTTTAAGATTGAATATTCTTTGACAGTTCATTGGCAGATGTCTATGTCCCTTCCCTTTGAATCTTGTAATCTTGCAAGCTTGTAACCAGAATCTCTCAGGAGTGGTTTTGTATGGCTTTCAAGAAGAGATCCAAAATAATGATGAAGCTTCCACTCTGTCTGCTGGACTTTCTTAGGGTTCTGAGCCATCACATAAGATGTATTATGAGATATCTTGTTCTGAGAAGGCCCAAGTCATGTGACATGGCTATGGATAGATTGTCAAGTTACCATTTCCAGCTCATTTCCAAGTTATCCCAGATTGGATATTAAACATATAAGTTTAGAACCTTTTGGAATACAGATGATTCTAGTTCTTAGCCACTCCCAGCCATCAGAGTGTTTACCACTGAGGCCTCATGCTTCCACAAGATAAGATCCTCCCATAGTCTCCTGCCTGAGTTACCAACCCACAGAATCATGAACATAATAAATGTCCATTACTTAGCCAGAACCTGGAAGCAACCTAGATGCCCCTCAACTGAAGAATGAAAAAATGGATAAAGAAAATGTGATACATATACATAATAGAGTACTAAAAAAAGTGACATCTTGAAATTTGCAGACAAATGGATGGAACTAGAAGAAACCATGCTGAGTGAGGTAACCCAGATCCAGAAATACAAACATGGTATGTACTCACTTGTGAGTGGATATTAGACATAGAGCAAAGGATAACCAGACTACAATCCACAACCCCAAAGAAGCTAGGAAATAAGGAGGATCCTAAGAGAGACATATATGGACCCCTTGCCAAGAAGAGAGAAAGGAACATAGGGCAGAGAGGTAAGGGAGAGAGCAGGGGAAAAGGGGAGGTGGAGGAGAACATGAGGGATCAGGAGGTTGGAGGAAGGACAGATGAGAGTAAGGAAATACCTTGATAGAGGGAACCATTATGGGTTAATGAGAAACCTGGCACTAGGGAAATTCCCAGGAAACCACAAAGATGACCCCAACTAAGAATTTAAGCAACAGTGGAGAGGATTCCTTAAATGTCCTTCCCCTACAATCATATTGGTACCTACATTAAATGTTATCCTAGAACCTTCATCCAGTAGCTGATGGAAGCAGAAGCAGAGATTCACAGCTAAGCAGTGAGCCAAACTTTTGGAATCCAGTTGTAGAGAGGGAGGAGTGATGAGCAAAGGAGGCAAGACCATGCTGGGGAAGCCCACAGAAATAGTTGACTTGAGCAAGTGGGAGATCACATACTATGGACTGACAGCTGGGGAACATGCATAAGACAGAACCAGGCCCCCTGAACATGGGTGTCAGTTGGGGAGCTTAAGTAGTCTATGGAACCTCTAGCAGTATTTAACCCTAGTGCATGAACTGGGTTTTTGGAGTCCATTCCCTATGGAGGGATACCTTGCTCAGACTAGATATGGGTGGGGGGCTTGGTTCTGTTGCAAAGGATGTGGCAGACTTTGATGATTCCCTGTGGTAGGCCTCACCCTCTCTGAGGAGTGGATGGGGGTGGGGTGGGGAGATGGTGGGGGAAGTGGGAGATGAGAGGGAGAGGGAACTGGGATTGATATGTAAAATAAGATTGTTTTTAATTTAAAACATTTAAAAAATACAGATTTCTGATAAAAGTAATGTGCATTACTTTTGTTAGGTTTGACTAATACATTTCACACCAATAGATAACCAGAGTATTAACCAACAGGTGTGACTTGCTCATTATACCTTTGTAAAACTTTGTATATTTAAATTTTTTTAGATAAAATCTTTGTTCTGAGAGTTTCCCCCAATCTTGTTTAGCAGGTAGGATTGTTGTTATCTGTCATAGACCATATTCCCCTAAATGAAGCCACATCATAGGATTTAATGACTATATAGATATGTGAGATAATTGATATCACAAGCAACAAATTACAAGACAAAGACAAATTTTCTTTCAGAAGGGTAACTGACCTATTTCTGGGTAGTATGGCATTGTATCTATAAGCACAGCATAACTCAGACTTAACATTTAGATCCATTTCAGTTGTATGCCTTTAAGAAAACTACTTGTACCTCTGTTTTCTCATCTGTAAAATGACAGCATCAATATTACCTTCTCACAGGAAATTTATGGATATTAAGTGAGAAACACATGAAGTATACATACTAAAGTTTTAATAAATGTCAGAGTTCACCATTACAAAAATGGTTGAAAAGGTGATCATGAAAGTAGACATAGGTCACTCAGGTAAATATTGGCTAAAGCAGTTTGGAACTATGGCTTGCTAAAGGGATTCATGCTAATATCTAAGTAAAATCTCAAGTCATTCATCTTCCCACTCATTTGGGCTCCTACTTCTCACCTAGCTATGGATGTGATAGAAGCACTTGAGTTCTGGAAGCAGAAAGACAAATGAATCTTAATCTTAACGCGTAGTCCCATCAGCCTTGGCTAATCAGCTAGCTTTCTAGTTTCTCCATGGTCACATTAAGAAACAATACCTACATTTATGGAGTACTGTGAGAATGAAAAATGATAAAAAGAAATCTATTACAGTAGTACTTGATAATAGTTCCTTTCAAGATGGGGCAGGGGACAAAGTGTTAAGGAAGACTCTTTAACTGCATTTTTATAATGTTTATTTATGAACAGTTAAGATACTCTTGAGATATTGGGGATCAAATCCAGGACATTATGCATGATAGGTAAAAACTCCACCATAAGCCACATTCCTAGCCCTGTAGATACAGTTTACCACAGATACGACTATTTCTGTTTGTTTGATTTTTGGTGCTAGAGATGGACTCCACAGCTTTGCACGTAGTGTTGTTGGCATTTGGTGTGTTAGGACCCATGAATATATGTGAATATGTTTTCGCTTTCTCAGGGAGAACAAATTCTAGACATTCAGGCTTTCCAGCTTCGGTTGACTTAAGAAAAAAAAAAAACCTGTAATGCACTTCTTATAGACAAAATGTTGAGTGGGGGAAAAATAGTACAAAAGAATATACACATACACACTGTGATTCCATTCCTAGAACATTTGGGAAAAGGCAAAACACTGGGAACTCAGGCAAAACTGTGTGTTCCTTTGTTGGGGTACTGCCTGGGAAAGAAAACAATAAACTCTTTGGGGTTACTAGAAATGATCTAAACCTTGATCTGGATATGTATGTATTTGAAAATTGGAGCATAATAGATTCACACACTCTCCTGCATGTATGCTGAATCTCATTAACAATATCCCGATAAGGTGCTTCAATTACTCCTTTCCTTTAATTTGGAGAAAAGGAAGATGAGAGCAATACAGAGGCTTTTACATGTCTCTAGTCATAGACCAAAGCCTTCATTTTGGTAATTACTTTTAATTCAGGAGAAAAGGCTTGATGTGGCAACAGCACTGTGATTCAGCTCCCTGCTTTCCCACAGCACTTTGTGAAATGAATGCACAGTAGGGGGGACATAAATGTAATGTTTTTCTTTATATATAAAGGGTTTATAAATCAGAATATCAAGCTCAGTACTGACCATTTCCTGGGAAATTAATAGCCAGCTGAGGTTAACGGTCCTTGGTTCGAGTTTAGTCCATCAAGTCTTCTTGCTTTTCATTATTTCCCAGAAAATGCCCTATGCCTTGATGGTTATTGCTTAAATACATTAAAATAAAGTTAAAGGGCTGACTTAATGTTTAGCTGTGATAATGTAAAACACAAGGAAGCATTCCCAGGAGACACATTCACTGCTGTGTGTTTTTATTTAACTCATTTTCTTCCGTGTTTTTGAGCAATGTGATGGAATGGTTCACATGGGCATTTTTGTAGATGTTGCTGCTGTGTATGTTAGTATGTGCTTAATGCTCAAAACTCAGCACAGGAAACCTAAGCAGAAGCCTAACTAAAAATCTTTACAGTAGGCTCATTCTAGTCGTGAATACATTCTATTTGAGTCTAAGAGAAATGACTTAGACACAAGAGAAAAAAAAGCAAGTTTAGGAAAATATGGGTTCAATAAATTAGCTGCTCTTTATGAATTTGGCACAAAGGCATTTACAAAAGCAAGAGTTTGTGGTTAAAGTAGGCCCAAGAGAAGCCTGTAAAATGGGGAGGAGTCATTTAAAGCAGTGTTTTTCCATTTGCCTCTTTGGAGGGTAGAAAGAGCCTTTCCTAAGGGTCCTCTCTTTATTGCTCCCTAATGGAGGCAAATCATCTTCAGGCAGTTCCAAGCAATTGTTAAAACAGAAAATCACATGCACTTCTAATTTTTAAAATTCCTCTTCACTTAATTCGATCAAATGAACATTTGTTACTTATGTAATTTGTATGTAAGGCTGAAAGGGGAAGAGATAGTAGACTATGAAGTCCTTGTCATCTGAGGTTCAAAACAAGTGTAAAAAAAAGGGACAGACAGATCCTGGCTTCAGGGCAGACTGCACATATGTTCAGAAAACAGATGGAGGACCAAGGACTCACACCACTGTTAGAGGAAGGGCCCTGGATTCTATCTCCACCACCAGCACAACAGCAAGAAAAGAGGAACAGAAAAGATGGAAAAGTCATTGTGAATATAAAAGAGTTATTCATTCATCAACCAAATAATAGTGCTGAAAGCATTTGAACTAACTATTCCTTCTACCAGTCAGGGCCCTCCACACCCACTGAAAAGACATAACTAGACCTCCAGGGCCCAAAAATAAGGGACACTTCCTTGGAAACCATTCTGAGAATGGTTTGAAACTCTCAAACTATTTTTTTTAATGTATTGGGTTAGGGTAGTGCTTCCCAATCTTCCAAATGCTCTGATCCTTTGACACAGTTCCTTATGCTGTTGTGACCCCCAACCACAAAATTATTTTTGCTGCTACTCAATAGCTGTAATTTTGCTACTGAATATTAATGCAAATAATTTTGGAGATGGAGGGTTGTGACCACACAAGTTGCAACCTACAGGTTACGAACTGCTGGGTTGGGGAATAAGGAAGTTGTCAAAAGGTTATTCATCACCCACCTCTGAGAATTAAGATCAGAACATCTCAGGGTAGAGCTGGACTTCTCCTATGAATTAACTTCCCCAGTCAGGATATACTGTTCTGTAGTTGAAATTCACTGAACATAAGTCTTTCAATTAAAGTAGGTATTTTTCCCTCATATTATTTGAAAAGGTTTTAAAATCATAAAGAAACCATCACTGCACTCTGGACCGTCCACCACCCATAACCTGCCTTCTTCTCATCCTTGACCCTGTTGGGCCCACTGCTTAGGATGAGCATTTGGCCAGAGCGCAGGTCCAACATACCCACCATTTCCTTGGAAATTCCTGGGTCAGCTCTTAGAATAGTGGACCCACCCCTCCATGAGGGACCATCTTGAGCCGGCCATCACGTGACATTTGAGCACCTTCAACTGCCTACTACCTGAGTGCTTGAGACCATCCTGAGCATACCTTCTCCACATCATTGGCCCTGCTGTGTCCTCTGCTAGAGAGATCTCCAAGAGAGATCGGGTTATCCAGAGTGTCTGACATCTAACTCCTGACCCACCTATACTGACCGGGAGAGCAGTGGGGGGGGGGAGAGAGAGAATCTACCTGCACACACTGGAAAAAGCTATGGGAAGACAACAAAACAAGAAAACACTCAACAATAGAAAGACCAGTATGACACTACCAGAATCTATGGACTCTACACCAAATAGACCTGAACACACCAAAGCAGATGAGGCAGAAGAGAACGACTTAAAAATAACTTCAGAAAAGTGATAAAGGCTCTCAAAGATGATATGAGAAAATACTTTAAAGAAATGGAAGGAAAAAAAAAACAAGAAACTGGAAGAAATAGAGGAAAAGACCAAAACAAAACAAAAAAAAATGCAATAAATGAATAAATCTCTTAAAGGAAGTAAGGAAAGCCAAGAAAAAACAATCAAACAGAGGAAGGAAACAATTCAAACAGTTCAAGGCTTGAAAACTGAAATAGAGACAATAAAGAAAACACAAACTAAGGGAATGCTGGAAATAGAAAATCTGGGTAAAAAATCAGGAACTACATATGCAAGCAAAACAAACAGAAAAGAAAACCAACAAAATACAAGTGATGGAAGAGTGAATCTCAGGTGCTTAAGATAAACTAGAGGAAATAGAGTCATTAAACAAAGAAAATCTTAAATCTAACAAATCCTTAACAAAAAACATCGAAGAAATGTGGAACACTGTGAAAAGACCAAATCTAAGAATAATAGGCATAGAAGAAGGTGAAGAAGCCCAGCTCAAAGGTGCAGAAAACATATTCAACAAAATCACTGAAGAAAACTTACCCAATCTGAAGAAAGACATGCCTATGAAAGCACAAGAAGCATACCAAACACCAAATAGAATGGACCAAAAAAAAAAAAAGACCCCCTCAACATTAATAATCAAAACAATCAAAACACCTAACATACAGAATAAGGAAACAATATTTTACACCTGAAGTCTCAATGGAAACTCTCAAGGCCTGGATAGATGTTCTACCAATACTAAGAGTCCACTGGTGACAGCCCAGGCTACTATACTCTCAATCACTATAGATGGAGAAAACAAGACAATTAATGACAAAGCCACATGTTCACAATACATATCCACAAATCCAGCCCTACAAGAAACTTAGACCGCAGGAAGTTTACACACTCACAAAGACATAAGCAATAGATAATCCCACTTTGCCAGAACCCAAAAGAAAAAGCAGGGCAACTATATACACAATACCACTGCCAACAACAAATCTAAAACAAACAAGCATTAAAAATCAATTGTCCTTACTTTCCCTCAACATTAATGTTCTTAACTCGCCTATAAAAAGACACAGGCTAACAGAATGGATACAAAGACAGAATCCATCATTCTGCTGCATATAAGGAACACATCTAAGCTTCAAAGATAGACATTACCTCAGGGTTAAAGGTTGGAAAAAGACCTTCCAATCAAATAGACCCACGAAGCAAGCAGGTATGGCTATCCTAATATCTAACAAGTTAGACTTCAAACCAAAAACAATCACAAGAGATGAAGAAGGACATTTCATATTCATCACAGGTGAAATGCATCAGCACAAAGTCTCAATTCTCAATATCTATGTCCCAAATACAAAGGCACCCACATTCATAAAAGAAACACTACTAAAACTCAAACCTCACATAAAACCTCACACACATATAGTAGGAGAGTTCAACATGCCACTTTCACCACTAGACAGGACCACCAGAAAGAAACTTAGCAAAGAAACAAAAGATCTATAAGAAGTTATGTCCCAATTGAATTTAACAGACATCTATAGATGCTTTAAAGTTGAAATTCAACAACACAGATTTCAGAAACCCTACAAACACATGGAAACTGAAACAATGCGCAATTGCACCATTCCTGATTCAAGGAAGAAATAAAGAAATTAAAGACTTCATAGAATTCAACAAGAATGAAGACATAAAATACCCAAACTTATGGGACACATTGAAAGCAGTACTATGAGGAAAGTTCATTGCACTATGTGCCCATATGAAGAAAAGGAGGCTAGTCACATTAGAGAATTAACAGCACAATGGAAAGCCCTAGAAAAAAAGAAGCAAACTCACCCTGGAGGAATAGACTCCAGAAACTAATCAATTTGAAGGTTGAAATCAATAAAGTAGAAACCAGGAAAACAATACAGAAATCAATGTAACAAAGAGTTGGTTCTTTGAAAAAATCAACAAGATGGACAAATGCTTATCCAAACTAACCAAAAAGCATAGAATAAATATGCAAATCAGCAAAATCAGAAATGAAAATGGGAACATAACAACAGACACAGAGGAAACCCAGAGACTCCTCAGTTCATACTTTGAAAACCTATACTCAAAAAAATTTGAAAATTCAAAGGAAATGGACAAATTTCTGGATAACTATCACTTACTAAAATTAAATCAAGAACAGATAAGGAATTTAAATAGACCTATAAACCCTAATGAAATAGCAGCAGTCATCAAAGCCTCCCAACAAAAATAAAAAGCCAAGGGCTAGATAGCTTCAGTGCAGAATTCTACCAGAAATTGAAAGAAGAGCTAATACCAATACTCCTCATAGTGTTCCACACAATGGAAGCAGAAAGTTCATTACCAAACTCTTTTTACACGGCTACAATTACCTTGGTACCCAAGCCACACAAAGACACAACTGAGAAAGTGAACTATAGACCAATATCCCTCATGAATATTTATGCAAAATTACTCAATGAAATACTGGCAAATTGAATCCAACAACACATCAGAGAAATCATGATCCAGTAGGCTTCATCCCTGGGTTGCAGGAATGGTTTAACATACCAAAATCTATCAATGTGATCCACCATATAATCAACCTGAAAGAGAAAAATCACATGATAATCGCACTAGATGCTGAAAAAGCTTTTGACAAAATATAATACCCTTTCATGATAAAGATCTTGGAGATATCAGGGATAATAGGAACATACATAAACATAATTAAAGCAATGTACAGTAAACTAAATGGAGAGAAGCTTAAGACAATTCCTCTAAAATCAGGAACAAGACAAGGCTGTCCATTCTCTCCATATTGCTTCAATATTGTACTTGAAGTTCTAGCTAAAGCAATAAGACAACAAAAAAGAGATCAAGGGAAATACAAATTGGAAAGGAAGAAGTCAAACTGTCTCTATTTGCAGATGATATGATGGTTTACATACGTGACCCAAAAAAAACTCTACAAGGGAACCCCTACAGCTGAGAAACACCTACAGTAAAGAGTAACTAAAAATAAAAAAAAAAGCAGTAGTCTTACTATATAAAGACAATAAAGGGGCTGAGAAAGAAATCAGAGAAACATCACTCTTTACAATCACCACAAAGAACACAAAAAATTCTTGGGGTAATGCTTACCAAACAAGTGAAATACTTATTTAGCAAGAACTTTGTGTCTTTAAAGAAAGAAATTAAAGAAGATACCAGAATATGGAAAGATTCCACCATGCTCTTGGACAGGTAGGATAAACATAGAAAAAATGGCTATCCTATCAAAAGCAATCTACATATTCAATGCAATCCCTATGAAAATCCTATCACAATTCTTCACTCACCTCGGAAGGATAATACTCAGCTTTATATGGAAAAACAAAAGACCCAGGATAGCCCAAAACAACCCTGTAAAATAAAGGAACTTCAGGCGGTATCACAATCCCTGACTACAAGCTCTATTGTACAGCTATATTCCTGAGAACAGTTTGGTATTGGCACAAGAATAGACAGGTAGACCAATGGAATCAAATAGAAAATCCTGATATTAACCCACACACCTACGGACACCTGATTTTTGACAAAACAGCTAAATGTATACAATGGGAGAAGGAAAGCATCTTCAATAAATGGTACTAACACAACTGAATGATGGTGTGTAGAAGACTGAAGATAGACCCATGTCTATCACCATGCACAAAACTTAAGTTCAAATGGATCAAAGAAGTCAACATAAATCCAGCCACACTGAACCTCTTAGAAGAGAAAGTGGGAGGTGCTCTTGAACAAATTGGTACAGGAGAGCTCTTCCTGAACATAACACCAATAGCACAGAAACTGAGATTGACAATTAATAAATGGGATCTCCTGAAATTTAGAAGCTTCTGTAAGGCAAAGGACACAGTTGATAAGACCAAATAGCAGCCCACAGACTGGGAAAAGATCTTCACCAATTCCACATCTGACAGAGGACTGATCTCCAAAATATACAAAGAACTCAAAAAAACTAATCATCAAAACACCAATTAATCCAATTAAAATGTGGGGTACAGAACTGAGTAGAGAATTCTCAACAGAGAAATCTAAAATGGCTGAAAGGCACTTAAGAAAATAACTCTGAGATACCATCTTACTCCCGTCAGAATGGCTAAAATTAGAAACACTAATGTCAGCTTATGCTGGAGATGATGTGGAGAAAGGGGAACACTCAACTGCTGGTGGGTGTGCAAACTTGGACAGCCATTTTGGAGATCAGTATGGTGATTCCTCAGGAAAATGGGAATCAGTCTACCACAGGATCCGGCAATCCCCCTCTTAGGCATATACCCAAATGATCCACATTCATGCAACAAAGGCATGTGTTCAACTATGTTCATAGCAGCATTATTTGTACAAGCAAGAACCTGGAAGCAACCTAGATGCTTCTCAACTGAAAGAAAATGGGTAAAGAAGATGTTATGCATTTACATAATGGAATACAACTCATTGGAAAAAACAACAACAACAATGTAATCTTGAAATTCTCAGGCAAATGGATGGAACTTGATGAAACCATCCTGAATGAGGTAACCCAGTCACAAATGAAGAACATGGTATGTACTCTCTCATATATGGGTTTTAGACATAGAGCAAAGGATCACCAGCCTACAATTCACACCTCCAGAGAAACTAGGATACAAGGAGGAACCTAAGGGATTCATACAAGGTGCCCCACAGAACGGGAATGGGACATGATCTCCTGAGCATATTGGGAGTTGGTGGGGGCAGTAATTGGAGAGGGAGTTAGGAAAAAGAGAAGGGGAGGAGTGGAGAATATATGGGACCAGGAAGATTGAGTCAGGGAACTAATAGAGGAGAGCAAGAAAAGAGATACCATAATAGAGGAAGCCATTACAAGTTTGAAGAGAAACCTGCTTCTAGAGTAAGGCCCAGAGTCATACAAGGTGGTCTCCAAGTAATAATATGAGCATCAATGGAGAGGATACCTTAAATGCCCTTCCCTGATAATGAGAATGATAACTAACTTACATGCCATTCTAGAACCTTCATGTTGTAGCTGTTGGGAACAAGCAGACACCCACAGCTAAACACTGAGCCGAACTCCTGAAATCCAGTTGCAGAGAGGAAGGAGTGATAAGCAAGGGGGTCAAGACCAGGCCACAGAAACCCACAGAGACAGCTGACCTGAACAAAGGGGAGCTAATGAACCCCCAAAATGATAGCTGGGAAACCAGCATTATAGCAAATCAGACCCCCTGAACATGAGTCTCAGTTAGAAGGCCTGGTTAGTCTAAGGGACCTCTGACAGTGGTGCCAGGATGTATCCCTGGTGCATGAAAGGACTTTGGGAGCACATTCCCCATGGAGGGATACTCCCTTAACCTAGAAACAGAAAGGAGGGCCTAGTCCCTACTTCAAATGACTTGACATTTTTTTTTTTTTGAAGTTGATGTCAATCCAGATAAACTTTTATCTTTATTGATATATGGAGATTTAAAACGTGATGGGCAAAGTAGAAATGGTTGGGTGTAAACACACACACACAGGGAAAGAAGGAGACAGTGTGTGGGGGGGGGTTATTTGTGTGCAACAAGGATTGTTAATGAAGATGTGGCACATCTACACAATGGAATATTACTCTGCAGAAAAAAAATAATGGTATCTTGAAATGACTTGACAAATTTTGATGATCCCTCCTGGAAGGCATCACCCTCCCTGTGGAGTAGGTGGTAATTGGGATGGTAGGGTTGGTCAAGGGTTATGGGAAGATGGGAGGGAGAGGGAAGTGGGATTGGTGTATGAAATAAGATAATAATTATAATAATAATAAAACAAAATTAAAAAAAACATTTCTGGTACCAACAAAACAACTTGTCTTCATACAAACTAAATACTCAACAATCAACCTACCAATAAATACTTTATAATTGATTTTATTGATTGGGGATTTTGTTCAGGTTCTTGCAGCTCAGGACCACTTCACATCCACTCTTAATTTCCTGTGCCTCGATACTTCTTGGCATAATAGCAATGTGTTCAATACATTAAGGATAAAGTGTTAAGGTCTCAATATGTACCCCAGCCTGGCCTGAAACTTATTTTGCAGCTGAGTCTGCCTCCCATGTGCTGAGATTGCAGGTATATAGTACTAAGCCATGTTTTCCAATACATATTTGATCAGTGAAAGAATGAACAAATTAGTACAGATAAATTTATATTTCAGTGGCTAGTACTCTTCTTTCAAAATATTATCATGTTCAAAATAGCATGGGAAGGAGATAATGAACAGGATATCGTCTGAAGTCCGTAAGATTGGTAACCACCAGGGGATGGATGTGTGTCCTATGTCTCTCATTTAGATGACAATCTTGGTAGAGGTTGTTTCAGAAATCAAATGCATGAAATTAACTTACAACATCTGTATCAGTAACATTAAGGAAGGTTATTTGTGGCAATGAGGAAAGATACAACTGGAATTGGTATTCATGTGAAATTTAAATGTCTATATAACAAGTGAAAAATAAACTCACATTACAGATTGAGTATCCATTATCTGAGAAGTTTGAGGCAAGATACATTTGGATTTTAGTATTTTTAATTTTTGGAGTATTTGTATATACTTAATGGGATAGTTTATGGATGGGATCAAATTCTAAACATGAAATCAGCATAACCTAATGAAAATCTTATATAGAATTTTCAAAAACACTTTTGTATAAATAGGTTTGCCATGTGGAATCTTCCATTTGTAGCATCTGATTGATGCTCAAACATGAATTTGGGATCATTTTATATTTCAGATTTAGTAATTAAGGATATTTTTCCCTCTCTCTTTTTCCCTCTCTGTCTCTCTTTCGATTTCTTTTTCTTATTTTTCCCTATAAATTTTGGATGGCAATTATACTTTTCCTACCTCCCAGGGTTGAGGACTACATACAATAAATAAAATTTCCAAGTGATACAGCATTACATAAATAGTAATGCTTCCTATCACTTTGGTTTTTTTATTGGTGAATATTCTGGTAGCAACTACTTCACCTGTGGATCTTTCCTTTCATAGCATACCCCAAGAGTCCTGTGGCCTTCATTTCAGACTGTCTCTAGGATAAAATAAGATGGTTTTTAACAGTAGACAAAGTAAAGTGTAAAAAAGACAGTAATTCTAAGTGGAAAAGACTTTTAAAAACACCTTTTCTAAGACAACCCATACATTTCATTTTCTTAGATAATCAACAGTCAATCACCAACACATTCAGTATTAGGGCTCATAACATGCAGAGGTCTCACCCGAAGAAAGGTGCTGTTTAGCTGCTGTGCTCTGTTCTTTCTCCATTTCCAGGTGGCTCTTCTTTTTTTTTTCTTCAGCTAGCCCAGTTATTTTCATCACACTCCCTTTTAAGTTCACATAACCTCTACAACATGAATCTAGGGCAAAAGAGGAGAGATCTAACACTATCGATTCATTGATGTGAGCTATGCTGGTTTTGATTTTAGAAGGTCAATGCCCTATGGGCCAAATATGTTCAAAGGACACACACACACACACACACACACACACACACACACACACACACACACAATAATGATATAGCGCTTCCTGTCTTCAAAAATCCAACCACCAGTGTTTAAATCTAAGTATTGGTGAGAAAAATGTAACATAGTCTTTAAAAAGTAAGTTTCTGTTAGGTTAAAGTTATTCTATAATTATGTTTTAAACAAATGGATGTCCTTTTAAAACATATAATAATAATAGTGTTATTGATACTCCAGCTAAATAGTTCCTGTTTCATTTTTAATGTGGCATTAGCTTACCATTACTGAAAACTTAACCATATTTTTAAAAAATTCTGTCTTATGCAGGTTCCACAGCTGTCAGTCCATAGTCTGTGAGCTCCCACTAGTTCGGGTCAGCTATTTCTGTGGATATCCCCAAAAATATTTTTGAAGGAAGAAGTACTAAAAGGAGTTTGTATACATGTGTGCTAGTATGTTGTTTTTAAATTAATAATAAAAATAGCTCCTGAGAAATAAAATCATTCTTTATTGTTCAGGATATTCACTGCAAAAATAATTACTCAGAGCCATTACAGTTATTGAAAATGACATTTAATACAAATATTACAGGCATGGTATTTTAGAATTTTCTAGTGTACAGAAAATATCACCCAGAGCTACTGCCAATGACAGTCATGCACATAGTTGTCTATGTGGTCGTGGAAGAGAAACCATTTGGCTAAGACCCAGCTAAGTGGATGGCTATCTGAGTTCTGGACCCCATCTATAGTCCAAAACTCCCTACCTGATACATGATCCCTGTCATCTTATTGACCTTTGTGCCAATTATCTATTTGCCAAATTTCATTGAAGTTCCTTTTGCCTGCTTCAGATAGTTCCTTAAATTTATGGTTCCCTTGATTCATGGGGAAAAGTATAAAACAAGCAACTTACCACACAAGTTGGTCACCTGGAAAGGCTTCAGGCATTGACAACTCTAAAATGATTTCCACATCTGTGTTCAACTGGGGAAAGTGTCCCTTGCTTATGTTAAAATCTAAGAGTTTAGGAGAAAAAGGAGAGATTTTGTGATTTTACAAGATGAAGCCAATGGATGGACAGTGAGAAAAGGGGCAATCTGAGGCAGAGAAACACAAGGGAGACATAGGAGTCAAGAAAGGTATAAGATAAGACAAGAGACAAAAGGGAAAGAAAAGACCAGAAAACAAGGTATTGGAACAAAGGAAAACTAGAGGTCAATCCAAAAAGAAATAGGAGAAAGAAAACAATGACACAAAGGCTTACATAACAGCTTTCCCTGGACCTCAGGACATCAGTGAACCTCTCTTCCCCTCTATTAGTGTCCCCCAACAGATCCAGCTTCTTTCACACATAGCTCATCATCCCCCTCCTTAATTCTATGACTCAAGCATGGGTTTTAAAATACAAAGGTCCCATAACAGCAAATTGAAAGGTTCCATCAGAAACCTTCAGGTATAATCAAAGAGGCAGACTAAATGAATATCTGCAACAGCAACATGGGCCGGAAAGGACCCCCCCAAAAATCTTAGTGGCACAAACTTAGAAAGAAAAGAAACTTACTGACTAGAGGAAAACAATGCACACCTAGGGGCTGGAGAGAATGCTCAATGATTAAGTGTCCATACTCTTCTTACACAGGACCAGAGTTTTATCCCCAGGACCCATGTCAGGCTATTCACAATGGCCTATAACTCCAGCTCCAGGGGGATGCTGTGCATATAATCTCCCCAGCACTCATTTACATATGCATAACCACACAGAGGCACATGCACACATAATTTACAAATAATAAAAATAAATCTTTTAGAAAAATGCACAACTAAATACATGTTTTATGCTGGGTTTCAAGGAAAAAAATAAACTTTTATTTAAAAATTAAAGTTTGCCAGTCAGTGGTAGCACATGCCTTTAATCCAAGCCCTTGAAAGGCAGAAGCAGATGGATCTCTGTGAGTTCAATGCCAGCCTGGTTTATAAAGTGAGTTCCAGGACAAGCAGGATGGTTACACAGAAAAACCCTGTCTCAAGAAAAGAAGGAGGAAGAAGGGAAAGAGGAAGAGGAGATGAAGAAGAAGAAAAGAAAAAGAAAAGGGAAGGAAGGAAGAAAGGAAAAATTAAAGTTCAAAATGATAACTATTTCAAGTTTACACTAAAAGGGTTCCAGGAAGAGTTGTTACACAGAATTTAAAAATGCTCTGGGAGAACCAGGAAAGACAATAGTCCTGATATAAATTCAGGTCATCAGTTGTTTAAGGAGGGCTATCTGCTTTACTCATTCTTCTGATTTAAGTAGTAATCTTTTTCAAAATGCCCTCTCAGATGCACCCACAATAATGCTTCATCAAGTATGTGGACACTTTCCATCCAAGTGAAGTTGACACATAAAGTATCACAGTAAGATTATCCTGAATGTAAGCAAAGTGAGTGATATCCAGTTTCAGGAGACATTCTTGAAGGGTGCCACACTTTTACCTACCAGCTAAAATGTCTACTTCATAGGGATTTGAACTCTACAATTACATGCTTGGAGGAGGCCACACTAATGATGGGGAACAAAGTACTTCAACTTAAGCACTTCAGAGAAAAAAATAACAGATCACAAAAAGCAGAGTTGCTGAGAGCAAATTTAGGGTTTATGACTTTTCCTGGGGAGTCTCTTTCTATTTACCACAGATAAAGGGAGCAGTAACATGGTAAGAACAGTCACATGGTAAAGAAAATATCCCATCCAATCTAGCTTGGTAACGGTTTCATCTATTTCCAGCTTGATAAATCTGTGGGTTTTTTGAGATTGCATATGGGAAAATGAGCATAGGTGATGGCTCATAAAAACTGTACCACATCTGTCAGGGTGATACACTAAATTCTCCCTTTTCCCCAAACAATTGCTTACTAGTTATGTAAACTCAGAGAGTTTCTCTGTTTTCGTTTGAAGGGAATATTTCAATTCAAAGGAAACAGGCACACAACACCTAGTCAATAGATCAGGATTCCACATAGAGAGAAGAGAGCACTCTCTACTCTTGTTTTGTGATCCTTTGGCCCCAGTTGTCCATGTTTCTGTTGGGTTCAGGAAAGTTCTCATAGTACTTGGATGTCAATGGACACCTTGATTGCATTAGAAATCAATCAGTTCTTCATTATGGATATTCCACCCCCATGATTAAGTCTCATGAAATTTCACATCAATTAAACAAACTCTTAATTTCTAGAAGTCAGAATCCATAGTTCTTAGCCATTTTAAAGTTAAAAACATTTATTTATTCCCTCACTTTTGCTCATTTCTGAGGTTAAAAAGGCAATCATAAACGTTGTATGATGAATTTTCCATTCATTCTCCTCCTCTCTTTCAATATGCCAATCAAGCTGTCAGTTTGCTTTCTTTTCAGATTTGTAACACTTCACCTTAAGACTCATTAATTGATTTCCCTTTTATTGCACATGAAGAAATTGTGGTAGTTATAATTCAGAACATCTTCAACTGTCTTGCAGTTTTAGCTCCCACTGTTTATTCTTTGTTTTCCCCTTTTCATAAAAATAAAATTTCTCTTGTTTTTAACCACTTTTAATTGAACCCATCTTCCAAAATGAACTTTGATTTATACTCATAACTTATAGATGGGTCTACTGTCACAAATTTCTAATCACTCAAATTTTATTCATTTATTTGGATTCTACTTAAATTTTGTGAAACGTATGGTTTGTTTGAGTGGTAAGAATAAAAGCTTGTGCCACCATGCCCAGACAGAATTTTCTTAAACCTAAGCAAATTGAATAACTGAATACAAGTCTTACTTTGAAAACATTCGTGAATATATGACCTAGTGGTACCCGATGACATAAGTTTAAGTTAATGTAATTACTCAGGAGATCTTGTCCCTTTCTTCTTCCTTGAGGGACCTTGTATGTCTCTCTTAGGGTCCTCCCTGTATCCTAGATTCTCTGGCAGTGTGACTTATAGGCTGGTCATCCTTTTTTCTATGTCTAAAATATGAGTGAGTACATACCAAGTTTGTCTTTTTGTGACTGGCTTACCTCACTCAGGATGGTTTCTTCCAGTTCCATCCATTTGCCTGCGAATTTCAAGATTCCACTGTTCCCCCACACACACACACACACTGAGTAGTATTCCACTGTGTAAATATACCACATTTTCTTTATTTTCTTCCGTTGTGGGGCATCTTGGTTTTTTTCCAGGTTCTAGATAATACAAATAATGCTGCCATGAACATATTTGAACATATGTCTTTGTTGCACTCCTGAGCATATTGGGACTGGAAGGGGCAAGTGAGTGGAGAGGGAGTTAGGAGAAAAAGAAGGGGAGAAGAGGATAGGAGAACATGAGGGACCAGGAAGATTGAGTCAGGGAAGGAATAGTGGAGACCAAGAAAAAACATACCATAATAGAGGGAGTCCTTATAGGTATGAACAGAAAACTGGTATTATGGAAATGTTCACTAACAATCTGAGCAATAGTGGAGAGGCTATCTTAAATGCCCTTCCCTGATAATGAGATTGATAACTACCTTGTATGCCATCCTAGAGCCCTCATCCAGTAGCTGATGGAAACAGAAGCAGACACCCATATAGATATGAATACTTTGTTTGGAATGGGTTTTCATTTATTGATATAATTTAAGGTCAAATTTGTGATGTGTATATTTCTCCTTTTTATTAGGTATTGTGTTTATATAGCTCATTTATAAATGTAATGTATAATGTAGTACAGATTATAGATAATTACCTATGATAGTCAAAGCTTAGAGTTAAGTTAGTTAGGTTTTCAAGATACACAGAGATGTACTTGAGATAGATAGACATTCTTCAAATCTTTCAAAGACCTACAGAATATGGCATTTAAAATGGTTTAGGGTTTTTCTTGACAATGAGACATAAATGCTCCTGGCAACAACACCTGTGTCAGAAAGTAAGATGGACATTAAAGAAACGCGTTATGGAGTTTACTTCCAATATGGCAATACTAGCCATTTGGACAAGATACTGCTCTTGTCTGGACTGTTTGACTTTATGCTGTATAAACTGGACATGCAGGACCCACAGAAAAGTGACTGCTGATTCAAGATGGACAGTGCTACAGAGTTCGTGCTTCATGGAAGAGTCTGCCAGACAGTCTGCAGGAAATAGGGAAAAGTGAATGACAAACTGCCAATACAAGAAGACAGTTTAAAGTTTCCTGCTTTGCTGAAGAATCTGACAGACACACTATGGCCTGTGGGCTGAAGATGGAAGATTACAGAAGAACTTCAGGTGACTGACAAGGCAAGATGTCTCTGTCATTTCTAGAGTTTATATACTATCCTTCTGTGGTCTTTGAAGGAGTTGAAGACAGATGGTTATGATTATACTTTTCCTTAATTAGGATTAAAGATAAGTTACATAGACTTTAGACACACAAAGATAGGATAGATGATGGAATATTTTCTTAAATCTTACTAAACGTTAATGGACTAAATATTGTTAACTGATTCTTATTTGATAACTGTTGTGTTATATATTTTGATATGCTAAGGTTAAAACCCTTCTTTTTATTTTAGATAGAAAAGAGGAGATGATGGGAGATGTCATTCTGTATATGTTTCTCATACTGGTTAATGAATAAAGCACTGTTGGCCAATAGGAAATGAAGATAGGAGGGACTAGGAGAGAAGGAGGAAAGAGGAAGTAGTAAGGAGGAGTCAAGATGGAGAGTCTGGAGAGAACAGAACTGCCATACCTCCGTTCTCGGTAAGACCACGTGGAAATACATAGAAATGGGTTAATACTTAAGACAGAGCTAGCCGATAAGAAACAAGTAACTGGCCAACAGCATAATATCTAATAGAGTCTGGCCAACAGCATAATATCTAATAGAGTCTCAGTGTGTTAATTGGGGCTGGCATGGCGGCGGGATAAGACCTGTGGCAGGCAGAAACACCTTACTCCTTACACACTCACAGCTAAACACTGAGCTGAACTCCTGGAATCCAGTTGCAGAGAGGGAGAAGTGATGAGTGAAGGGGGTCAAGAACAGGCTGCAGAAACACACAGAGAGAGCTGACCTGAACAAGGGTGGGGGCTCATAGACCCCCGACTGATAGCTAGGAAACCAGCATTTTACTGACTCAGATCCCCTGAACATGAGTCTCATTTAAAAGGCCTGGTCATTCTAAGGGACCTCTGACCATGGAACCAGTATGTATCCCTCGTGTATGAAAGAACTTTGGGAGCACATTCCCCATGGAGGGATACTCCATTAACCTACAGACAGGAGGGAGGACATAGGCCCTACCCCAAATGACTTGACAGACTTTGATGATCCTTTCTGGAAGGCCTTACCCTCCCTGTGGAGTGGGTAGGGAATGGAAAGTGAGGGGGGTCGATGGGGAATGGGAGGATGGGAGGGAGAGGAGACTGGGATAGATATGTAAAATAAGAAACAAAATAATAAAAAAATGAACTTTTTAAAAAGATAAAAAATTTAATGTAGTTACTTGATTGCAAAAAAATATGCTTCTAAAACATAGAAGTTTATGTTGATATTAAGGATAGAGTGTTAGAGTGTTAGAGTCAGATTGTCTTCTTTGGAGTACTGGATCCAAAATTAGAACTTTTTGTGTGATCTTGGTCCAGTTACTTCTAGGAGTCACAATTTCTTTTCTATAACACATGGGAAAATACAGAAAGTACCTTCTAAAGTTGACTTGAAGAGTAATTGAAATTAAACATATCAAGTATTTAGCACACTGCCAGAAAGATAGCTTGCACTTTGGCAGCTGACCAAGTCTGTTTTCCAAGAATCTGGTCCTGGGAGAAAGGATTTGTATATAAATTGTCTACCTAGCCAACAGTCTCAGGAAACTCTGAGAAGGGAGTGTGGAGACAAGTCAGGAAAATGAAACCAACCAATGCAGGATGTTATCAATTAAGTCTTCACTGTGGGTAACTGAGGTTCACACTCACAGAGGATTTTAATGTACTGCACAGCACATATCTCAGAACTGTGTCCACACTTCTTGCCAAACAATAAGGGAAATAGAGTGTTTGTTGCTCAATTTTTTCAGAAAACATTAAAATATTATTTACTAGCCAGTCTCAATGACATATGCCTTTAATTCCAGCACTTGGGAGGCAAAGTCAGTTGAATATCTGTAAGTTTAAGGCCAGTCTGGTCTACGTAGTGAGTTTCATGACAGCCAAGGATATATTGTGAGATCTAGTCTTGAAAACAACAAAAAACTTTTTATGCATTTATTTATTTAATTGTGAGGTTGTGTGGGGGGAGAGAGAGAGTGAGTAAGACATGCATGTGCAACACTGAGTATGTAGAAGTACAGGAACTGTTGTGAAATATTACTTTAAGATGAATTACATTCATTTATGCTGTGTAATATTTGTTTAATGATGTAAAGATGTGCTGCATTCTTTTATGTTGCAATTGTTTAACTCTGTGAAGCTGTGTTATGTGGCCTGTCTAAACACTTAATTGGTCTAATAAAGTGCAGAAGGATCAATAGCTAGGCAGGAGAGAAGTATAGGTGGAACTTCCAAGCAGAGAGAATAAATAGGAGGGAAAAAAAATCTAAGCTCGTGAGAAGAGGGAATACTAAGAAAAGAGAGGATAGAAGGATGTCAGGAGCCAGTCACACAGCCACTCAGCCAGTAATGGAATAAAAAGTAAAGAAACACATATTGAATAGAGAAAGGTTAAAGTCCAGAGGCAAAAGGTAGAAGGGATAATTTAAGAAAAGCTGGCTAGAAACAAGCCAATGTAAGACCAGATATTTGTAAGAAAGAATAAGTCTCTGTGTATTTCTTTGGGAGCTGGGTGGTGAGCCTCCAAAGAGCAAAGAATATAAAAAATGCCAACTACAGGGGTTAACTTTCAGAAGTCAGTCCTTGTTGAGGCAGGATCATGTGGTTTCTTCTGCCACGTTGCATACTCCAAGCTAGTTGACCTTGGAGCTTCCAGATGATTCTCCTGCTTTGCTTTCCATCTCAACATGTAAGTGATGTGGTCTAGAGCTTTGCATGAGTTGCTGGGTGGTTTGCAAAAAGCTATTTCTTCTACCTTCTGACCATCCTCCCCAGCCCTATTGTTTTATTCCTGAGTTTATGTAAAGAAGTACCCATGAGGACTTGCCTATTGTGGCCCTTACATTTTTAACTTAATTCCAGTAGAGCATCTTGGAGTTCCAGTAGCATACCTTTAACAAAATTTGGTCCTTCAGATGAAGGTATGGCCAGTCACAAGTAACTATGCTTGTGGACGAAAGTTCAGGGTAGCAGGGCTAGGCATTGGAACAAAGAATCAGAACTGTTCAGAACATCCCACAGTTTAGCCTGGCTGTCAAGAATATATGTGAAGGGGCTAGAGAGATGACTCAGAGGTTAAGGGTACTTGCTGTTCTTGCAGAGGGCCAAGATTTGACTCTCAGAACCCACATGGTGGTTTACAACCACCCATAACTCCAGTCACAAAGGATCTGATGTCATCTTGTCGCTGTGAGCACCAAGTAAGCATGTGGTACACATACATAGGAAAAACACACGTGAAATGAAGTGAATAAATCTAATAATACAATATTAAAAGAGTATATGTCAGATCTGTAGGCAAGTCAAAGCCAGAGTAGGGAACTAAGGAAGCAGTGTGAGAGTCAGAGTCGGGGACAAGGAAAGTAGACCAAGATTATATATATATGAGCTGGTGAAGCTGACAAGTCATGTCCAAAATATGCTTTGCTTGCTCAAAAACTTTGCTTCAGAAAAGTGGTGTAAGTATGTGAAATTTAAATGAAAAGTTTTCTTTTAACTCAGAAAAGGTAGCAAAAATGATTAATTTTGTATGTCAAAGTCACAGATCTTCAAAACTTGGGGAGATCTATAAGGCCCATGGAAAACCTAACCTGCCCTTCATATAAGATTCAGCTCAAATGTGATTTTCAAAGAAGCTTTCTTTCCACAGGTACCTCTTCTCTTTTCACCATTGTTATGACATCACCCCAATCTCTTCAGTGGCACTCACTTTGACACCTTGTTTGCAATGACACAATTAGCTGGGTTTTTAGTCATTTGATGGTCACCTTCCTGACAGGTCTCCCACTTTCACCACATGATGCAAGGACTTTGCTTGCATATGTCAGGCTCTGGGTAATAATTTGTGAAAAGAAAGACAAATCATTGTTGTGTAAGCTGTGTAAAATACCATGTGGACTAATAAATATTAGCCAAAGATGTGCGTAAACAGCCTCTCCTAGCTTACATCCCTAGTAATCCATTCAGCAATATTTCCCTGTAACTCTCTGTATAGATGGAATGGGCCAGGTCCCCTCTTGAGTTGCTGGGCAGTGCAAAGTGCCTTTCTCAGCAATATCCTTAGCTGACAGCTGCTCAGGAAGTCCCCTTGATTGGTGCATGTAACACTGAGCAACTCAAATTCTGGACACTGAAAACTACCTGTCTTCTGTGGGTAATAGTTCTCACCAGAGACTTGCCCCAGGTGAGTCTCCAATACAATACCCCACCACAAGCCATTCAGACCAGGCTTTGAACCTTTCACTTCCCTGTTCTTTAGGAGTGTTCAGTTATGAGAGTCTTAGGATCTTGGCTATGAACCCAAGCCATTTCTTTTTTTTCTCTTGGGGATGGAGGAGCACGTGCTTGAGTATTTGTTGTGTGACAGACTTCTTGGGAGACACAGCACACATGTCTATTTATCCCTGATAGAAATCCTACAATGAACCAGAATATGGGTACTACCAAAGTTCAGCTTAGTGAACCAATGAATTTTATTGGCATCTCTTACAGGAGTGTGGATGAGAGGTTACTTACTGGAACAGAAAAGACTCAAAGACAGCTGCACCACCAAAGCCCACACCAGCATGGGTGATAGCTCACAAAATCTGGACTCATGGACCAGCACACCGCCCAACCTGTAGGCAGCTCAACAGATTGGAGGGTGTCCTTTCCAGGTGTCTCAGTTGGTCCTAACTTTTCTCAGGAAGCTTGACTAGTCTCTGTTCCTTCTAGGCAGTTGATCTTGTCTCTGTTCATACCAGGAAGCTGGCCTTGTCTGAAAATGACTCTCATCAATCTTCATTGTTTAGAAAATCTTGGGAGAGGGAGGAGCCAGGTGCATCTAGTCAGTTTTGGAGACTTCCTAAAGCTATATTGAGTTGCTTACTTTCTGTCTTAAGCTTTGCTGCAGATGAACTATTTCTATTTCAAGGAAAATACTACATAATAGGGACATCTTGAACATCCCAATTTGTCAAGTTATTTGTGCAGATTAACTTCTGATGGCAACCTTAGGAGAGTGCTTATTTAATTAGAATATGTGAGAAAAACTATGGAATATCCTTGCTTTGCTACCAGTAGTAGTTCTTGCCTTGTTTGGACAGTCAAACATTTTAGATCATATAGCTTAGTTTAAAAAAGAAAGCAGTTCCCTAATGATGTAATTCAAATTTTAGTCAGGATAACGCCAATGCTGATTAACTGAATAATTTGTATTAGCTCTTTGGACCACAAATCTGTACTTAAGTAATAGATGAGTATCATAAGCAGAAACTAACCGCATAGATTCTTTCAAAACTTGTTGACTGATCACCATGTATTTGTCATTCACCTTAGGCATGGGTAACTTGTGTTGACTTCTTGTCTCCTAGTAATAAACACATGTGACATTGTGCAAAAGATGATAGTAAAATGTGGAAATTGGCCAACAAAGATGAAAGTGAAGCAAAAAAATGGGAATAGTAAAGTTAAGTCCACGTGAACATAAATAAAAAGATAGCTGACCACATATTACAAAGCAAAAAGCTGACTGAGGATTTTGGTCCTACCTCCATTCTCAAGAGACTTAGCAAAGGGAATTATATCAAACTTATAAATGAGGAAAGTGGTCATAATGAAAAATTAAAGATGTAAGAAGTCCAATAAGTCTCAGAATATGATAATTTACCAGGGAACAGGAAAGGTACTTGCATTCATATTGTAGTTTGCATAATATGGCAACAAGTATGGCTTGAACAAATTTGGTAAGTTTTTTTGCTGTGTATTTTATTTTGTTTTAATTTTATTATTTATTATTTGTATATATGAGTGTTTTATCTGCATACATATATGCATACCATGTGCACACAGTGTCAGTAGTGTCCAGAAGAACTTCCTACTAAGACTGGAGTTATAGCTGATTATAAGCTACCACGTGAGTGCTGGAAATAGAACCTGGGTGCTCTGTAAGAACAGCCAGTGCTCTTAACTGCTGAGCCATCTCTCTAGCCATTATTTTGCTTTGAAGCTGGGTCTTGGCTATGTAGCCTAGGCTGGTCTTGGCCTACCTACCTTGTCATCGGCATGCTATAAATACAGGTTATCTTTTTATCTTTTTGATAAGCTTTTACAAAGAAATGAAAATAATTTTCAAAGTGTTCAACATTTAAAAATACTGTATTAAATAAATATTTAATTTTAGCACTTTTCACCTCTTAGTTTTTGGAAGTCATTTATAAAGGTTACAGAACAGTTATAATTTTGTACATTGGTTTTTAAGACTACTTTGAAATAGGGCTAGAGAGATGACTGAGTGGTTAAGGGTGCTTACTGCTCTCACAGAAGACCTGGGTTCGATTCCTAAAACCCACATGATGGCCCACTACCACCTGCAACTCCAGTTCCAGAAGATTCAATACCTTCTTCTGGCTTCCACTGACTCTTGCACACATAGGGTTTACATACTATACTCAGTCACACATATATACCCACAAAAATAATACAAATAATAATTTTTTAGAAGGACTATTTTGTACATCTTGGTAAGGACTATCAGTAATTTGCTGCAGTGGAATGCAGTAAGGTCTTTTTATTTTATTTTATTATTTTTTAAAATTTATTCTTCTCTCATACAATATAGCCTGAATGCAGTTTCTCCTCACTTCAATCCTCCTAGTCCATTCATACACATCTCCAGTTTCCCCAGATCCACTCCTCCTCAGTTTCACTCCAGAAAAGAATAGATCTCCCAGGAATATCAACCAAACACAGCATAACAAGAAACAATAGTAGGGATAAACCCTCATATCAAGACCGGGTGAGGCAACCCAGTAGGAGGAAAAGGGTCCCAAGAACAGGTGACAGAGTCAGAAACATCCCCACTCCCACTGTTAGAAGTCCTTAAAGAAACACCAAGAAACAACCAAAACATATGCAAATGACTCAGTGCAGACCCATGAAGGCTCTGTGATTGCTGGTCTCTGGGAGCCCTGCTTAGTTGAGTATGTGGGCTGTGTTCTCGTGGTGTCCTTGGCCTCTCTGGCTCCTACAATTCTTCTTCCTTTTCTATGGGGTTCTCCAAGCTCCAAGGAGAGATACCTGATGGAGATCTCCAATTTTAACTCTCTTTATGGCTAATGTTTGGCTGCAGGTCTCTGCATCTGCTTCCATCAGCTGCCAAAGGAAGCCACTCTGAAGACAATTGGGTAGGCACCAATCTATGAGTGTAGTAGAATATCATTAGGGGTCACTTTATTTATTTTTTTTCAATCATAGTTCTCTGGGCTAACCAGCTCCAATTCCTAGTTACCCAGGCAATATGGGGCATAGGCTCCTTCTCACGGCTTGGATCTCGAATTAGACCAGCCATTCATTGGTTAGCCACTCATACAAGTTCTGTATCACCATTGCCTCAGCACATCTTGCAGGCAGGATAAAGTGTTGGTTCAAGGTTTTGTGGTTGGGTTGAGTCCCAGTCCCACCACTGGAAGCCTTGCCTGGTGACAGAAGATGGCTTGTTTGGGCTCTGTATCATTCATTACTAGGAGCCCTCACTACAGTCACCTTCATAGAATGCCGTGCTAGGTTTCTGCATTGCCTCCTAAATGCCCACTAGTACTATTTATCTCTCCCTGTTCTCTTCCCCTCCATGCCACTTCTCTGAAGGTGTTTATTACCGGTAGAAGTTCCCTACTAGGATTTTTGGGGTGGTTTGTGCATACTATCATATCTGCAAATAGCCATACTAGAATTTCAAGTACTTTATTGAATAGATATAGAAAGAGACAGACTTGTCTTGGTCCTGATTTTAGTGGAATCGCTTTGAGTTCGTCTCCATTTAATTTGATGTTGGCTGTACTCTTGCTGTAAATTGCCTTTATTATGTTTATTTGTATCCCAAATTTCTCCAGGACTTTTATGATGAAGGGGTGTTGGAATTTTTAGCTTCTAATGAGATGATCATGTGGTTTTTATTCTTTCAGTTTGTTTATATGGTTAATTACATATAGTGATATTTATATATTGAACCATCCATGCATCTCTGAGATGAAGCCAACTTGATCAAGGTGGATGATCTTTTTGGTATGTTCTTGGATTCAATTTGCAAGTATTTTATTAACTATTTTTACATCTATGGTTGTAAGGGAAAATTATCTTTAATTCTCTTTCTTTGTTGAATCTTTGTATGGTTTGGGAATCAGGGTGACTCTGACCTCATAGAATGAATCTGGCAATGTTCTTTCTGTTTCTATTTTGTGGAATTAACTTGAGGAGTATTGGCATTTGCTCTTCCTTTGAAAGTCTAGTAGTATGCTGTGCCAAAACCTTCTGGACATGGGTTTTGTTTGGTTGGGATACTTTTAATAATTACTTTTATTTCCTTGGGGGTTATAAGTCTAACTAAATTGTTTATCTTGACTTGATTTAACTTTGATAAGTGGCATCTATTCAGAAAATTATCTATTTCCTTCAGATTTTCCAGTTTTGTGCAGTACAAGTTTTTAAAGTATTATCTAATTATTCTTTGGATTTCTTTGGTGTCTGTTGTTATGTTCTCCTCTTCATTTCTGATTTTTGTTAATTTGGATATTTTCTCTGTGTGTCTTTTAGTTAGTTTGGATAAGGTTTTGTCTATTTTGCTGATTTTCTTAAAGAAACAACTCTTCCTTTCAATGATTCTTTATACTGGTCTCTTTGTTTCTTTTTTATTGATTATTAAACTTAATTAATTAATTTCTGCCTTCCACTCCTCTGGGGTCTGCTTCTTTTAGTTCTAGAGCTTTCAGGTATGCTGTCAAGTTGCTTGTATGTGATCTCTCCAGTTTCTTTATGTAGGCACTTAGTGTGATAAATTTTCTTCTTAGCACTATTTTCATTGTGTCAAATGGCTATTTTTTGTATTCATTTTCATTGAATTCTAGAAAGTCTTTAATTTCTTCATTTCTTACTTGATCCAGTTTTCATTCAGTAAAGAATTGTTCAGATTACATGAGTATACAAATGTTCTGTTCCTTCTGTTGTTGTTGAAATCTAGCTTTAACCATGGTGATCTGATAGGATACAGGGAGTTATTTCAATTTTACAGTATGTGGTCAGTTTCAGAGAAAGTTCCATGCAGTGCTGAGAAGAAGAAGGTATATTGTCTTCTGACTGAGTTAAATGTCCTGTAGATATCTGTTAGATCCATTTCATCTGTTAGCTCCAATGTTTTTCTGTTTAGTTTTTGTCTGAATGATCTGTCCACTGGTATGAGTTGGGTATTGAAGTCTCCCACTATCAATGAGTGAGGATCAATATGTGATGTAAACTTCAGTAATGTTGCTTTTTCAAGTTGTGATTGCCCTTACATTTGGGGCACAGATATTAAGAATTGAAAGACCATCTTTGTGGATTGTTCCTTTGATGAATATGAAGTATCCTTCCCTGTATTTTTGGATTAATTTTGGGTTGAAGTCTATTTTGTTAAATGTTAGGATACACCAGCTTGTTCTGAGGATGCATCAGAAGAATGGATCCTGTTTTTGTATCCAATCTCTTAACCTGTGTTTTTTTTTTTTTTTTTTTTTTTTTTTTTTTTTTTTTTTTTTTTTCTGGTAAATTAAGACCATTGATATTAAGAGATATCAATGATCAATGATTGTTAATTTTTTTCTTTTTTTCTTTTTTTTTTGGTGGTTGCATTAGTTGTGTCTGTGTGTGTGTGTGTGTGTGTGTGTGTGTGTGTGTGTGTGTGTGTGTGTTTCCCCTCTTTTGGCTTTGCTGGTGTAGAAGTATTTATTCCTGTGTTTGGGTTTGATTTTTCCTTCTAGTACTTTCTATAGGGCTGGATTTGTGGAAAGCTATTGTTTAAATCTGACTTTTTCATGAAATACCTTCTTTTATCTTTCTATGATGATTGAGAGTTTTTTCTGGGTATAGTAGTCTGGGCTGGCATCTGTGGTCTCCTTAGTGTTTGCAGGATATCTGTCCATGACCTTCTGGCTTTTAGAGTTTCCATTAAGAAGCTGCACATAATTCTAATAGGTCTGCCTTTATATGTTACTTGGCATTTCCCCTTGCAGCTTTCAATATTCTTTCTTTGTTATGTATATTTATGTAGTGTTTCACTATTATATAGGGAGAGGACTTCTATTCTGGTCCAATCTACTTGGTGTTCTGTATGCTTCTTGTACATTTATAAGAATCCCCTTCTTTAGGTTAGGAAAATTTTCTTCTAAGGTTTTTGTTCAAAACATTTTTTGGCCCTGGTAGTGAGATATTCACTCTGTTTGCATCTGTTGCACTGACCATGTGCATTGGGACTGGGGACAGGTATAGACATGACCTGGGGGAACTAGGTCTGAGGGAGGGGACCCTAGAGCACTCTCTCACTTGCTGGAAAGAGGCACAGCATCCAGAGTCATCCTTGCGACAGGAACCTGCTAGAGTTATCTGTCTCTGTTTTAAGTTATTTCTCCCTAAATAAACATCTATTTAGCCTATCTGTTTTTCCCCATTCTTATTATTCCACAATAGGCCCTTTGAGATGTAATTCTTTTCCTTCTATCTTGTTATTCTTAGATTTGGACTTTTCATGGTGTCTCAGATTTCCTGGATATTTTGTGTTGAGATTTTTTTTTTAGATTTAATATTTTCATTGACTGTTATAACTATTTATTTTATATCTTTAGTAACCAAGATTCTCTCTTCCACATCTTGTATTCTATTGATGAAAGTTATCTCTGTCCACTTACATAGATTTTTCATTTCCAGAATTCCCTTAGTCTGTGTTTTCTTTATTGCTTCTGTTTCCATTTTTTCAGTTCTTGAACAGTTTTATTCATTTATTTTTAGCTGTATGTTTGGTTTCTTTTTTTCTGTTTTTTTTTTTTTTCTTTTTCTTCTTTTTTCTATTTCTCTTATTTTTTATTTTTATTTCTTTTTTTTTTTTTGCTTTCTTTAAGGGATTTATTTATTTCCTCCAATTTTTTATTTGTCTTCTTCTCAATTTCTTTAAGGGATTTCTTCATTTCCTCTTTCCGGACCTCTACCATTTTCATAAAGTTGAATTTAAAGTCTTTTTCTTGTGCTTCAGCTTTGTTGGAATATTCTGGACTTTTTGTAGTTTATCTGGTCTCTTATAGTGACACATTACCTTGTCTGTTGTTGATTGCATTCATATTCTGACATCTAGACATGTGGGTTTGGGATGATTATAGGTCTAGGTGCAGAGTTTCTCTTTGTTGGATTGGTGTGTTGTTCCTTGGTTTCTGTTTCCTCTCTGGTCTTCTGGCTCATATAGCCTGTGGCTGAGCAGGGGCCTCCATCCAAATTGTGGGATGGGACACAGTAATAAGGGGTGATGGTGGGAATTGGTGATAGGGTGGGCCAGTATTGAAAGAGTTGAATATTGTGGGCGGGTGGATTACCTGGAGTTCCAGCAGTCAGAATTTCTTCTGATTGAGCAGTGGGCCTTGTTCAGGGTTGGCCACTGTGAGATGGTGAAGAGGAGGGGAGAGAGAACTATTGACAGTGTTGGGGGAAGCACCAAGAGAGCTGGGCAGGTTCACAGGCCAGCATTCTTCCTAGACCTCTGGTAGCCAGCATGGCCTTTGGTTGAGTAGGGTGTCTCTCCAGTTAGTTCTTTTAAGAACCTTGCTGGTGATACATAAGTACCAGTAGACTCAATATATCATGAAAGTAAAACCTTGTATACTGATAGCAAGACAGAATATTTACACTTGTGGTTCTACTGGAAAATTAAATCTACTAAAAAATGTTAACAGAATATAGATGATCAGCAATTCATGTTTTTCAATTTTGACACTGAGAATGGAACTAAGAACCTCAAAGATGCTAAGCAAGCATCCTCCCACTTACCCACACCCCAACACATTTTCATCTCAAACTTTAATGCCCCCATGACTGGATAACTCCCGAAACCCTGACTTACACTCAGTAACTTCTTTCTCCCTTTCCTTCCTTCCTTCCTTCCTTCCTTCCTTCCTTCCTTCCTTCCTTCCTTCCTTCCTTTGTTTTTTGAGACAGGGTTTCTATGTGAAATAGTCCTTGTTGTCCTGGAACTCACTTTGTAAAACAAGCTAGCCTCGAACTCACAGAGATCTGTCAGCCTCATAAGGGTTGGGATTAAAGGTGTATACTACTACTACCCAGCTTCAGTATGTTCTTAATATTAGCGAGGAAGCGTAAAATAATACTGCTGAACAAAAATGAGTCTAAAGCATATTTCATTATTTTCCTATGTCTAAAATCCTTCAATTATGCAATGATATATAATTCTAATTATGTTGCAAGGATTGACATTAAAACATAGGATTTATTTTACCTAAGATAATTTTGTACAGCACACGGTGCTGATAAATGTGAATATTACAATATATGTGAGAGATTTATAGACCTTACAGCACAGGATACTCTCCCTTTCTCAGTATTTTCTGCCAGTGTCTAAAACAATCTCTCATAAATCTTTATACATACATAAAGGTACACATATACATAATACCTATCACATAATGATCTTTATATGTTCATATATTTCAGAAGCTGAAATCCTTAGCTCAAACTTGAATTAATCCATGTATGTCAAACATGGAAGTGTCTCATTAATATGAGTTCATTATGTTCTACAGATTTATTAGAATGTGTTTTTTCCTCTTTAGCCCAACAGTTGTGTATAAGGAACAGGACAATCACAGGTCTTCTTTGGCTTGATCTGGTACCCAATGATGGAAAGACAAAGAACTCCCCAGCAAAAGATGTGTCTTGTTTCCTGCTCTGTGTATAAGCATGTCATACCTATTTGTGGATTTGGTCAAAGTGTATGATTTAGTGGTTTGTGGGTACAGATTTGTAGAGTCTTGAGGAAATTGAGAACAAAGGAGCTCACAGCAATGGTTCTTAGTTCCTAGTCACCCTGAGGCTATCTAGGTTTGGCTTGTTAAATAGGCTTGTATGTTGGTAAAAGTAAGCACAATGATTTTATTTCTTCTGAGTTATAGTAGTCTAATAGGGATTTGACCACTATGAACTCACCCAGATTGTGAACAGAATATGTGGAAAACACAAGGGAAGCTGGGGAACAGGAATAGAAGTATATTGGGGTGCAAGATATTGATGTGGTCCATGAGGGTATTTCATGTTGCATCCACCCTTTAATTTCCCTTCAAATTCTTCTTATTGTTGGATATAGAAGTAAACCATACCAGAGCAGCTCTAACTCACCCCTAAATACAATTACTATTCCAACACAAGCTAATAACACAAGCTAATGCAAGCATTGATTCCATTGGTTCATATGCTTCTGGTTAGTTTTGTTTTTTTATGATTAGAACAGGCATCAAATTTGCTATGTAGCCAAGGATAATCCTTCTGCTTCCACCTCCTGAGTGCTAGAATTACCATCATGTGTCACCATGACTGGTTTCTGTAGTGTTAGGGTTCTAACCCAGAGCCTCATACAGACAAGTACTATATTAACTTAGCCAGAGCCTCAACCCATAGTCTTTTATATTATTTATTGAAAAAATCGTTTATATATATATATATATATATATATATATATATCATAAAAGTTTCTTTCTTAACCACTTTTAAATGTCCAATTTAGCAAATCAAACATCATGGTGTGCAATGCTGGGGAGGTAGAGCCAGGGGGATCAGTAATTCAATGTAAAATTCAATGTAATTTTCAGCTACATAATAATTTAGACACCATATATATATATATATATATATATATATATATATATATATATATATATATATGTTTCAGTATGACTTACTATATTCACATTATTGGCCAATCAATCTCCAGAACTCTAGTTTTCAATAGTGAAACTCTGCACCCAATTAAACAATAATTATTCATTCCCTCCTCCATACAATTCTCCAATCACCCTCTTATTTTCTTCTATAAATAGTAACAACACTCTAAAAATAATGGCTGTGAGAATTAAGTAAGATAATTTTAATGGACTGGATATTTGTATTACGTTGAAATCCTAACTCCCAATGTGATGGTAAATAGGGGGTCTGTTCTTTGTAAGGTAATTAAGTCATAAAGGGGAATTCATGGCTTTATAAAACAAACCCCAGGGAGCTCTCTTGATTTTTTTTTCTGCCATATGAATACAAAAAGGAGAAGTTGGCAGTCTTTAACCCAGAAAAGGACTCTCACCAGAACCCTACCATGCTGGCGTGCTTATCCCAGATTTCTATCCTTCAGCACTTTCAGTAATAAATTTCTGTTGTTTATTAGTCCCCAATATATGCTACCTTGTTATAGCACCCCAGATGAAGATAATAATGTATATGAATTACTTGCTTTACACAGTTATGTGCTCAACAAACGTTAGATAGCACTATTATTTAGGCTTCTTATGAAAACACAAGGAATTAACAGGATTGAAATTGAGTTCATATAAATACTAGTGCAGCCTATAATTAAGGAAATTGAGTAAAAGGGAAGCAGGCACAAAATACTTTTCAAAGAATATTAAAAGGGAGAACAAATATCCCTACCAAGTATGTCTCCCCTATGCAATCGTTCTTGCACCTTGCAATATTTCTGCCTTCTCACATCTAGTGATCCTAAGCCACTTTATCTTGCATGGTGCCATATTTTAATCCTTCATTTCCTTTTAGCACTGTGCTGTGTGCAAGTAGCTCATAAGGCCTGAGCAATTTTCCATTTGTTCTTATGTATTGGTGACCTATAGTGATAGGTTTTTATTTATTTGAATATAATGGGTGTTACTTAAAAGGTGAATTAGTTGTCAACATTTATTAATCGGGATATTTTATTTAAATAAAAACACCCCAATTTTAGGTTTCTTCCATTTAAAAGATTTTTTTTTGAAGCAGGGTCCAGGCCCTCCCCCATGTGTCTAGGCTTAGGGTGTATTTCTTTATGTGGAATGGGCTCCCAAAGTCCATTTGTATACTAGGGATAAATACTGATCCACTACCATAGGCCCCATAGACTGCCCAGTCCTCCCAACTAACACCACATTCAGGGAATCTGGGTCGGTCCTATGCTGGTTTCCCAGCTATCAGACTGGAGTACATGAGCTCTCCCTTGTTTAGGTCAGCAGTTTCTATGGGTTTCTCCAGCTTGGTCTTGACACCTTTGCTCATCAGACTTCCCTGTCTGCACCTGGATTGCAAATGTTCAGTTCAGTGTTTATTTATGTTTTAATTTATTTTCCTTGTTTTACATATCTACCCCAGTTCCCTCTCCATCCCTCCTTCTCTTCCACCCTCCCATGCCCCACCACCACCTTCCCATCCCATCCCCCCCCCCACCAATCCACATGTAGGGTAATGCATTCCTGGAGGGGTTATCTAAATCTGTCAAGTCATTTGGAGTAGGAACTAGCTCCTCCTCCTGCCTCTAGGTTAAGGGAGTAACCCTGCATGGGAAACGTGCTCCCAAAGTCCTTTAAAAGACCTTTTTTAAAAGCAGTAGACATTCTGTGTGGATGACAACTGGCTGAACTGTGAAGATGGTCCCATCTTGGCTCCTGTAACTCAGTTAGCTAAAGCCTTTGAGAAAAGTGGACTTTGAGGTTAATGAACAACTTATTTTTCACATATCAAACAAATCCATATACCCAACATAAGGTCACTACCATTAACCATCTGATATAATGCCCAGCCTAGCTTTGCTAGGCATCTGGATAACCCTGACTCCAGATATGGCTATAGATCATGTTCGTTCAAGATAACAGATGCAATGACTGTGAAATATCTGTGAATTTACTCTTCTTATAAGTTAACAATTAGCCTAGTACAGTTAAATGTTGAGGATCTCATAGCAACTGTAATGGCCGAAACATCAGCATTTGTACTACCCCCCAAAGCTTAAGTACTCACAGAGTAGAAAAGGGACTGCAATATAGGAGAGACATCCTAAGGCTAGAGAACTTAAATCTTTGGGGTTTGGGGAGGTTTCTTTGTTTTTGTTTTTGTTTTTGATTTTTTGAAAAGTGTTTCTCCGTGTAACAGTCCTGGAACTCATTCTGTAGACCAGACTGGCCTCAAACTCACAGAGATCCACCTGCCCCTGCCTCCCAAGTGATGGGACTAAAGGTGTGTACCATCTCCACCTGGTGAGAACTTAAATCTTTGTAAATGGTCAGTGAGTCACTGTTCATAACTGACCTTTGCTCCAGAGGAAAGACATTACATTTCTTATAATGGGTCAAACAAAAATATGGCCTTATCACTAAATGGAAACATAATTTCTATCATCTAAGACACTTGCCAAGCAAAATCCCTAGGACAGTTAGTCTGGTAAAAAAGATCTATAATATCGCTGAAAGATACACAGAGAGAAGCACGCAAAGTAAACCAAACATTGTGAATTGTCTTCCCAAATGCACTCCATGTCATTTATTCTGTCAAATTTACCTTTAGTTCTTTTTCATGAACCTATAACGAAACTGTTTCTTTGCTCTCACAGTTCACTTCTGGCACCAAGTATGTGGGAATTTTCCCACAGTAATCAGTTCTCCTACTCTATGACCACCAACTGGGTTTCCTCCTCAGATTTTTGACACCTAACTACTTACAGTGTAGATACAAAGGGTCAATGGTTCAGTCCAAGTTCAGCTATAATTCTAGCCAGCCTTGTTCTGTACCAGCAGTTCCCACTGGGTCAGCAATTTGCTCTTATGGCTCACAGGAATAAGCTTATCACTTATATGTTTTGTTTTGTTATTAAGTATATGAGTATATAGAGTACATAGATGGACAGCCAGGTGAACAGGTGCCTAGAATGTGATCTAGAAGGGTACTATTGTTGTGGAGATGGGGTACAGGAGCATCATGGCATGAGAATGTCTTTTCCAACCCAGTAATTCTCTAAACATTGCACTTCTGAGATTTTAATGGATATTTCATTATGTATACATAATCAATTATCAACTCAATTTCCAAATACCTATTTCTTCCTGTAGGATTAGGGGATGGTAAATGAGAGTTCCAAGCTTTTGTGTATGGTCTGTCTTTTCTGGTGACCAATCCCCACCCATAAGCCTACTCAAAATATCATCAGGACAAACATGCTCCAAGGCATTAGGAGCTGTGTGTTAGAAACTAGAGCCAGAGATTAAATATCAGGAAAAAAGACACACTTAGGGAGAAATATAAAAGGTTTATAGGAGCTCCCTACAAGAAACTGAAAACAATGATCATTATGAGAAAGTCTTAATGCACAGCACTATCACAACCTTTGACCTTACTTAGAGAAGCAAACCAGTACTGGTATCTGAAGGAAATGAACCTGTGAATAGCTAAGTATGAAGTGTACTGGGTATTCCTTCACTCCCTAGCAAGTATTTGTTATAAACCTCACCTCTCTGATAAAAGACATAGTAGCTCCTGAAAATACATGTTTTAAAGGTTCCCCAACAAGAGAGGAGAGGGCCAAAAAGGACTGGAGAGATGAGGAAGTGACCCTATGGCTTGGTGGACCATGATAAAAAATGTAGACATAAATTTGAGATCAATGTGAGAACAACTCTGGATACAGACCCATTACGAGGATAAGAGTTCAGCTTGACATAGAGCACCTCACTAGCATGCTCAAGGCCCTGCTCTAGCACTGGAAACAAAAGGCCTTCTATGTATGTAGACATGAGCAGGTGCAGCTCAACAAGAAAAAGTCATAATAAAGATGGAGGAGAGGGGACACTGCTGGATGATATGGAGGAGGAAGTTGATCAGGTGTGATTGCAGAACTGCTGAGACCATAATGAGGAGTATATTAAGACAACAACCTACTTTTAGATTTGGCAAGTTGATGACTGGTAATGGCCTTAACTGAGTTAGAGAACAGAGAAGGAGGAAGAAGCATGATGCAAATATAAAATTCACGTTAGAAATTTAAACTCCAAATGCCCAGAATCCAACTGAAAATTTCTAGTAGGTATCAGATATACAAGAGTCTTATGCCATATAAATCTATGGCGTTATTTTTAATTGCTAATATAAAAATAATACTCTAATTTAAATTTTAATTATTTTTGGAGTCCCCGCCTGCCTGATCTTTGACTCCCATGGCCGGGCCTCTGCCTGAGAAGAGACCACCTAGAGACTTTGCACCACCCAGAGGTACAGACATCGAACTCCTGACCCACCTAAGCCCACCAGGGGAGTAGGGTAAAGAGAGTGATACTCCACCTGAACCCACTGAAGAAGCAAGGGGAAGACAGCAATAAAAGAAAACACCTAACAACAGAAAGAAAAGCATAACACCACCAGAATATAGGGACTCTACACCAGCTAGAGCTGAACACATCAAAGCAGATGAAGCAGAAGAGATGGACTTAAAAAATATCTTCATAAAATAGATTGAGGCCCTCAAAGACCATGTGAGAAAATCCCTTTAAAAAATGGAAGAAAAACAAACACAAGATTGGAAAAAAATAGAGGAAAAGACCATGCAAAAAATGCAAGAAATGAACAAATCTCTTAAATAAAGCAAGGAAAGCCAAGAAAAAACAATCAAACAGGTGAAGGAAACAGTTCAAGACTTGAAAACTGAAATAGAGACAATAAAGAAAACACAGACTGACAGAATGCTGAAAATAGAAAAACAGGGCAAATGATCAGGAACTACAGACGCAAGCATAACCAAGAGCATACAAGAGATGGAAGAGAGAATCTCAGGCTCTGGAGATGAAATAGATTCATCGACCAAAGAAAATCTTAAGTCCAACAAATCCTTAACACAAAACATCCAGGAAATGTGGGGCACTGTGAAAAGGCCAAACCTAAGAATAATAGGCATAGAGGAAGGCGAAGAAGCCCAGCTCAAAGGTACTGGAAATATATTCAACATAATCATTGAAAAAAACTTTCCCAATCTGAAGAAGGACATGCCCATGAAAGTACAAGAAGCATTCCTAACACCAAATAGACAGGAACAAAGAAAAAATACACCTCAACACATAATAATCAAAACACCTATAGAGAAAACAAGATATTTAATGACAAAGACAGATTTTCACAACACATATCTACAAATCCAGCCCTACATAAAGTTCAGGAAGGAAACTCCAAATGAAGGGGAGTTAACTATGCTCACAAAAACTTTAGCAATAGATAATCCCACTTCACCAGAACCCAAGAAATCTAAAACAAACAAGCATTAACAATCAATGGTCCTTACTTTCCCTCAACATTAATGGTCTTAACTCACCTATAAAAAGACACAGGCTAAAAGAATGGATACGAAGACAGAATCCATCCTTCTGCTGCATATAAGAAACACATCTAAGCTTCAAAGATAGACATTACCTCAAGGTAAAATGCTGGGAAAAGATACAAAAAAACATTTGGAATAGTCTCCTGTATCTTATCAGATCACCATGCTTTAAAGTTGGAATTTAACAACACAAATCGCAGAAACCCTACAATCTCATGGAAACTGAATAATGCGCAATTGCACCACACCTGGGTCAAAAAATAAAGAAAGAAAGAAAGAAAGAAAGAAAGAAAGAAAGAAAGAAAGAAAGAAAGAAAGGACTTCCTAGAATTCAGTGGGAATGAGGACAAAACATACCCAAACTTATATGACTCCTGAAAAGCAGTGCTACGAGGGAAGTTCATTGCACTAAGTGTCCATATGAGGAAAATGGAAGAGAATTCACATTAGAGAATTAACAGCACAACTGAAAGCCTTAGAACAAAAAGAAGCAAACTCACCCTGGAGGAGTAGATGCCAGGAAATAATCAATTTCAGGGCTGAAATCAATAAAGTAGAACCCAGGAACACAATACAGAAATCAATGCAACAAAGAACTGGTTTTTCGAGAAAGTCAACAAGATAGACAAACCTTTATCCAAACTAACCAAAAAGTAGAGAGAGAACATGCAAATTAACAAAATCAGAAATGAAAAGGGGGACATAACAATGGACACTGTGGAAATCCAGACAATTTTCAGTTCATACTTTGAAAACCTGTACTCCACAAAATTTGAAAGTTCAAAGGAAATGAACAAATTTCTGGAAAACTATCACTTACCAAAATTAAATCAAGAATAGATAAGCAACTTAAATAGACCTATAACCTTAATGAAATAGAGGCAGTCATCAAAAGTGGCCCCACAAAAAAAAAAAAAAAAACAAAAACAAAAACAAAAAAACCAGGGCCAGATGGCTTCAATGCAGAATTCATCAGAAATTCAAATAGCTAATACCAACACAATAGAAGCAGAAGGTTCATTACCAAACTTTTTTTACGAGGCCACAATTGCCTTGGTAGCTAAGCCACACAAAGACACAACTAAGAACTAAGAAAGAGAACTACAGACCAATATCCCTCATGAACACTGATACAAAATACACAATTAAAATACTGGCAAATCGAAATCAAGAACTCATCAGAGATATCATCCACCATGACAAGTAGGCTTCATCCCTGGGTAGCAGGGATGGTTCAACATACGAAAATCTAACGATGTAATCCACCATATAAACAAACTGAAAAAGAAAAATCATGTGATCATCTCACTAGATGCTGAAATAGTCTTTGACAAAATTCAACACCCTTTCACAATAAAGGTGATGGGAGATGCCATTATGTATATATGCTTCTCATACTGGTTAATGAATAAAGCACTGTTGGCCAATAGGAAAACAAGATAGGAGGGACTAGGAGACAAGGAGAAAGAGGAAGGAGCAAGGAAGATCCAAGATGGAGAGTCGGGAGAAAGCAGTATGCCGGCCAGCTCCCCGGTAAGAGAAATACATAGATCAGCAGAAATGGGTTAATATTTAAAACAGAGCTGGCCGATAAGAAAGTAGTAACTGGCCAACAGTATTGTTTTGGAATGGATTTTCATTTATTGATACAATTTAAGGTCAATAAGGTGATATCAAATACAGAGTCTCTGTGTGTTAATTGGGGCTGGCGCGGCGGCGGGACAAGACTGGCAGCAGGAGGAAAAACCGTACTCCTACAGATGGCGCCCACGTGGCTAAGAACTTACACTTGAAATTTAACAAAGCTTAAAAAAGGGTTTTAGAAACAAAAGAACAGAGACAAGCAAGGTTTCTTGGTAACAGCATTTTTCTCGGTGGACTCTGACTTGCGAGAGACAAGCAGATTGTGTGGCTCCTTTAAGAGAGGTTTCCTGACTCAGCATAAGCGGCAAAAAACCGCATGGCTTTTAAAAAGCACTGCTAACAATTTATTGGTGTGTATGAGAGATGGCAATGGCAGTGACCACATCTCCAAGCTGGCAGCATGGGGCTGGATGACAGTGCAGACCAAGGCAGTAAGCACAGCTCTCACTGCTGGCGGTAAAATAGCCGCCACCATGTTTGATAAACTGCCGCAGAAACAACTATGAATTTCATTTTAGCAATGTTGTTGTTTACCAGATAAAGACTTGTGGCCAGACAAAGATAAAAATTTACAGTAAAGACAAATTCATATTAAGAAAAACCTCTAAAGGTTTATAGTGTGTTTTAAAATATACGTAGGCTTGGGAGAGAAAAGAAATAAAATGGTTTTAAAAAGAGAGTGAGGAGCTGGGTGTGTTGGCACACGCCTTTAATCCCAGCACTTGGGAGACAGAGGCAAGCAGATCTCTTGTGATTTCAAAGTAAACCTTGTATGCAGAGTAAATTTCAGGACAGATAAAAGTTACACAGAGAAACTCTGTCTCAAAAAAAATGAACAAATAGAAGAAAGAGTGTAATAATAAAGCCACATAAAAATGAAAAGCTCAGAGAGAATCTGTATACTGTATGGCATTATATTGTCTTTATATCGTTTGACTGCTGAGGAAACAACTGTTAAAGGAAATACTGCTGGATTAATTCAATTTATATATTTTTAAAATGATTTGACTCCAAAATTTAAGTTCAAGGACAAGTTACTGGGGAAAAGGATTTCTAATTTTGTTTCCACAGAAAATAAAAAGCTGTGGATTCCTTCCAGACTAATGTGGTTTGAGCAAGCCAGACCCCCTGAAACAGAGTACCAGGTGATCCTACATTCAAAACAACTGCACAAAACAGCCTTACAGACTACAGCCAGGATTTCTGAGTCTTCTTAGGATCCCCATGACAGCGCCCCTTACCAGTAGGAAGTAGTTTGGAAAGAACGACGCCCAAATTCCCAAATATTGTGTATAAATGTTTGTTTTCATTTAAATGGACTTGGTTATAAATGGTTAATGATCACAACCAATAATCTTTTTAAAGGTAAAAGGGGAATTATAGTATAGATATGAATACTTTGTTTTGCAATGGATTTTCATTTATTGATACAATTTAAGGTCAATAAGGTGATATGTGTATTTCTCCTTTTGTTTAGGTATTGTGTTTATATAGCTCAGTTAGAAATGTAATGTATAATTTAGTACAGATTTTAGATAGCTACCCATAATAATCAAAACTTATAGTTAAGTTAGTTAGGATTTCTAGATATACATAGATGTATTTAAGATAGGCATTCTTCAAACCTTTCAAAGACCTACAGAATATGGTATTTAAAATGGTTTAGGGTTTTTCTTGACAGTGAGACATAAATGCTCCTGGCAACACCACCTGCGTCAGAAAGAAGATGGACATTGAAGAAACTCATTATGGAGTTTACTTCCAATATGTCAAGACTAGCCATTTGGACAAGATACTGCTCTTGTCTGGACTGTTTGACTTTATGCTGTATAAACTGGACATGCAGGACCCACAGAAAAGTGACTGCTGATTTAAGATGGACATTACTACAGAGTTCCTGCTTCATGGAAGAGTCTGACAGACAGTCTGCAGGACACAGAGAAAGGTGACTGACAAACTGCCAACACAAGAAGACAGTTTAAAGTTTCCTGCTTTGCTGAAGAGTCTGCCAGACACACTATGGCCTATGGGCTGAAGATGGAAGATTACAAAAGAACTTCGGGTGACCAGGCAATGAGTTGTCTCTGTCATTTCAAGAGTTTATATAATATCCTTCTGTGGTCTTTGAGGGAGTGGAAGACAGATAGTTATGGTTATAGTTTTCCTTACTTAGTATTAAAGATGTTTCTTAGATTTTAGACACAAAGATAGAATAGATGATGGAATATTTTCTTCAAATCTTGCTAAATGTTAATGGACTAAATATTGTTAACTGTGATTCTTACTTGATAACTGTTGTATAATATATTTTGCTATGTTAAGGTTAAAACCCTTCTTTTTATTTAGACAGAAAAGATGAGATGATGGGAGATGCCATTATGTATATATGCTTCTCATACTGGTTAATGAATAAAGCACTGTTGGCCAATAGGAAAGCAAGATAGGAGGGACTAGGAGACAAGGAGGAAGAGGAAGGAGTAAGAAAGAGCCAAGATGGAGAGTCGGGAGAAAGCAGTATGCCGGCCGGCTCCCCGGTAAGAGAAATACATAGATCAGCAGAAATGGGTTAATACTTAAGACAGAGCTGGCCGATAAGAAAGTAGTAACTGGTCAACAGTATAATATCAAATGCAGAGTCTCTGTGTGTTAATTGGGGCTGGCGCGGCGGCGGGACAAGACTGGCAGCGGGAGGAAAAACCATACTCATTACATAAAGTCTTGGAGAGATCAGGGATAATAGGAAAATACCTAAACATAATAAATGCAATATACAGTAAACCAAAAGCCAACATCAAACTGAATGGAGAGAAGCTTAAAGTGATTCTTCTAAAATCAGGAACAAGAAAAGGCTACCCCCTCTCTCCATATCTCTTCAATATTGTATTTGATGTTCTAGCTAAAGCAATAAGACAATAAAAGGTAATCAAGGGGATACAAATTGGAAAGGAAGAAGACAAATTTTCACTATTTGCAAATGACATGGTAGTTTACATAAGCAACCCCAAAAACTCTACCAGGGAACTCCTACAGCTGATAAACACCTTCAGCAATTTGGCAGGATACAAGATAAACTAAAAAAAAAATGCATTAGCCCTAATACATACAGACAATTAAGGGGCTGAGATAGAAATCTGAGAAACATCTGTTACAATGGCCACAAACAACATGAAGTATCTTGGGGTAATGCTTACCACACAAGTGAAACACCTGTATAGCAAGAATTTTGTGTCTTTAAAGAAACAAATTAAAGAAGATACCAGAATGTGGAAAGATCTCCCATGCTCTTGGATAGGTAGGATAAACATAGTAAAAATGGCAATCTAACCAAAAGCAAGCTACAGATTCAGTGCATTCCCCATCAAATCCCAGAACAATTCTTCACTAACCTTGAAAGGATAATAATCATATATATATATATATTACCCAGGGTAGCCAAAACAACCCTGTACAATAAAGGAACCTCAGGAGGCATCACCATTCCGACTTCAAGCTCTATTATACAGCTATAGTCCTGAAAACAGCCTGGTATTGGCACAAAAGTAGACAGATAGACCAATGGAATCAAATCAAAAATCCTGTTATTAACCGATACACCTAATAAGACGTGGATTTTGACAAAACAGCTAAAAGTGTACAATTGGAGGAGGAAAGCATCTTCAACAAATGGTTCTGGCACAACTGGATGATAGTGTGTAGAAGACTGCAGATAGACCCAGTCTATCCCCATGCAGAAAACTCAAGTCCAAATGGATGAAGGACCTCAATATAAATCCAGCCACACTGAATCTTTTAGAAGAGAAAGAGGGAGGTACCCTTGAACAATTGGTACAAGAGAGCTCTTCCTGAACATTACTCCAGGAGCACAGACACTGAGATTGACAATTAATAAATGGGGCCTCCTCAAACTGAGAAGCTTCTGTAAGGCAAAGGAAACCATTGACAAGACCAAATGGCAGCCCACAGACTGGGAAAAGATTTTCACCAATCCTACATCTGACAGAGGGCTGATCTCCAAAATATACAAAGAACTCAAGAAACTAGTCATCAAAACACCAAATAACCCTATTAAAAATGGGGTACAGAACTGAAAAGAAAATTCTCAATAGAGGAAATCAAAGAAGCTGAAAGACACTTAAGAAAGTGCTCAACATCCTTAGCTATCAGGGAAATGCACATCAAAACAACTCTAACATACCATCTTACTGAAATTAGGAACTGGCTGAAATTAGGAACACCAATGACAACTTATGCTGGAGAGGATGTGGAGAAAGGGTAACACTCCTACACTGCTGGTGGGAGTGCAAACTTGTACAGCCAATTTGGAGATCAGTATGGTGGTTCCTCAGGAAAATGGGAATCAGTCTACCACAGAACCCAGCCATCCCACTCTTAGGCATATACCCAATTGATCCACATCCATGCAACAAAAACATTTGTTCAACTATGTTCGTAGCAGCATTATTTGTAATAGAAAGAACCTGAAAGCAACCTAAATGACACTCAACTAAAGAATGGACAAAGAAGATGTGGCACCTTTACACAATGGAATACTACTCTGCAGGGGAAAAATGGAATCTTGAAATTTGCAGGCAAATGGATGGATCTTGAAGAAACCATCCTGAAATAGGTAACCCAGTCAGAAAAATAGGAACATGGTATGTACTCTCTTATATATGGATTTCAGACATAGAGCAAAGGATCACCAGCCTATAATTTACACCTCCAGAGAAACTAGGATACATGGAGGATTCTTACATATTCATACAAGGTCTCTCACAAAAGGGGAAAGGAACAAGATCTCCTGAGCATATTTTGAGGGGGTCAATGAGTGGAGAGGGGTCTAGGAGAAAGAGAAGGGGAGGATAGGAAAGCACGTGGGAGTAGGAAGATTTAGTCAGGGGAGGAATAGATGAGGGAAGAGAGAGAGAGAGACCATTATAGGTTTCAAGAGAAAACTGACTCTAGATAAATGTCCAAAGACTTACAAGACTGACCCAAACTAACCATTTGGGCAACAGTGAAAAGTCTACCAAAAATGCCCTTCCCTGATAATGAGATTGATGACTAACTTATATGACATCATAGAGCCCTCATCTAGTAGCTGATGGAAACAGAAGCAGACACTCTTAGCTAAACACTGAGCTGAACTGGAATCCAAATGCACAGAGCAAGGACAAGACCAGGTTACAGAAACCCACAGAGATCGTTGACCTGAACAAGGGGGAGCTAATGGGCCTCCAGACTGATAGCTGGGAATCCAGCATTGGACTGACTCTGACCCTCTGAACATAGGTCTCAGTTAAAAGGCCTGGGAAGTCTAAGGGACCTTGGACAGTGGAACCAGTGGAACCAAGGTGTATCCCTGTTGCACCAAAGGACTTTGGGAGCATGTTCCCCATGGAGGGGATACTCCCTTAACTAGAGGTAGGACAGATGGCCTAGTCCCTACTCCAAATGACTTGACAGATTTTGATGCTCCCTCCAGGAAGGCATCACCCCACATGTGGATTGGTGGGGGGATGGGATGGGAGGGTGGTTGGGGAGTATGGGATGTTGGAAGAGAGGAGGGAGGGTTGCTGATGAAATTGGGATTGATATGTAAAATAAGAAAAATAAACAAATAAAAGAAAAGAGAAGAAAGAAAAAATAAATTTTAATTATTTTTAACATATTACATTATATTCAAATCAGTAACTATTAGACAGCTACCATCTATAGGATAAATATAATGATTCATAACTGGTAGGGAAAGTAGAGCTAAAAGTGCTGTATGGGCATCCATTAAGGAGGCAGTTCACCAGCTTGAATAGAAACCCAGACTACTTATCACTGCACTCTCAAGAAAATCTTTTCAGAGAAGGAAATAGCACTTCATTTTAAGTCAAAATGTAATTTCCACTGCAATTGCAATTGATATATTGCTAATATACCAAGACAATTTGATTTAAGAAGAAAAAAAACCAATGTAGGAGTTCACTCTCTCATAGTTTCTAAGCAGTCATTGTTCAGCTTTAGTTCCTAAAAATCTCCCCTTTACTATCCAAATGCCATGATAAAAGAGATAATTTCCCCTGTGACATAGTCAGTCCATTATTACCAGAACCAAATAAAATTCCAAATTGTTAATGAACTGACTGTATTTGAATTTGTATGTGGGTCTTGTAAAAAGGAAAAGAAAACATTAAATATTGCATATTTATTAACTGAACTAAGCAAATTAAATGCTTTCCACCAAATCCTACAGTACAATCTGTGAAAACAGAAATGAGTAGAACCAGGAATAATTGTTCCTTCATCCATTACTAATGCTTCCAATCTGTTAGTCTTGTTTGCCTTTTTTTTTCCCAGAGCCATCCCATGGTTCATATTTCCTTCAGACTTCTGTTGGAACAATTGTTAACTGTGAACTTCCACTCATTGCTGTTTGTTCTACCTTAGTGATAGCACCTAATGAAGAGGACAAAAGGGGCACTGAATCATCTTGCTGACATTGCAAGACAAAGAATTCCAATTTGATCAAATGCAAATTATAGTTCAGTAAGATATTCCTGCCTCAGACTTCTACTTTTTATTTGGATGACTTGTTTCTCATCAAAATGCATATGTAGCAGGACATATCTGAATTTATTTCCACAAGCTTTTTAAAAACTACCATGATCATGATAGGAAATTTTTGGTATACTAAACATTTGTTTTCACATTGACATCAGAGATGGCAGATTTCCTTCTTGATGAAGAATATGTCAAACAATTGCTTCTTTTTAAGCTGCAGCCTTCTAAATTCTTTTCTTTCCATTTTCTGTGAGAACCTAAATCCAAATGTGATCTGTGCCTAGTCAAGTATCATTGTATACTTAACAATGCAGCAATGATTAGAGAAAGAGTGGAGAAGATGGTTGGTGGCTGATCATCTGTCTGTTACTGAGGGATCAAGCGTCATTGGTAGAGATTGGTTTTCATTTCAAAACAATCAGCCTCCTCTTCCTTTAATTTTTTATGTCTTCTTGTTGAAGCTCAGTGTTTCCATGAAAATGAGTGTTTTAAGAAGATACCTTAACTGTTGTTTCAACTGAAGCTAGTAATATTTCTTGCGACCCATCTATGCAGAGCCTGCCAACTTCCACATCAAAACTGATGTCACTTCTGTGCTTGAAAGAGTTGGCTCCTGTCATGTCCCTGGATTTCAGAGGTTTAGCTTTGATTATTCTTGTGGATCTGAGAGCAGCTTACGTCTGGGGTGGCTCAGAATGTCACATCTGGAGTTGAATAGGTATGGCTTATTAGAACAGGTTTCTGAACACAATGTAATAGCAGACAGAAACGGGAAACAGTAATGGAGAATTTAGACAGAACATCATTATGAGGTTCAATGCAAAAAGCCAAGATGTACCTTCAGGCAAAGCAAATTGAGTCCACTTTGAGGTAGTTTCTTCTTCCTGTGTGCATGTGGGTGGAGGGGAGGTGACTGACCTTTTCATTTCCCTCCTGGCTTTATTTTTTTATAGCTAGGGATTTTGGACCCCTGCAGTACCTGAGGTAGTGCTTACTCATCTTGCTTCTGTCTCCTAGCAACCTGTAGGGTACAGCAGCAGTTCCAGTCTATTCAGTGCTAAGCTGTTTGTACAGAAGCAAATGTAGAAATTCAGAGGAGGCTGTTTGCTTAAGGACAAATAGATGGATCTAGAAGAGTTGAAAGCTGTGAAGCCAATCTTAGACAAATTCTCTAATATTCCTTAATATTCCTAATTTCCCCAATAAATCAGGCTTGCTAAATTTGAATCTAAGCTTTTCTAATTCCTAATTATAATATGTAAAGCAAGTTTGCTTTGTATGTTTGTTTGGTTGGTTTTGTTTGAGACAGAGTCTTGATGCATGACCCTGGCTAGACTAGAATATGCAGCAATCCTCCTTCATCAACTACCAGAATGCTCTGCTTGTAGAAAAATATTGACCTCTTTAAAGTTCTTTTTCCTCATTTGTAAAGTGAGGCTGACAGAATTACCTACATAACTAGGCTGTTCTGGACTTACAGGCTTAATGCTAATAAAAGCACATAACCTCTAACACATGCCCTGACCTGGAATTAAATAATGTAATTCATTGACACTTTGTTGAGTTTTAAGGAAGAAGGGGTTTATACAGGATGTAACTGTATACAGAAAGGATGTATTTCAGTTTTGTTCTCAAGTCTCCAGTTAGCAGATGTCATCATTTTATGGCATTGGAACAATGATGATATAGTGCACGGGCATATAATAGAGATGAAGACCACTGTTTGTCCCAGAATCTGTACTGTCATGAGAGAAACTAGTTTTATATGGCTATATAAATTTATGTTAATTAAAATTAAATAAATCAGGCCTGTAAGATGGCTCAGGGAATAGAGACACTTGCTGCTGCGCCTGAGTTCCAATCATTGGGAGCTACATGGCAGAAAGAGATGACCGACAATTAAGTTGTACTCTGAGAACCCGCACAGGCATCCCCCTGCTCCATCACTGAATAAATACATGTAATAAAATAATTAAAAATTAAATAAAACAGAAATTTAGATCCTTAGTTATAGTGAATATATTTCACATGCTCGATTATCACATTTGGCTAATGGCTGCCACACTGCACAGCCTAGACTCAAAAACTCTTAGTTGCTACAGAAAGCTTTTTTGACATTGCCTACTCAGAGATTTCAACAGATCTACTTCAAGAAAGTCTGAGTTATTGGACTTGTGGTATTAAGAGTTTTACAAGTCTAAAATCCCCCTTTCTATTAGATCTGAAGTTCTGAACATAGTATATCAGGCACCTGGAATCAAAATTGAGGGGAAACTAAAGTTGCGCTCAGGCCAGTGAGAGAATACTGTGACTGTGATATAAGGATCACTATATGGAGATACCTAGAGTTATTCCCGGGAGGCTGCCAGGGTATGTATTTGATCAGCAAACAAAAAATTCTTTTGCTGGGAGAAAGAGGAAGGCAGAAGTGTCACTCAACATTGCTTCTATATTTGATTATGTCTTGCTTACTACAATGAAAACAACAATTCCAATAAAACAGGAATCAAAAACTAGGTAAAAATGTATTATATGTCCCTATTTTGTTTTACATGTTAATTTCTTTTTTTATTTGCCAATTTCTTGATTTTGGTCTACAGAGACAATGTTTACCAGCTACTTTGTATTAGGTTGCTCAATACTGGAAATGGATCCCAGGGACTCATGCATGCTAGTCAAATGCTCCACTACCAAGCTATACCCTTAGCCCCATAATGAATTTGCGTATGGACTTGGATACATTTTCTACAGTAATTGTTTTGTTAAATCCATAAAATTGAGAGCCAAAGAGACCCTCCAGGAATTGTTACAGATCTCATTATGTTACTGAAGTTATGATTTTTGTGGTCAGTATTGGAAAACTCAGATGAATAGCCCTTGACCACCTGTATGGTATCTTACCCTCATAAGATAAATTTCTGCCTAGAAAATGTCACAAAAAGTAGAGAGCTTATTAGCTGCACCATGGCCTACCATGGTGTCTGGAATTCTAACCTGGTTGATTACACTCATTGAATTACAGAATAGCTTGCTCTGGTAGAGAATATACAGCTATACATACAGGATTGCACATAATCCCCACAAAAAATAGTATTTGAAGTGAGGAGACTAAGGTTTGGCAAGAGAAAAACAATAAAATTAGCTTGTTTAGTCACTCATTGTGGTGGTCAATTTGAAACCCAAGCTTTCTAATTCCACAGTCAGCTCTTTGTGACATCTATCTCTTGGCCTCTGTCTTGGTCAATGTTCTATTGCTGTGAAGAGATACCATGACAAAGGCAACTTCTATTTTTTAAAATGTATAAATGAGGCTTGCGAAGAGTTGCAGACATTTAATCTATTATCAGTGTGTCAGGAAACATGGTGGCACACAGGTAGGCATGGTGCTGGAGAAGTAGCCAAGAGTTCTTTATCCTGAACCACAGGCAGAAGAAAGAAAAGAGACTCTGGCGTTGGCATGGGCTTTTGAAACCTCAAAGCCCATTCCCTGTGATTTGCTTCCTCTAACAAGACCATACTTCCTAAACCTTGCAAATAGATCTACTCCCTCATTACTAAGCACTCAAATATATGAACCTATGGGGCCCATTCAAATCCAAACCATCACATTCCACTCCCTGTCCTATATAGGCTTGTAGTCATATCACACACACACACACACACACACACACACACACACATTCAGCACATCTTCAGACATCCACATGGGGTCTATAACAGTTCTGAGACTCATGACAATCTTTTAACTGTAGCCCCCTGTAAAATCAACATTAAAAAAGTAACTCACATGATTCTAACATACAATTTCACAAGATATACATTATCATTCCAAAATCAGGGAAAGGGAACATAATGAGGGAATACTGGACCAAAGCAAGTCCAAAAACCAGCTGGACAAATGTCAAACTCTGCATCTCCATGTCTCATGTCAAAGATCTCCAACTCCTTTCAGTTTTGTTGACTACAACACATTTCTCTCTCTTGGACTGTTTCCACACCTTGTTGGCAGCTCTTCTTGGCAGGTATACCACCACTCTGGCATCTCCAACATCTTGGGATATCAAATGAAATCCAGGTTTAACTTCACAGCTTCACACAATGGCCTCTCTGAACCTCTCCATTCAGGCACATACCTAACACATGCCTGGTATTAACAGCTTTCCTTAGCTACAAAAGGAGGTTTCATAACTTCTTTATTGTATCCTTGACTCTAAAGCCATAACCACATGGCCAAAGCTGGCCAGTTCTTCTGCTTGATGGGCCTGGAACTTGGTCCGGTTGTTCAATGACATCTGCATCAGCTTTCTGTTGTTGATGGTTTCCTTCACTACTTAAGCTTTACTTTAAATCCTTTACAGAAGTTGGAAGCTTAGCTGGGTGGGTTGTTGGCCTGAGGTTACCACTCCCTCTATTCAATTTAGCATCAGGCTTTTCCTTAACAGCCCTGGACTTAACTCCATTACAGGTCTTAGAGCTTCTTCTGTCTAAACTGTACATTTTGTATTTTCCTTGCTCAGGTTGCTCCTTTTCGTTATAGATCTGCATAAGAGTAAACACTAATAACCACACAACAGAGCCAATAATAGGCTGCCTTTAAATTTCTACCAATGCTATTAATCCATAACTCTTCATTTTAGCCTCAGGCAGATTTTTTTAGACAAGGGCAGAAAGCAGTCACATTCTTTGCCAAAATATTACAAGAGTGGTCTTTAGGTCTTTTATTAATATTTTTCTCCTCTGAAACATCTTGAGATGAGCCATCAAAATCTACTTTACCTCAGTACCACTGTCTTCCATGCTCCTACTTCTGTTGCCCATTAAGACCCACTTAAGGCATCCAACTGCTTTCCTAATGCAAAGTTCCAAAGTCCACATTCTGCCAATGAGGAGCGTGATCAGGCCCATCACAGAAATATACCACTCCCTGAAACCATTTCTGTGTTAGTCTGTGTTCTATTGGTGTGAAGAGAGACCATGACCATGGCAACTCTTTACTATGAATATGGGTGTTTTGTTTGCATGTTTGCATCTCTGCACCATTTATGTGACTGGTGCCCTAGGAAGCTAGAGGATGGAACTGGACTTAAAGATAGTTGTGAGTTGCTATATAATGCTGTGTACTGAATCCAGGTCCACTGCAAGAGTAGTAAGTACTCTTAATAGCTGAGCCATCTCCCCTGCCCCTCCTTCTACCTTCTACAGAGTTCTGAGGGATTGAACCCAAGTTGCCATGCTTGCCTGCTCAGCCATTCCACTTGTCCTCTTGGCTGCATTCTCAAAGTCTATTTTTAAAAGTGTAAGTGTCTTAAGATGGTCTAATAGATCTGACTTCCATTAGCCCTGTCACCTTCTCTGTAAGTGCAATTATGGCCTTAATTCTCTCGATGAGAAGCGTACAAACAAAAATAAAAGGGAAGGATTTCAAAGGCCATTTCTGCCAATATGAGTCCTCAAGGAGAGGGAGTGTTGCTGACAGCTGAGGAGCAGGTAATTTGAAGCTGAGAGGGGATTACAAATTTCAAAATGCACCCTCTACTGGGATGCTCTGGGGAATCAGGAGGAAGTATGAGGGAAACAGAGAAAGGGAAACGGAAAGGAGAAATAGCAAGCATTTTGTTCATTTGGCATTATTTGTTTCTGCTTCAGTTTATAGTCCTGAGAATATTCTGTATTTTCAAAATTTTAGAGAGTTGACTGTTCAGCCTTGTGCACTATGAACACAGCTTTACCAAGCAATGGTGTTTGTTGTTTTTCCCTGCTGTCCATCCTCTCCCCATTTTGTTTTCTCTTGCTGCTTTTAGGTTGCTCTGAGCTCCATTCCTGAGCTTTCTGCCACTTAAGAAGAACACCCCGCTGAGCCACACTGATAAGGCACTCATAGGTAGACTGGCCTTTAACCCCTCAGGAACATAGTGGACTGGCTGAAATGGGCTCCAGTCAAATGACAAGGAGCATTCCCTGGTGTTTTCTCTGGCATTATCATTTGTGCTCTAGTCTAGAACATGAAGCAATCCTTTTCAGTGTACATTACTCCTGAGACAAAGCATGTGTCTATAAAAGGTCCCTGATGCCTGGTGGGGGGTAGGGAGACTTCACAGTGCACAGAAAACAATAAAGCACTTTGAGTCTGGCAAAAGCCCCATTCTCTCATAGCTCCACAGATGTTAGTGGGGGGGGGGAGAAATCAGATGCATTTGGCTAGAGAACAACAGTGGAAGGTAACCATTTTTAGTATTTATTTTTCTGTGAGTGGTTGCTGAATCCTCACATACCTCCAACCATTGTCCTGTTTGTCATTCGGGTCTGTGCCTCCTTTTCCAAACAACTCACCCTCCAATTCTTCCCTGGCCCTCCCTCTCTGTCCCTCTTCTATCTGGAAAGCTATTTGTCTAATTGAAAGCTTTTTAGTTGAACAGACAGTGACTAGTATTCTAGCAGATTTGGAATAGGCCTTGGCCTTCAGCTGGATAAGGATGTGTGGCTCGGTCAGGAAAGCTTTTGGTGTGAAGAGGGGACAGAAGATTTGGGCTAATTCCAACTCTCCCTCCAACTTGCTGGGAGGCCTGGGACAAGACAATGCCCTTTGGCACTCAGATTTCCATGCCTGTAAAACAAGGAAGTACCCTATTTGTTAAAACTCACAAATGTTTATAATAAAGAAAAGTGTAGTGGCACAGGCCTGAAATACCAGTGTTTTGGAGGCAGAGCCAGGAAGACAGTCTGATCTACATAGTGAGTTTCAGACTAGCCTGGAGTGTAGAAATGGGAACCTGTCTCAACCCTACTCTCCCACCAAAATGAAATGAGATGGAAACTTTACAACTAATGCAGTATTTTTTTTAATATATAATAGTCACTGGAGCCTGGGGAGATGAGTAAAGTACTTGCTATGCAAGCATGAGGACCTGAGCTCCCTATAATCCCTGTGAAAATCCAGGCAGGATAGCCTTTAGCTTTAATGCAGGCACCAGGAGGTTTAGACAAGTGATTCCAGGAACTAAGTAGCCAGACAGTCTAGCTGATCAATAGGCTACAATCAAGTTCAGTCCCAATTAAGAGTATATTATGTCACACTAGAGCTTCCACAAGATTTTTCTTTTATTTTTCTTCTTTCCTTTCTTTTAAATTTTATTTTATCTTGGGAGGTGGTTGCAAGGGCAGAGGGCAGATGTGAAGGGACAGGGAAATGAGTAGGATCAAGATGCATGATGTGAAATCCACAAATAATCAATAAAAAGTTAAATTAGGAGAAAAGTTCATAGGAAGATAGGTAGATAAATACATAAATCAGGTAAAGAGTGATAAAGACACCTGATCTCTGACCTCCATAAGTGCAAACATAGGTACCCCCATAGTACACATACAATACATTCATATATTCATACACACACTTTATTTGAAAATATACATAATGAAAACAACATTCATCGTAAAATGAAACAGTCAGAATTATCTAAAATCCCCTCAGCCAGAGTGCAACTATCCCTAGAATTCTGCCAGAATGTAAAGGGCACCATGCCCAGAGCATGTTTGAACACCACAAAGTGACAGCTGAAAGTTCGTATTGCCTATATTTATTACAGCATTGTTCACCATACCCAAAATATACAAACAACCTAGGTGTCCCTCAAAAAATGCATGGATTTAAAGTGTGGCATCATGGATACTATTCAGCTTCACAAAGGAAGGAAATGCTTTGCTTTGGCACAAAAATTAATAGACTTATGAGGCCTATGTTAAATGAATGAAGCCAGATGCAGAAAGACAAGCACTGCTTGTTCTTTCTTACATATAAAATAACAAAATGTTGAATTCAGAAACAGAATAAACTGGTGGTTACAAGTAGCTGGGAGAAAGGAGTGGATGAGGATAGGAGATATTGGTCAAATGTTCAAAGTTATAGTTAGGTAGGAGGAATAAGTATTGAGGAACTGCTGTACAACAGAATAATTAATTATAATGTATTAAATATTTAAGAATTGCTAAGTTTCAAATGTTCTCTCACAAAATCATAAGTATGTGCAGTGATGGATATGTTAATTCTTTGATTTAATCACTTGAAAGCATATACCTATTTCATAACATCCCACTGTGTCCCATAAATTTATTCACTTATAATTTTTCCATGAAACTTTTACAAGTATAAGTAGCTTAAATATTGAATACATTCTGTCTTCCATCCTCCCCTTCTAATATTCTTGAATTTATTCATTCTAGTAAATGGTTGCTTTTCAAAGAAAAGTATAGATTTCTTCATCAGCAAGGATAAGGACAATAATAATAAAAATAACTATTGTTGCTATTATTTTATGGTGCTGAGAATGAAACTCAAGGCCTTGGGCATGCTATAAAAGTGTTCCAACTCTGTGTTGCCTCCCAAGCCCTAAGACAAGATTTATGTTGTATTTCTCATGTCTAATCAATCCAGGGAAGCAAAAGGACCTGAACCTATCAGGATGGTGTCCCTGATTCAGCTCTTCATTGGCTGTTTCAGTCAGTCTGCCTCTCCAGTTTGTCCCTGTGTCCCCTCAGCCCTGACAGGTGCATGCTCAGACACACAAGCAGACCTCCCCTCTTTTTTGCCTAGACTCTGCCCCTGAAGGCTGACAGTTGGATTTGGTCAGGCACAGGCACTACCAGGAGACAAGAGAATAGAGGAGAGGCAGGTGCCTTTATTACCCTCCTTGCTTGGAAGGATACAATAATTGCTATGTTCTGAGGTTCCTCTTCCAAAACTATAGATCTACTCTAGTTCTGGAACCAACTCTCCACACTCTTGTTACTCTAGGGATATGAGGCCCCAGTGTTTCTTACCATGTGACCATCAATCAGTCCCCTTTTGCCTGCCCACATCCATGTAAACAGTGCCTTCATTCAGCTCTCTGAGGGCCTTGTTGAATGCACCATCTGTTTCCTGCCAGGATCCTGCCTGATAGAGTATAGCCAGTAACCAGAACTCAGAGCACTTTACTGGGGAGAGCTGGTTACTGGGAAAGAGATTGTGCTGAGGCCAAAGGAGCCACTTGGCAACTCAGAAGTTAGCTATGGCAGGGGAGCACAAAAATACAGTGAGAGAGGGATGTAGCTATGATACAGGCAATTGGAAAGCAGGTCCTGCAGCAGGTCAGCCCAGCAAGGAGAAAGCATATTATAGCTGCAGGGGAGAACACCAGAAGCAGGGAGGGCTGAGTCAGCTTGCTCTTTCTTAAGTTCCTTCCTGTGGCTGTACCTGTACAAAAGGAATAGAGAAAGGACTCTATAATACTAATACACCCAATACAAATATATATAGGACCAGTACAAAAGCTGTGATACTTTAGATCATTCATGAAATCAGAGTCTTTGTGTCTTTGTGTGCAGAGGGAGACAACAGTTTATCTACCACATAGGAGGATGCTCCCAAACCAGCCCTAAATGAGCTGGAGTGTGGAGGAGTTGTCTGCTAAATGACAACATGCTATAGAAAACAAGATGCCTGAGTGTCCTGGAGTTTATGGCTTGTCAGTTTCACATACTATCACTTGTATTTTCAAGGAACTGCTTTTTAATGAAGTACCTCAACCAAAGAAATGCCTTCACCAGATCGATTCTCTTAAACTGCCTGGGAACCTGTTTTGCAAGGAAAGGCAATTAAAGTGCAGGCGTGGGAACTGCAATAATTTGTTTCTGACTAAGGTCCACTGGCTACCAAATCAAGGGGCTTGCAGGGGAGCCTGGCTGTCTTGTGCAGCCCAGCTGCATCCCAGAGGATATGTGCCAAATGCAGTGTGGCACTCAGGAAGAAAGTATACCCATTTAGACATCCCTATGCCAAGCAGTGTTTAGGGAGAGGTAGCAGAGAACCAGATGGAAAACGGACACATCTCTGCACAGGATTAGCGTCTATGTCCCCTGGCCTCTGCTGAAGCCAAAAGCCAAGCCACCTGCCCAGAATCCCCATGCTACCAGCAGGATGCACTTGTTCAACACCTGAGGCATGAGGACACTGGAGATTGCCTTTGTACCTGTTTGGCCTTCCTTCATGGCATACATTTCTCTTTCAGACTTTACAGACATTTCCTTTTATTCTTCCACATTTGTGTTATTATCCATCCTGAGGAAGGGTCTGAAACTAGTCTTTTATCACTGTACTATATCTTTGCAACAATGGTTCTGAAACCAGCTGCCTTTGGAATGATCTAGAAGCTTTCCAAAATCTTGTAACCTAGGTGTAAGGACTCAGTAATTATGTTGGCCTGCCCCGGTTACCAGGCAGAATGTACTCAGGCAGCACCCTGGTCAGCCTAGGGTTCATGGTTGCACAGTCTGCACACAGGTGCAAAGGACCCTTTAAAAGAAAGACCCCCCACCCACTTATGCTCTCTTTGTCCGAGCCTGCCCCCCACCACCCTGTTTTCCTGAAGCAGACTGAACTTTTCCTGTCTGTTTCTCTTCTGTCCTCTGTGTCTCTTTACCTCTTCTCTCTTTCCTTCCCCCTTACTCTCCTTTCTGATAAAACTTCTCACTTAATCTCTGTCTCCCTGGCATGTTTGTCTCTCTGCCTAGGTCACCCTTGCCTTCCATGGAATACACCAAAGTTCCCTCCAGGATTATCATAACACTAGGTTTATACCCTAGAATAATATCAGAGTACCAGAACCTCTGTGATTGTGTGTGTCTGTGTGTGTGTGTGTGTGTGTGTGTGTGTGTGTGTGTGTGTGTGTGTGTGTGTGTGTTTTATATTGGGGATTACACCTAGGGCTCCACACATGCTAGGCAACTCTTTATGCCTGAGTTCCAGCTCTAGCTTGACACTGATATTTTTTTTTTTTTTTGAAAGTTCCCCAGTTGGTGTGATTGTTCAACTGACATGGAAAGTCATGATGTATAAGAGTAGATTTCAATTTCACCACATGGTGAAATAAAGCCATATCATACCTTCTGATACAGGGATATCAGTTGGAGTTTCCTTTTAAAGGGACAAGAATCTTTCAGAATCACATGTGGACTGGCCAAACAGGAGTTTCGGGGTGGTGAATAGTCAGGTTCTGCAGGTCACGGGGAAACCCAAACTGCTTTGTTTCTGGAGGAATTGTACCACACCACCTTTTGGTACCCAGCCTGGTGCCAAAACTACTTTTCTCACAGATGATCAAGGTCTTGGAATGGGGGAGGAGAAAAGGTCTAAATACCTCCATGTAATAGGAGGTTTGTGCCATTGGGATTCAGTACATTGCAGACATTACATAAAAGAAAATGTGGACCTGAGAGGTTAAATCACTCTCCTGTGGTTACTCCAGTAGGCTTCTGGCAGAACTTAAAGGTATTTGGAACCCTCTATAGTTCCATCTCATCTCTTTGCTCCTCATGTTTCTGATGGAATTCGAGACTCCTTAGCAAACATTTGGAGGCTTTTTAAATGACTGTCTTAGGGTTTCTATTGCTGTGAAGAGACACTATGGCCATGGCAACTCATATAAAGGACAACATTTAATTGTGGTGGCTAGCTTACAGTTCAGAGGTTTAGTCCATTATTATTATTATGGGAGGCAAGGTGGCATGCAGGGAAACATGGTGGTAGAGAAGGAGCTGAGAGCTCTACATCTTGAGTCACAAGCAACAAACAGGAAGTGGTCTGAAACTCTGGGTATGGTTTAAGTATATATGAGACCCTCAATCCTGCCCCCACAGTAACACACTTCCTCCAACAAAGCCACACCCACTCCAACAAAGCCATGCCTCCTAATAGTGCCTTCCCTTTGGGGCCCTTTTTCTTCCAAATCACCACAATGACTCTTGTACTAGGATCCAAATAAGTAAGGCAGTATAGTGATTAGGGAACATTTAGGTACATTTGTACATGAGACCTTCACACATTGACTTTTTTAACCTAGTAAATAAACTAGAGGCAGTGATGTCACTACATATGGATGAGAAATTTAAACATTCATTTATGCAAGTACGGAGAAGAAAAGAAATCTCTTCTGCTTTTATTTATAAGAAACAGGTAATGTTACATTAATAATGTTCCCTATTAAATTGATGCATATTGGCCTGGATAAATTTGTTTTCAACATCTGGTGAAGAGAGATAACTTTTGACCACTTGGCTGAAAAGGATTGCATTCAAATATTCAAATATTGTGGCTTTTGGTAGGTGATAAGTACTATAATGAGCACAGCTCATATCTCCCAAGTTTCAGAAATGCCTCACTTTGAGGAACAGGCTAATTGCTTTTATTTATGGGACAGAAATATACAAATGAAGTCATAAAAGGCACTGGAAATTTAGTCACTGACACAGAGGGGTTTTTGTTTGCCTGCTTTGTTGTTTTGTTCTTGAGACAACATCTTCCTATGTAGATGAGGATAGCCTTCTGAGTGTGGAGGTTAGAGGGCTGTGACACCATATGAAGCTGACCTAGAGTTTGCAAACTGAATTTTTCCTCAGTTAAACCTGTGGCTTTTGTGGAATCCCAGGTCTGGTGAGGCAAGTAAGTTGCCCAGCAAAAAAAAAAAAAAAAAAATGTAATGGAGGTGTTTATCTCTGGTACTGAGCCTGCACTTGCATGATCCTGAGAGGATAATAAAGAACCTAACCTTCAACATGGAAAATTAATAGCTTACAAAGTTCACATTAAAGGTCAGGAAACGATTCCAGTTTGTACACAGAAACCATGAAGGAAGGTCATAGAAAAGTGAGAAGAAATCACAGCAGGCTAAATAAGAGAAGAACATAAGTAGAGCTGGGGAGATAGCTCTGGTCAAACCTTTGTTTCATATTCCTGAGGCTCTGTGTTCCATTCTCTACCCCAACATATTAACTGATTAAAATATGAATCATAAAGTACATAGGACTGAATGAAGTTGAAATACTACATGTATTTGAGTGAGTGTGACGAATCTGAAGATCACTAGTATAACAAGCATGACACCTTTGGTTTCATTCCCAGAACCAAGTATGTATGTATGTATGTATGTGTGCATGTGATTATATATATATATATATATATATATATATATATATATATATATATATATGGATAGATTGGGGAAAATGGGAGAGCAACTAAATTTTTATAAAGAAACACCATGATACTATAGGGAACAGTGTTCTAACTGCAGAATTTTCCCATGCATTAAGTTTGGACTAGTCAAAACATTTCTATCTTCCTCTCAGGATGTTAGGAGCTTTGTGCAAAGTGCACATAAAACCCAAGGGTGGCTGTTTTAGGGCAGTCTCCCATTGTGCTCTTGCCTAAGAGACTAAAAATAGGTTTAAATGGATCCAAGGACTATTTCTATTGGGTATGGTAAGGTGACAGACACAGAGACAACTGCTTTTGAAAGAAGAGCTTATCAGTCACTGTTCCCCCAAGAACACAGGGCCATAGGAAGAAGTAACAGGTCTAGTCATAGGTTAGAAAGGGACAGGAGTTGTTGGAAACCAGCAATCTGCTGACCCTGCCCCCCTGACGATGGGCGGGACACGCATGGCTATGTCATCACTATATCCTTACGGGGATGTGTAGGGACTCAGTTTCCCTTTTAAAGCAAGTACACCCCCCTCTTTCTCTCTCTTCCTCTCGCTCTTCCTCTCTTTTGCTCTCTCTTCCTCTTTGCTTTCTGTTTCCCCCCCCCCTCTCCTGCTTTCGGTTGGCCACCAGCTACTCCCCCTTTCTCTCCTCTCCACCAATAAACTCCACGTGGGCATGCTGAGACTCATGTTTGTGTTTCATGGGCGATAAGTGAAACAAAAGAACAGGAGTAAGCTAAGATACAGCCCACATTGAAATTTGTAGGAAGGGATAGGACTGACAGCTTGGAATTAACTAGTTCCATCATTTATGTCAGTGGGTGCTGAGCTATCAATGTGGTCTCTTGGGGGTCTAGAACCGAGGTGCTTTAGGACAGGTAAATATTGGTTTGTGTGTAAATTCAATGAAGGGAGTTGGAGACATGGGCCCTGGATTGGTTGCTTTGTATATGAATGACACACTACAAGGCAAGCTGATCTCTCCAGGAGTTATCTAGCCTTCTGGTGAGCTTGGAGAGAAATTCTTCAGGGATCAAGGCTCCAAGGCATCAAATCATCAGAAAAAAATTTAAACAGATAATTGTACAAATAATTTTCTGTTCTATTTTACACTGATTGTAAATTATTTCCTGGTGATGACTTCCAATTTCAAGACTTTTTTTTTTTTTTTTTTTTTTTTTTTTTTTTGTCTTTCTTTTTCTTTTAAAGAAACTTTAGTTTGTAAAGTTATTGTATCTAACACTGAGAGTTAAAGAACCTCAGAAACACAAAAATGAGCTGAACAAGGACATGCCAGAATGAACAGGGAAAGCAAGCCCTGGAAGCCTCAACCCTACACATATAGAATTCCAGACAACTAAGGAATGCTGAGAGTAGGGGAGTCTTCTCCAGGGAAGAACACAATGGCTGAGTCTCCAGTACTAAATGGACTGCCCTGAAACTATCCATACATATAAGAAACATTACACAGACTGAGCAGGTTATTTTTAGGGAAATATACATATATACATAGATGCATTTAATAATGATTAATGAAAAGGAGGGCTGTCTTGGGGTTACTATTGCTGAGATGAAACACTGTGACCAAAAAGCAAGTTGGGGAGCAAAGGGTTTATTTGGCTTATACTTCCAAGTTTCTGTTCATCACTGAAGGAAGTCAGGACAGGAACTCAAACTGGGCAGGATCCAGGACGCAGAAGATGATGCAGAGGCCATGGAGGGGTGTTGCTGACTAACTTGATCTCCAAGCATTGCTCAAGCTGTTCTCTTATTGAAACCAGGGCCACCAGCCCAGGATGGAGCCACTCACTATGGGCTGGGGCCTCCCCATTGATCAATTATTGAGAAAGTGACTTCCTGGATCTCATGATGCATTTCCTCAGCTGAGGTGCCTTCCTCTCTGATGACTATAACATGTGTTAAGTTGACACACAAAACCAGCCAGGATCTATGAATTTGAAAGAGACCAAGGAAGGGTATGTGAGAGGGTTTGAAGGGAGGAAAGGATAGGAAGAAATGATATAATTATAATCTCAAACAACAATAACAAAAAGAATACTCAACTTTGAGAAACATATTAACATTCAGATCAATCATATTAATGATTCATATTAATTATAATAACATCCTTCTTCAGGTGAAGAATATAAAGAATTATCTTTTTGTTATTTTTCTAGGTGAACTTCTCAAAAACAGTATATCTGATATTGGAAGTACAAAAATGTCATCAGATCACTTTCCCTACCAAGTCATCACTTTATTCAGCTGATCAAAAATCTTTACATAAACCCATAAGATTCCCTCACCTTCTGTGTGTGTCTGTCTGCCTGCTTATGTGTGTTTACATAAAGGGTCTTTTTTTTAAAAAAAAATTTTGAAACAAGCTTGTTTCACATGTCAATCCCAGTTCCTCCCACACTCCCTCCCCTGTCCTCTCCCCAGCCTCCATTCTATCTCCTTTCTACTCCACAGGGAGGATGAGGCCTTCCATGGGGGATCTTCAAAGTCTGTCATATCATTTGGAGCAAGGCCTAGACCCTTCCCCATGTGTCTAGGCTGAGAGATTATCTCCCCTATGTGGAATGGGCTCCCAAAGTAACTTCATATATTAGGGATAAATCCTGATCCACTACCAGAGGCCCCATAGACTGCCCAGCCCTCCCAACTAACACCCATGTTCAGGGGTTCTGGGTGAGTCCTATGCTTGTTTCTCAGCTATCAGTCTGGGATCCATGAGCTCCCCCTTGTTCAGGTCAGCTGATTCTGTAGGTTTCTCCAACCTGGTCTTGACCCCTTTGCTCATTACTCCTCCCTCTTTGCAACTGGATTCCTGAAGTTTGGCTCAATATTTAGGTGGGTGTCAGCTTCTGCTTCCATCAGCTACTAGATGAGGGCTCTAGGATGGCATATAATGTAGTCATCAATCTCATTATAGGAGGGGAAGGGCATTTAAGATAGCCTCTCTACTATTGCTTATATTCTTAGTTGGGGTCACCCTTGTAGATCTCTGGACATTTCTCTAGTGCCAGATTTCTCTTCAAACCTATAATGGCTCCCTCTATTATGGTATCTCTTTTCTTGTTCCCCTCTATTTTTCCTCTGACTCAAAATTTCTTCTCCCTGATGTCCTCCTCTCCCCTCCTCTTCTCCCCTTCTCTCTATCCAGAGTTGCATAAAAGTCTTACAAAGGTACTTTGATATTATGTTTAGGAATGGCTATGTAGGTCATTCAGTTGATTCCTAAATGGAATCATTTAATCTGCATGTATGTGCTATTGAGGGCAGGGCCTTCCCTTGTGTCTCCGTGGCAAGAAATAAAGAGGAAAAGTCCACTTTTTTCTTAGGAGAATTTGGTGTACTTGCAAGATAAAAGAAAGATTTTTGTGTTCAGTTCATTGCCCAGTGTCACTGCTCACTGAGCAGGGGGCTATTTACAAAGTAGCACCAGCTCTTAGGCATTTTGAAGTTTTCTACAAAATTCCACTTTCAAACTTTATTCAAATCACTAAAGCTGAGGTGAGTTGAAATCTTTTCTGGACTTAAAAGTATATAGAGTTCCCCAAAAGAATCATAATAATGCCTGGTAATGACTTCTGGTGGGGGTAGAGTTTTCATAAGGGACTTAAAATGCCTTAAGTGTGGCTTAGCTGGCTATGAGGGAAGCCATGTGTACTCAGGCAAAACAGTGCCACACAATGAAACATTTAGCATCTACAAACTGTCCCTTACTAATTTGGATAACAAAGTCACAGAGTTTACTTTCCATCATTTTGTTTATTTTTATTTTGCTGAAAGCCTTTTGAGTTATACCTTCCTCAATTTTCACCTTCTGATATTTTCCCAAATTTTCTCACATTTCTTCTTTCTCAAACTACATGTCTCTTACTCCTTGCCTGTGTTCTTGACATTTCTTTCTTGTTCTGCTCTCAAGCAATAAACAAATGGATGTTTAATGATCTTAGCTAAATATTTACTGACATGGGTAGGAAAAATAGAAGCAGAATATCCAGTCCCTGAGCATAAATTCCAAGTGTCTCCAGAAAGCATACCTTTATGAAGATTGTAATTATTAGCAAAAGCATCAGCCAGTAGAACAGTCCTGCAGGGGAAAGGGCAAGGGGAGATGCAAGCTGGTTTTGGTTTCAGAATGTGTAGGATCACAGAATTCATAGGGATATATTTCCAGAAGGATGTTCTAGTAACAGAAGCAGGATAGCAATCTAGAGAGTAGATCAAGCTTATGTATACTCATTTAACACTTTAACATTATTGTTGTCTACCTACTATTGTTATCATTTATTATTGTCTTTTTGTTGTTGTTGCTACTGCCATTTCATAGCTGAGGAAATTGCCCAAGGTCACACAGTTAGAAAATGGTGGATTCGGAATTTGCATCAAGTCCTCTGCAGAACCCACATATTTATTTATTTATTTATTTATTTATTTATTTATTCATTCATTCATTCATTCATTCATTCATTTTTTGTCCTGCCTTGCTGCTGACCCAGTTTGAGCAGCACCATAGGTTTAGATGTCTACCTAGCAGGCCAAATACTATGCTCTTCTATCAACTTGTATATCAATTTGCAGGCAAGTTTTGTATGTGCATGAATGTTTTGTTGTTATTATTGTTGTTGTTCTGATTCTGGAAAGAAAAGTGTCTTTAGAATTTCAAATTGTACATGACTCATTTCCTGATATATGCTGTCACAATGATTTCTTTTATGAAAATACTGAATGTAGCCTCTAGAAATAAGAAAGACTTATTTATTCCTACTTATGCACTTATAATAATGCTGAAGCTAAAAAAAAAAAGAAAAAGAAAAAGAAAAGGTGACCTTATTAACCCAGTTCTACACAACATTCCCACAAACTGTGAGCATCCCACAGGATTCCACCCACACAGCAAATTGTAGAGCAATACTTTGAACAAAACTGTCTAATTCAATACCTTTCCAGGCAGCTATTGAAAGCACCTTCAGGGTAGAGCACTTTCCTGCACAGCAATGTAATTAGGTGGAATGCTGTAAGTCTTCTGGTACATAGGAGAATCTTGAATTCCATGTGGCAGGAGGGACCACACGGAGAGAATGTGCACACAACTTCACTCAGGAGGTAAGCCAGATGTATAGAAATGGCACACAGGTGCTGCCACCCACTCAAGCTGCACCCATGACAGATACCAGGGAGGAAAATACCAACACTTGCCATCTGTAAATAGCAGAGTTAACTCTTCTTCTTCATAAGAGACACCTATAGATGGGAACACTGCTCCATCCTTGTTCAAAAAGCATCCTTTAAGTAAGCATTCTAAGGTATGCTGCTGTCACTCAAAACCAGGCCAATCCTTGTGTAATTGATTAATGCTTCCTTTAGGACTCAGACCACTCCTGACCTCCTGCAGTGTGTGCTGTTTCCCATGAGCATGGCCTCCTCCTCTTTCTCCTCCTATTCTCCTTTGTCTCCTGTAGCCCAAGGTGACCTCAAATTCACCATTCAGCCAAGCATGACCTGCAACTATGGATCCTCAAGCCTGCACCTCCCAAGTGCTAAAATTTCAGATATGCACCATAAAATCTGGTCCATGTGGTTCTAGAAATAGAACCTAGAGTCTCTTATTTGGTAAACAAGCCCTCAACCAACTGAGGTAGATTCGCAGCCCACTGCTAGGACCTTTGTTTATTTTCTAATGTGGGATTAGAGATTCCTACCACCTGGAGCCAAATTTCATTGTTGCTGTTCTATGCTGTTGTGCTTGCTAATGGAAAGTTCTCAGAATAACATCTGTTGCCGTTAAAACAATGCTTCAAAGAGATTATTTGGAAACAGGAATAACAAAAGGTATAAGAATGATAAAAGGGCTTTTTTAAGGCAACTTCATGCTTTCTTCCTAGTAATTCAGCAGCACTGCTTTGCACAGGATGCAGTTTTAGTCTGAATAAACCACAGTACCATCCAGATGAAAAGTGTCACAGGCTCAGACCTCTCTGTGGTGGCTTTTGTGTTAGAAAACAAGATGGTCACCCATGCATGACAGGAATTCTTCAAGATTGCAAGGCTCCTGGGGCATCCTTTATGGACCTCTGAGGTAGAAAAAGTTGTAAAGTTGCTGTTTATCCATAGCTTGCTTCCCATTTTCCTCTATTGTTATCATTTGCTACCCAAAGACTGAATTAGAGATCTCCACTGTTGTAACTTTTTTTCAAGAGTGAGGTGTTCTACTTTCTCCATCTACCCAGAAGGTTTCATCATCATGGTCTGTGCTTCTGGCTCTCTTGGGCCCCACATAGCAGCACAGAGAATTTCCCTTGTTATGATCCCTTAGATTTGAGCCCTTTGTTGTGTGGCAACTCAAGACACACATCTACTCACCCCAGAAATGGAACCCACTGCAGAACAAAGTAACAATTATACCAAAGTCCAACTTATTGTAGCAATGAATTTAATGGACAGGCATGTGTGTTAGGATTACTTATAACTAGCAGGAGTGACTAAAAAGCAGCAGCATCACCAAAAGACCCACCCCCAATACTGGTGACACTTATAGAAGCTACTACCCTGCAACTCTCTGCACAGCATTTAGGCAATTGATCAGCCCATGAGTTCTTGAGGAGAAGCATTATAATGACCTATATTACACAGTGTATTTCTTTATATAACATTTTAGAATCTTCATGTAGAACAGTTCTTCCTTAAATAATATGTCCACAAATTAGCCTCTCACAAGGGTAAACAAGCCCCTTTATTGGTTATCAAATACAGAGTGGTCAGCCTTGAAAAAACAAAACAAAACTATATGTATACAAAATACAATAACAAACTCAGCAGGCCCTATTCACATATATTTAATATATACATATATATATGCATGTAACAAATATAATTAAAGAAAAAGAGGCTATCAATTTGAGAGTTGGGGATTAAGGAAAGAGTTGTAAAGGGAGGGCAACTTGGAGGAGCTGGAAGAAGGAAAGGGAAAGGAAGGTGATGTAATTCTATTTCAATTAAAAACATTAAAAATAAACTGTCCTCACAGAAAGTCTTTATCATCTGTGGAATAACATGCAAGTTCTTCCAGAAAGAAAATCTAAGAAAAAATACACAAAGATTTGACTATACTTTGTCT